>NC_090445.1:1010898964-1011268964 GCF_031143425.1 Pleurodeles waltl
AAAAAATTACGTTAGGCAGGTTAGAGTCAAAATTATGGCTCTAACCAGATTAGTGTCATGCCCACCACCCCAATGGCCAGCACAGGGGACAAGGATCCCCTGGGCATGGCCATTGCACCCTGTGCCATGTATGGGTGCCAATTTCAGGCCCCCCATGGCACTTTAAAAAATAAAATGAAATACTTACCTGTACTTACTTGGGATGGGGACCCCACACACCGCACTCCCTCTGGTGTGAGTGGGTGTGTACCTGGGGCCTGGGGATGGCACCTGTGGGCTTATTCCATGGTGTTTCACCTTGGAAATAGGCCCTCAGGTCCCCTCAAACCTGTCCTGTCCCAGGCGTTAAAAAATGGGGCAAAGCAAGCTTTGCACCATTTTTTTGGACCCTCCTGTGCACCCTTTTTGCACCGGAGTATAAATATGGCGTTAAGGCCATAGAGTCATTTTTTGCACTGGAGCGCCTACCTTACATCTCATTAAGGCAAGGTAGGTTTCCACGTCCCAAAAAATGACTTTAACTCCATAAATTAGGTGCTAGACGGGTCTAGCGCCAAAGTATAAATATGGAGTTAGTTTTGCACCGAATTAGAGTTTTAAAAAATGACGTTAATTCGGTGCAAACAGAGTATAAATATGCCTCCTAGAGTGCCAAAAGTCTTACATTTGACACAACTGTGACACAACTTAAGCCATCTTTATTTAATTAAAAAAGTACAACGTAAAACATTTAATTTAGAAAGGACCGAAATGAGGG
This sequence comes from Pleurodeles waltl, assembly GCF_031143425.1. Taxonomy (NCBI): domain Eukaryota; kingdom Metazoa; phylum Chordata; class Amphibia; order Caudata; family Salamandridae; genus Pleurodeles; species Pleurodeles waltl. Next base: position 1,010,899,722 of record NC_090445.1, read on the forward strand.
GGTACATTTTGTTATAGAAATGATGTTAAATGCTGTACAAAGAAAAATGAGGACATGTTTTAAATGAGTTCTCAAATATCTCCCTCTTCTATTTCATTACACCATTCTGACATGCAGACTAAAACATGCACTTTCAACACCAGCAGCAGACTGTCACTGAACTCCCTGGTGATCAGCAACTTTACTACAATGTTCTAATGAGCAACTAGAGTGTTAAAGTTCTGAATTTATGACAAAACTGTCACACAACTGAATGCCATCTTGATGGAATCGAAGTTGAAAACCTTTGGATTTCCAAAATGGCCACAAGATGTGGAGAAGCAGTGGTTATTTGCACATCTCTGAATTCCGGGGTGCCCATACTAGCATGTGAATTACAGGGCATTTCTCAAATATATGTCTTTGTTACACACTGCCTTACATTTGAAAGGAAAAAATGTAGAGAAAGACAAGGGGCAATAACACATGTTTTGCTATTCTGTGTTTCCCCAAGTCTCCCGATAAAAATGGTACCTCACTTGTGTGGGTAGGCCTAGCGCCCACGAAAGGAAATGGCTCAAAACACAGCGTGGACACATCACATTGTTTCACAGAAAACAGAGGTGTTTTTTGCAAACTGCCTACCTGTGGATTTTGGCCTCTCGCTCAGTCGGCACCTGGGGAAACCTAGCAAACACGTGCATTTTTGAAAACTAGACACCTAGGGGAATCCAAGATGGGGTGGCTTGTGGGGCTCTGACCAGGTTCTGTTACCCAGAATCCTTTGAAAACCTCAAAATTTGACCAAAAAAACACTTTTTCCTCTCATTTCGGTGACAGAAAGTTCTGGAATCTGAGAGGAGCCACAAATTTCCTTCCACCCAGTGTTCCCCAAGTCTCCCGATAAAAATGGTACCTCACTGGTGTGGGTAGGCCTAGCTCCCACGAAAGGAAATGGCCCAAAACACAACGTGGATACATCAAATTTGTTCACAGAAAACAGAGGTGTTTTTTACAAAGTGCCTACTTGTGGATTTTGGCCTCTAGCTCAGCCGGCACCTGGGGAAACCTAGCAAACCAGCACATTTTTGAAAACTAGACACCTAGGGGAATCCAAGATGGGGTAACTTGTGGGGCTCTGACCAGGTTCTGTTACCCAAAATCCTTTGCAAACCTCAAAATTTGACCCAAAAAACACTTTTTCCTCTCATTTTGGTGACAGAAAGTTCTGGAATCTGAGAGGAGCCAAAAATTTCCTTCCACCCAGCGTTCCCCCAAGTCTCCCGATAAAAATGGTACCTCACTTGTGTGGGTAGGCCTACCGCCCACGAAAGGAAATGGCCCAAAACACAACATGGACACATCACATTTTTTCACAGAAAACAGAGGTGTTTTTTACAAAGTGCCTACCCGTGGATTTTGGCCTCTAGCTCAGCCGGCCCCAGGGGGGGCAGGAATGACCTTAAATAAATTTGCCCCCAACCCCCTGGGGAGCGACCCATGTCTACAGGGGTCTCTCCCCTTGCGTGACATTGGCGCAAAAAAAAATCCCTGGTGCCTAGTTGTTTCTGCCCCCCTTGGGGGCAGAGTGACCTAAAATCTGCTGATCTTCCCCCAAGGGGGGCAGAAATGGTCTAAATACAATTTGCCCCCCAGGGGAGTGACCCTTGCCTAATGGGTCACTCACTATCTCTAAAAAAAAAATAAAAAAAAAAAAACACACACATTTTTTTTGCCTTGGCGCCTAGAGGTTTCTGCCCCCCCCCTAATAACAATAGGCCGATCTGCCCCCAGGGGGAGCCAGAAATGGCCTAAAATAAATTTGCCCCCTTACCCCTCACGGGGAGCGACCCTTGCATGACGTTGGTGCAAAAAAATATCCCTGGTGCCTAGTGGTTTCTGCCCCCCCCTTGCGGGCAGATTGACATAAAATCGGCCGATCTGCCCCGGGCAGAAATGGCCTAAATACAATTTGCCCCTCCAAGGTAGCGACCCTTGCCCAAGGGGTCGCTCCCCATCTGTAAAACAACAACAACAACAAAATCCCCGGTGACTAGTGGTTTCTGGCCCTCTTGGGGGCAGATCAGCCTAATTAAAATAGGCTGATCTGCCCCCCAGGGGGGCAGAAATGGCCTAAAATAAATTTGCCCCCCAGGGGAACGACCCTTGCCTAAGGGGTCTCTCCCCTTGCATGAAATTCACCAACAAAAAAAAATAAACTCCCTAGAGGTTTCTGCCCTCCCCCGGGGGGGGGGCAGAAAAAGCATTTAAAAAAAAGCCCCCCCTGGGAGCGACCCTTGCCCATGAGGTCGCTCCCTCATGCCAATTTCCTTTTGTAATAGAAATCCCTGGTGTCTAGTGGGCATTTCAAAAGCCGGATTGCTTTACAATCTGGCTTTTGAAATGCTCAGAGAGACTTCAAAGGGAAGGAAATCCCTTTCCTTCCCTTTGAAGCCTCTCTGTCCTCCTCCACGTGATCGGAAGAGAAATGCTTTGCATTTCTCTTCCGATCGCGCTGGAAGCTGAGCTTCCAGTGCGATGGGAGGAGGCCTCTGTGATTGTCAGTGCGCGATCGCGCGCTGACGTCACGGGGTGGCGGGGTGGAAGGGGAAGGGCTTCCTCTCCATCCCTGCCTTGGGGGGGTGGAGGGGAACCCCACAGAGGGAGCGCTAGCGCTCCCTCTGGGCTCTGTGCCCAGGACGTAATGGTTACGTCCTGGGCACACGAGCACTGTGCCTCAGGACGTAACAGAAGAGGCTAATATGGCCACCAGAGAAAAAAGAGCCCAAATGTAGCACAAATATCACTCAAATGTTGCCCAAGTATAGCCCAGTGACAGAAGTGTGCAAAACCCTTAATTTCTTTGTTGTTTTCAGTTTTATATAGCACAGACTTAACCCCAAGGTACTGGAGTGCTTTACCTGAGCATCAGTAATATTACACAAGGACACATTCATTTTGGCTTTAGGCATGGGGAGATTAAGTGATTTACCCAGCATCACAGGATGTCGAGCTGATGCTGAAACTCAAACCTGGTTCCCCAGTTGCAAAGTCTGCAGCTCTAGCCGTAACGTCATGTCCTCTCCCCTAAGTGAAACATATAATCAAGTGATCAACTGGATAAAAAACATCAAGTTAGCAAATAATTTAAAAGTGCATGGTCACTATTTGGGCACTTAGACAATATGTCCTCATTTTCATTTTTTATAGCACTAAGCATATTTTCTATGGAAATAAGCGTTTAAGTAGTACAATTCTAACTGCATCAAGATGACGTTGGGTGAGCTGCACTTTAGTACTAAATATAGAATGTTAGCAATTTAGTTGTTCGTTAGAAAACTGTGGGGAGGCAGAGTTTAGGGGCCCGGACTCCGATAATTGAGGGAAGGGAGGAGGGTGCAGAGGCAACAAGTTGACCATGATGAGCAGGGAGGAGAGGCAGTGGCACCACAACAGGCCATGGAGAGTAGGAGAGTAGGAGAAAGGGGGCCAGGGGCAACAAGCCAACCATGCAGGATAGGTAAGAGAGGCCCTGGCAATATAGCAGACCATTGAGGGCAGACGGAAGAGGCAGTGGCAGTACAATCATACATGTCAACAGACCCATTTCAGGCAGGAGACTCTGGATGTTTTTAATCCCAAAGGGAATTTATTTTATCTGTCTCCTGCCTAAAATGTCCTCTTATTCAATGTAAGTCAATATGGAAAATCAACCCCCCCAGTTTCTTTTTCAAAATCTCCCTCTTACCAAGTTCAAAAATGTTTTCAAGTATGGTACATTCAATCACAGAGGGCAGGTGGAATAGGGTAGGGACATGGACTTGGATAACAGAGATCAGGAGGGAGATGGGCAGGGGCAATAAACTGACCTTACAGGGCAGGTGTTAGGGGTTGCCGCAGCACAGTACACACACACGTCAAGGGGGGTGATGGTGCAGAATGACAGTCAATGGAAAGTAATATGAACGGAACAGGGCCATCCACATGGACATTAGAGAGCAGAGGGGAAAGAGACAAGGATCAGACAAGGCAGGATGGAGGGAATTGGGGCTGGCACATGGAAAATATGAGTGCAAGGGTGAAGATGGAAGGATCAGCAAGCTGACCATGGAAGGCAGGCGATATGGGCACTGGAAGCACAACACACATTGGAGGGCAATAGTGAGACTGTAATAGCATACACACAGACAATGGAGGGAAGTTGAGGGGGTCACGGGCAGCAAGCTGACCACACAGGGCAGGTGAGAGGTGCTGTGGCAGCACAAAATACCATGGAAGACAGAAGGAACAGGTGGCGGCTGGACACAGAAAAGAGAGGGCCGGGGAAGGGACTTCACGACAGACTATGCAGAGCAGGCAGGAGGAACAGTTGCAGCACAACAGAGTATGGAGGGCAGAAGGGAGTGGCAGCATAATGGACCATGGAGGCTAGGAAGGAGGAGCTAAGGGCATGTAACTTGGACAGGCAGGGTAGAGGTGGCAGGGACTGGAGACAGTCATCTGACCATGCCAGGCAGGAGCGAGGGGCAGTAGCAGCTCAACAGACCACTCAAAGTAGATAGGAGGAGCAGTGGCAGGTCTAAGGAACATGGTGGGCCAAAAGGAGAGAGCAGGGGCACGCACACCGACATCGGAGGGCAAGGGTAGGATGGCAGGGGCAGCAAGCTACACACAGAGGCTAAACAGGAGAGCAATGATGGAGCATAACAGTGGACAATGAAGGGCAGGAGGAGTGGGCAGGGACATCAAGCTAAATTGAGGGCAGTAGCAGCACATCAGACCAGGCAGTGCATGAGAGAGGGGGCTGGTGCATGGGCTCGGACAACAAAGTCTAGGGAGGAGGTGGTTGGGGCAGCAAGCTAACTGCTCAGGGCAGGCAGGGAGTGTGGTGGCAGAACAAAGGCTATATAGGGCTTTAATGAGGGAGTAGGGGCATGAACTTGAACAATGGATGGAAAGGAGGAGAGGGGCAGGAGCAACAAGCTTGGGTGGGGCAGCACAATGCCAGGCCAGGCCCTGCGTTCAACCCACCCTATCGAGCATTGTGATCGGCATCTTCCTTAAGGTTAAAAAAAACTAGAATTCACAGAAAAAAAGTGGTTACAGGGACATTATGGCTAGGAAATACAATAAAAACCCTTAGAAATTCACTTAAAAACAAAGATTTCAGTGACGCTATAGGTAGGTTCATATTTTACATGCACAAAACCATAGAAATTCGGTTTGAGTTATTTCGAGTAACGATAACTCGTGCCCCAAGGTAATGACAGGGCTTTTGAACATGCCTACAGCCCAAACCGCTGGAGGGAATTACATCAAATTTTGCAGAAAGATATCTCTTGGTCTAGAAAGCATGCTTTTTGTGATTTGGTGTAAATTCATTCAGTAGTTCTTGAAATATTAGAGTTTAAAAAATATAGTTATCTTGGGACGCGGATCCTCCACGGATCCAACTATCCCCTTGCTCAACAAGGATATGCTGGCAGCCATTTTGGGACTCAGCAAGAGCAATGGCGGCTCCTGCATGAGGCGGGGAGCTAGCTGAGTCCACTGGGTCGTTGAGGCTCCCCCTGCGGTTCCACTGCACAGTGGGTGGCCTGGGGGCTACCCTTGAGACACGGCTGGGCCCTGGGGATCAGACTCTCCTTCACTAGAGTCCATGGTTCTCCTTTTAAATTGCTACAAGTATACAAATGTGCAAATCACCTGGAAGCTGCCACTGCTTTTGCCACGCACTGTCCACCTTAGTAGTTGGCAGAGGTCTTTCCATCATTTTGCCAAGATGATGAACAGCTAACGTAAGGGCTCCCAGTGCATTTCAGGCTGATTTTAGTGGTGCGTTCTTGATGCTGAGAAATATGAGGATTTCTCTACAGAACAAAGAAGCACTTACATCACATAGATAAGATGAAGGACTTTGGTTTGTTTGAGATTTATGTCTTTGCTGTCTCATTGGTTTCTATTGGAGAATTCATTGTGTCACAAAATTCTAGAGAAAGATGCAACAGGAACAATCAAGCTGCTGAAATGCACACATGGTCTCTGGTGACATTTTCTTTGTGCTCCATTATACAGCTGTAATGTAGAAAACATACTGGACATTTACCCAAAGAGGCAGAAAGAACTCCACTTGGGTAGGTATTTTGTGCAAAGCTGTGGACTCTCGTTGGATAAAAGGGCAGGTGAGGTTCCTTTGTGGCCGAGTCACTCACACAGCTACTGACACACCCACACAGACACTCACACACCCACGAACAGATGCACTCAAAAAATCACTCTGACACTCATGCATCCATTTACAGACCCACTCAGAGGCTCGTGTACCCACTCACAGATCCACTCAGACATTTATGCACCCACTTGCAAACCCACGTAAACACTCATGAACCCACTCACAGATCCACTCAGAAATTCACACACCCACTCATGGACCCTCTCAGAGATTCATGCACCCACTCACAGAATCACTCAAACACTCATGCACCCACTCACAGACCCATTCAGAGACTTATGCACTCACTCACAGACTTACTCAGAAACTCATTCACTCACTCACAGACGCACTGAGAGACTCAGGTACCCACTCAAGACCTACTCAGATACTCACACACACTGTCAGACCCACTTAGACACTCCCAGTCATAGACCCACTCAGAGACTCATGCACCCACTTACAGACCCACTCAGAAACTCATTCACTCACAGACCCACTCAGACACACACTCACTCACAGACCCATTTAGAAACTCATGCATTCACTCACAGATGCACTCAGAGACTCATGTACCCACTCGCAGACCTAGTCAGATACTTATACACCCTCTCACAGACCCACTTAAACACTCTTGCACCTACTCACAGACCCTCTCAGTCACTCACGCACACACTCACAGACCTACTCAGACTCTCACACACCCACTCAAAGACCCACACAGACACTCACACACCCACTCAAAGAGACACTCTCACACCCACTTTCACACCCAGAGACACCCTCTCACACCTATTCTCACACCCAGACAGACAGTCTTACACCCATTATCACACCCCCATAGACTCTCTCACACCCACTCTCACACCCAGACACTCTCACACCCAGAGATACGCTCTCACCAGGCACCGTGCATGGCCAAAGGGCATCCACAGCAGTGTTGGATTAACGTATGTTAATGAAAATGACTTTACATTTTAAAAAACATAGAAATTCACCTAAAAAAACACAGGTTACAGGGATGTTATAGATAGGAAATAGAATTTAAAAAACATAGAAATTCACTTAAAAAACAAAGGTTACAGGGACATTATAGTTAGGTTCTGAATTTACTCACACAAAACCAGAGAAATTCAGCAGTTATAGGGTGAGTTATTTCAAGTAACTAACTCGTGGCAAAGGTAACTATAAATTCTGCCCTCGCCATGCACTGCTTATTAACCCACACATTACGGCGCTCATGACATCTTTGATAACGTTAACAAAAATATCAATGAAACATTAGCAGTCAAATTATTGAAGGCAAAACTGTGCAAGGTGGAGGGCGCACGTTATAATCACCTTAGATCTCCAGTAGGTAGTTTTAGTTAGAACCTAGTTTCCACAGTAAAAAAAATGTGAACTTGCATATATCATTGGCACCATTTGACGGATCTTCATGACATTTTCTCAAAAAATTGTGCCCGGGAACGTTGTGCATGGGAAAATTTCAGGTGATCTGTCAAGCAGGGCCCGAGAAAAAGGGGGGTCAATAAAAGTGCATTTCCCATGTTAATTCCCATAGGAGTTTTGAACACGACTACAGCCCGAACCACTGGATGGAATTACACAAAACTTGGCAGAAATGTAGCTTGCAGGACACAGACTATGCTTTTTGGTATTTTGGTGCAACTCTGTTCAGTAGTTTCATAGAAATCAAAGGAAACCCAAACTTCTAAATCTAGAGGTGCAAAGGCTTTACAACCCCTCTTGATCTTGCGCAGAGATCTGATTGGCTGCCATCACTTCAACCAGGAAGTGGTTGCTGCTGTTTTGAGACTCTTCTTTAGCCGAGTTTCATAAAAATAAAAAAAGTAAATTGGGCAGGGTACTGGTAGCCTACCCCCCAGCCTGGTGCAGGGGACCCTCCCCCCAGGGCTAAAAAGCATTTTAAAAACGAACACAGCAAAAATCGTGACTATTCGTGAATTTCACTGTGGTTAAAAAAAAAAAGAAAACAAATGCTGTCTCCCACGCTTGCTTTTTATTTTGCACCTGGACAGGCCAGGTCCTGGGGGCACTACCAAAAAATAGGAGGGGGGCACAGATGCCCCCCTCATAGGGCTAATCAAAGCCCTTGGGATTGCCACCTTCCAAGGGCAAAAGTTATTAAATGAATGCAGGGGGACCCGCACAGCCCCTCCTGCAACCCCGGGGACATCCACCTCCCTGGGGCAATTTATACAATTTAAGCGAGCGCGTACAGCCCCCTGCACCCTGGGGACCACCTCCTCCCTGGGGCACAAATAAAACAATGAAGGGGGTCGTCACGTCCACCTGGCCCGGGACACCACAACCTCCCTGGGGCTAAAATAAACATTAGAGAGGGTGCGCAGTGCCCCCTTGTGGAGCCATAGATGGCTCTGGGGACCGCCACCCATCAGGGCCAGCTCCTGCTACCTCTCAAGGTGCACACCCTTGTAGAAAGCAGAGTTTTCATCTTTTTCCCTGCACCCAAAATGCGTACAGGAAACAGATGAAAACATTGCTCCCACAAGCAGGGAGCTGCTATTTAAAGCCACTGATTTTCAAGGTGGAACTGCAGATCGGCAGTTCCACCTTGAAAATTATCGGATGAAGACAAATGAGAAACAATCACATTTGCACAGTTACAGACACACAAGGTCACTGGAGACATTCCCTCACCGTTCTTTATGCAGCTGTAGTGTGTGAGATACATTATACATTTACCCAAGGAGGTAGCGCTCACTATTTAGTCAGTAGAAACTATTGCTGTTGGGTAGACATTTTGCACAAAATGGTGGCCTCTTCTTGGATAAATACTCATGGCAGTATTCATTCTGGCATGATGCTCATTTTACAGAAATTAAAACTCAGCAGCAAGCACTTACACATACAAACAAAATAGATGCCCACGTAGACACTTCACTTCTGTAAAGTACCAATCAGCCTAACTTCATGCATATGGCCAAGGCAAAGCAAGTGTGTTTTTTCTTCATTTCCACCTTGAAAAGTTAGCTGTAATCCTTGATGGAGGTGTTTGGGTTCTTGCCTTTTTGAAGCACATTATCACATTTAGGCCCATATTTATACATTTTTAGTGCTGCATTTGTTCCTTTTTTGACACAAAAGTGAGGCAAACTTGCAAAATACAGTTATATTTTGTGAGCTTGCACCGCTTTTGCGTCATAAAAGGACACAAATGTGGCGCTAAGAAACTATCATTATGGCCTTAGTGATTGTGATGAGTGGGTTCTTTCTTGTCAACTGCTGCTGAGACCCAACCCAACCGTTCACTGCCTAAGGAAATGGGCGACGAGGGGTAGGGTGGTTATAGGGGATGGGCCACAGGACGGCCAGGCCCTGTGGCCAACCCCCCCCATGTCTGAAGCAGGATTGGGTGATTAGAGGGGACTTGCTGCAGGTCCTGGCCATAGTAAACCCCTGCCATTCACAGCCAAAGGCCTTGCGTGGTGGTGGTTGAATTAATGTATGGTTATTAAAATTACTTTACATTAACAAAAACATCGAAATTCAAAGAAAAAAACAAAGGTTACAGGGACGTTATAGTTATGAAATAGAGTTTAAAAAACATTGAAATTCACTTAAAAAACAAAGGTTACAGGGACATTATAGTTAGGCTCACATGTTAAACATAAACTTGTTATAGTTAGAGTCATTTCAAGTAACTATAACTTGTGCCCTTAGGTAACTATAGCTGGTGCCCTCACCATACACAGTTTTTTCAGGAAAAATGTTACTACAAAGATTACATTGATCTTATCAGTGATGTCACCAAAGATGTCATGAGTGCTGTAATTTGTGGGGTAATTAGCAGTGCATGCTGAAGGCACAAGTCATAGTTACTTGAGAGAACTCTATAACAGGTAAATTTCTATGGTTTTGTTTAAAATGTGAGCCAAACTATAACATCCCAGTAACCTTTGACTTTTTAAGTGAAAAAAATATATATACATATTTATATATTAGAACGCATTGCTAATGCTGAAGAATGTAATATTTGATGTCAGACTCAATTACCTTGCTCTCTGTACACCTACCGCCACTTCCAGACCTCCTGTCTCAAGGAGCATTGAAAAAAGTGTCCGCTACAATGCCCCCCGGCGCTTTCCATAAAAATCAAAGATTGTTAAAAGCAAACTCTGCGCAGGAAACCTGGCAAGTCCATAAATAAGAAAAATATATTGAATAACCCCATTCACATGCTTGACTTGAAAAAAAAATCACAAGCTTTTTACAAGCTTCAGCCAGTCAAATCCCGGAGCACTGAAAGGCTGCGCTCATAAATATAAATGGCTGGAAAAAAAGCCTTTTTTTTAATATCAGCAAATTTCCTTGTGTTACTAATCGGGGGCCTAATGGCGGCGCAACAAACACGCACACAGAGAAAGCTTCTGGCCTGCAACTATTAAAGTGTTTATTAATATGGCCGCTCTCGCGTCCTGTGTTGCTGACAGCCAACATGTCAGCAAAGTGGCAGAAGAGCCGGAGTTATTGTGTGGACGGTAATTAAAATGGACCGATATGTTACATTCAGGTCGTTCTTAACTCTGCGCAGGCAGATCAAAACGTGTAATTATATTTGCGAAAATTAAACGCAGACTGTCAGGCCTTCCACCCCGAAGGCCGGGGTTCGTTTTGCAGATTTTATAGCGCCGACAACACTTGCCCCAACCAGTCAAATGCCTGATGCTAATTTGATTTTAACGAGGTTGTCGCAGACAGAAAGGTGTCTTGAAACAGACCTTTTTGGAAGTGGGGGTACCTGGAGGCACCTGGCTTACTGAGCAATAAAAAGGTTTTCTCGCTGGATCAAACCTCTGTCAGCAAAGAAAAGACACATGAAAAAGCAGCAGATTTTCAACATTCCAATAATATAATCGTTAAACAGTCCATATAATAATTTTGCAGCCGTGCAGCTACGCTGAAAGGGTGTTCGGTGTTACCCATGTAAAATTATATATTTTTTTATAGCGGGAGTCCTCTCCATTCATTGAAGAAAAGACAATTCATAAAGTTTTCTTATGCGTTGGCATCACCTCGCTTTGCAGCGTTTTTGGGATGTGGGCAGCCAAAGAGCAGGGGCCACTGATATTACACAGTATGGGAGGACTAAATTATGCTGAGGGGTGACTAATTTATGCGGAAAAAGGCAAAGTATGTAGATTAATGCGCCACTTTTGTGGTATTATTAGTTCATTATTTTGTAATTTTTGCACATAGTAACAGTATCTGGTCAAAGATTTCACTTTATTAGTGCCAGTTTAACACCCAAATACAGCTAAAAATATTGAAAGATGACCAGTCAACCTTTGTGAAGGCCCTTCCACTGCAGAGGACACATCACCACGTTTTCAGTAACTTTTGACCTGTATGAGTTAAAGCCATTTTATTTGCTAAAATCTGGAGATTATGCAGTAGATGGTTGATTATATGACAAATGCGAAAACCCATAATTAAGCGGACAACATAGAATCGCATAATTTCAGCGTCTCGACCATAGAGTGTGGCGGGCTAAAAATCAGAGAACCTTAACAACGAAATGCCCAGTCTCTGGCCTCAGATAAACTCGTAACGGTAAAAGTATTTTTAGGTCTGACAAAACGCAGCTTTTGATATGAAAAACAATGCTAAGGTAAGAGAGCTCAAAATGTACTGATGTTCTGAAAGGCAATACTTCATTGCAGGTCGTACTTGGAGACTGTCTTTATTCACGTTCTATCAGCACAAACCACATGATACACATATTGTATTGTTTGTGGCGGCCTGCATTACGTAAATAAAAAAAATATCAGAACGTCTTCTGTCTTTCTGTGCGTTCGGTTTAACGAAACATGAGATTAATAGTTTTGTGTTTATGGATAGGTGTCCTAAATACATAGCATATCATGCCACTAAGCAGATTTTGGAGACTACCGTAAATTGTCATAAAAGAAACAAATCTAATACATTCGGTGATCACAAGCAAACTCGCAGTTTGATGAAAATATGCGGTGTGGAGTTTGTAATCCACTCTGAAACCGCACTAGTTCTGAATATGAATGCAGGCCACCTTCCCTAAAAAGGTCTTTAAGTGCGCTTTCAAGTAGATGTTAGTGTAAGTGGTTTCTTCAAGAGGAAAAATACTTGCTGAAAGAGTTAAAAGAGTTAAAAAGTAAAGAAAAAATGTTTTTTTTCTTCTATATTGCAGACATGCAAAGTCCACTGGATTTAGCACCATGTGTGGAGTAGCCACGGAAATGTGCTTGATGAATAGGAAATCTAGAAATCTCAGACTTGCCAAGGGTTTCAAGTGCACTGTAGCTGAATTTTGCGAATAAACCAAAAATGTATAAATCAATGCAAATTGAACGCAAATTCTACAATGCAGAGATTTATGTGTTTCTTGCTAAATGGGGTTTTGGTGTTTTTGCTGTCCTACAAAACACATTCGTATCGAGTTTCTTACAATCTAATATTATCCTGAATATTCTTTGTTGTCATGTTTCTTATGTAACCTCTCCAACAAGACTGGCAAAAAATGCCACAGTTGCTATTGCGCTTTAACAGCAAAGGTTGCTCAGTGAGTTAAACAGTTGACGCATACGTGTGACTAGGAAGATACAAGCACTAATCTCAACAGCTAATTTAGCCTTTTATTCTTCCAAATAATTTCTTTGCGAACAATTGAATTGATAATAGTATCATCTTTTATCTAAAATTCTGCAAAGGGAAAGACTGGTGACACACTCTATATTTAAAGAAGTTCTTGTCATTAATGTAGGTCTAGATAGGTGAACCTTTAATGAATGACCAAAGCAAGGGCACATTCGATTTTATGACTGAATACAAAACGTTTTAATCTTCAATTTCGGCTGTAAACTCTTTATTCCAACTCTCACCTTTGAGCAAACTCACACAAAGTATTGACAAGCTCAACCTGTTGAGAACCACATGGGCATAATATTGGCATTTAAAACAGTTGATTAGTCAGGGCAGTTGCAATGTGAAGGTCGATGTATGTAGTTGTCTTACAGCGCCAGCACACACAGCCACAAGAGAGCACCAGAATAAAATAAGTGGATTCAAAAATGCATTGTTGTCAGGGGAAAGGTAGAGTCCAAACAGCCCCGCTTCTAGTATACATGGATCTTGTCCAGAAACTGCTCACGTTGTCAGATTGAGAACATTGTTTTACTGGCAAACAAATGAGTTAGGCCCATATATGCTAGCAATCATGGAAGTAATGACATTGGATAAACCATCTAAACATGCCATGCCAGTCGTACCCTAATCTGTGCTGTATAAATTAGAGCTAGAATCTATGTGTTTGTCTCCAACCAGGGCCCAGTGTGTTTCCAAGGGTGTTCTGAAGGAGAGATTTTGGCCCTTTTCATGGGAGCGACAGCTTTATATGTGCAGGTTTCATAGTATCTCACATCTGTTCTTGGATCATAAATGTCTTACATTCTTTGAACCTTTTTTAAATAGTCTAGCCTGCCCAATTGGCAAGCAAGTTTAAGTTAAATTTAGATATGAGATCCTTCCTATTCAAAATCATTGATGCAGATAGGGTAAGGATCTGTGTGGTAACGATAGATGATCAGCATGCAAAACAGAGATAGAATAACCTTCACACCTGCTTTGTTTTGCAAAACATATGACTGCCCACACAGCAAATGAATCTGCTGATTCTAGCGACAAAGCAGCACGACTAGGCCCTGGGAATTGTAAGAACTGATAGAAGGGGAGTATAAAAAGATGGAGAGGCAAGAGAAACTGTTGGTGGAAGTCTGTCATAGACTGAGAATTGTATCCAAAACGTTACAAGCAACAGGTGCATAGCAGTTGGGGGAAGGTGGTGGCTTCACACCCTCCGACCCTGGGAATAATCCCAGTTTCATAAGTACTCAGAATATTGCCTGCACTGATCAGTAGCCACATTCAACTAAGTATATTCCAAGTCTTATTTTTCGGATCTATTTAATCTCAACATGCAGCCAACACGTGTTCTTGTCATCGTATATATGATACCATCAACTTCATCATAGCTCAAACACAACTCAGAATGACTATTATCCAGTATTTGTCCTCATAGTGTCTTCGTATCAAGTGAAGAAAAGATTCACTCTTATTATTTGCCTGAAAAATTATCTCTGATGCAAAATAAGCAATTTAATTCGTACAGTACCACAAGAGACAGAGACTACGAGGACCATTACTGGATGCCAAGCACTGCTGCCTAAGGAAAAAAGACTGGACCTGTTCCTGTAATGCAGGACCACTAGAATTAATACAAGGGCTAGCTGGCTGGCCTCATGTGTAAGCTACAGGGACACAACAAGTTCCAGATACCCTGCAACCCACTTACCTGCTACTGGTCCCAGATGGAATGTCTCCTGGTCTCCAAGTGGTGCCCTCCAAGTCCTGGACCCCTGGTCCCCTGCTGTAGTTATAAATTGGCCTCCCCTACCAAAACCTAAAACCTGGGACTTAGAAGATTTCTCAGGAGAAACTGATTGGGGAACCATATAAGCTGATAAACTCTTTTGGAACTGGTAAGCTTTCCTTCTTTCCTAACTATAACTAACAACTGTGAAATAAAGTCAGTATATCAAATGCAGAATTATTTATTTTAAAACATATGCGAAACAAAAGTCGTTTTACATTTTGGATTTACAAGTCTGTTTTTCTGGCTGACTTGTCAGTTTCATTTATGAACATTCAACATTTGGTGATGAGAAAGGCAGGTGATGGGTGAGAACAGAAAGGCGCCTAGCATGTAGGCTTGGATAAGGAAAGAGGGTTTTGGAAAATGCCAAAACCTACAGCATACGGATGAAAGACTGGCTTTGTTTATCTATGGCCATGATTACAAAATGACAGAATGTTGATTACCAAAAAGTGAATCCTTGCAAATCAGTTTTTTTAAATTGCTAATCAGTATATATACAATGAATTGCAAAAAAATAGCAATTTATTCTGCAGTTGGTTTGATATTTAGCAAATCACATTTAGCAATTTCCTAAATAACTAATGGAGTTGCAAATAGTGAAAGGAATCACAAATATCAACCGTTGCATTTGGCATACAGTGAATACATCAGCAGAGGGAAGTAAACCTCACTATAATGCCGGAGAGAACTGGTACAGTGGCTCCCAAGGAGAAGCCATTTTGGACCACAGTATATGTTCGTTATCCAGCCTTTTAGCAAAGCTACATGTCACGTAAGGATAGTGAGATGGATGCTGGCTGCAAGAAGAGGAAACTTAAGTTTTCAGAAAAGGAACTTGAAATCCTCACAGAAGAACGTGTTGGTCACCATGACCAACTGTTTGTCATCCCTGACAGTGCCTGAGATCCAGAAGTAAAAAATATTGAAGGGGTGAGGGAGAAGGTAAACACAGTTGGAGTCACCCAGTGATCAACCGAGGAGATAAGGAAGAGATGGTATGAACCCAGATCTCGTATGAAGGAGAATGTGACAAGGTCTGCATCAGCTACAAGGATCAACAGAAAGCCTCCCCACTGTCATACCACCAACTGCCATAGAGGAACTTGTGCAAAGCACTTTGGAGCCAGACGCCATCACTGATTTTGGTGCAATAGGCATCTGAGACCTTCGTGGAACCTCACATGGTAAGTAAAATATAGAGCTTCAATACTTAACAGTGTATGTGAATGATGTCAGTAAGGCAAATAAACATTATGCTAATACATCGTATTTGTGAAATCCAAAACCTAAAGTCCAAATCTTAGATATAAAATATAAGTAGTAGTCCATGTATTTTCAAAGTGCATTATCGGAGATGTAGTGTAAAAAATAAACAACAAAAAGAAGGACAAAACCTTTTTATAGTAAATGTTATAAATTCAGTCAAAGCACAACAGAGTACAAATCACTAAAGTCTTCTCAATCCATTTTACAAATAGCCACCTCCAGAAAGTGACCGCTCAGAAAGGTAATGTCCAAAAGACTTACACATGCATGTTAGCTGCCCCATTGATAGTTGTAGCCAGGCCAGACCAACTCATGCTGCAAATCTAAGACCTGCAGCGACAGAGCATAGAGAAACAGCTATAAGAAGAGACTGAGAAAATCAGCCAAATGTTCCACAGGAACCTGCCAACTGTGGGTAAGATATCGCCTTGGCACTTGTCGTCCTCCAGCCGGTCAAGTACAGTCCTCGGTTGAAAATATGATAAGTCCAGACAACTAACAACTCTTTGGAGGTTTAGAAACCCTTATGCTCAAGATAAAGTGCCTGCAACATAAGCAGATCAAAATAATGAACCAAAAACTGGTAACCCTAGAAAAAAAACATCACAACTGGATTTAAAACCTAGCTGCCATTCAGATGGCAATGAAGAGCAATTTCACAGAAGCCCCAAAAAAACTTATGTCTGGAAGTGCACCAGGAAAGTATAGAGCATGAATGTTGGGAGCACCATACATCATCCAGCATCGATGGGCTAACTTGTGCCATCAATCACCTGGCACAAGCTATAACCAACTTATCTCACCACGCTGTTAGTTTACAGGTGGAAATGGGAGACTAAAATGCTTATGTGCCAAGAGGCCCACTATACGTGACCAATGCAGTGGAGACAATGCAAACAACTAGCATTGCAAGTGGTACATAGGTTGGAGTTAGAGAAAGCGAGGACCAATCAAGTGTTAGCAGCATCTCAGGGACAGACAGTTTAAATCTGCAGTGAAGCAGGAGTCAGTGTTGCTGCTGTAATTGGTGGAACAAAAACATCAGCTGGCAACAAATTCAAGCCTTAGAAAGGGTGAACTGTTACATCCTCACATTGCTTTTCATTTTCAGATTGTTTTCTTTGATCAAAACAAATGTCTGGAAAGAGAAGCATCTTTTCAGATGTACATTTTGTTACTCAAAAACAAAAACGTATATTTAGTTATACAACCTACAATGGCTCTTTTTAATTCTATATGTAAAAATGAGTGCATTTTCATACTTGCCATGAAAAATTACTGTTTATATTGCCACTTGCAAGCACCCTTCTGCAGCACAGGTTTCTTCATCTGTGGGAGGTGTTGGGATTGGCTCTTCTTCCTCATCTGAGTCAAATTCTGACACTGTTACAGGGCCTCATTACGAGTCTGGTGGTCTTAAGATCACCAGTCTCACAGTGAAGGCCAGACCTCCGCACTCCAGGCGGTCCAAATGCCACATTATGACTCTGGTGTTGGACTGCCATTCCCGCCAGGAACATGGTTCCCGAAAGGCTGAGTTCAGCTCCGTAATGCTGATCATGAGTCCCCTTTCCACCAGCCTTTTCATGGCGGTTTAACCACCATGAATGAAAAGGCTGGTGAAAAACAAGTGCTGGGGGCTAAAGGTGGGCCCGTGCACTGGCCACGACCATGTTGTGTGCAGTGTAGGCCCCCCCACCCAGCACCCTTAGATTGCGCACTGTCTGCTGTGCAGACTGTGCGCATTCCAAGGGTGCTGCTGTGCTATGGTATTGGCTTTGGCTCCCTTAAGGGAGCTGAGACCAATACCATAAAATTGCTCCCACCAGGCTGACCAGCAGGAATGTTGTAATACGATGTTCCCATTGGTCAGACCAGATGGGAACATCGTAATGCGACTGGAGGTGAGGCCGCAGGGTTGACATCAGTCTCATCCCTGCAAGCCGACCACCAAACTCATAATCAGGCCCACCGCTAGTTCCTTCTTTGTTGCAATACTGTGCATAATAGCAAATTTCTACAACTTTGCAACTGTCATGGCCACCTAGTTAAATAGTCAGGTGTTTCATAGAACATCCCAGGTGCTGGTCTTTTAGGGTACCGCATGGAGATGCAAAACTATGGTTCCCAGAGCCTTAAGGGCAGAGGGGAGTCACAAATGTTAAAATGTAATAGAACAGTAATGAAAAAACCATAATTTAAGACTGTTGGTAAAAGGAAACAAAGTTTCCACTTCACTTATAAAAATACTTTGAAAGCACAATGCATCCTATCTAGTAGAAGCCAGAAGGTGCTTGAACTAGCATGTAAATAGACTTTGACAGCACATGGCAGTCTTTCAGTAACAAGCCAGAATGTTTTGGAAAATACCAGAACTCTCTGGAACTATCCAGAAGGTTGTGGAAACAGCCATGCAATGGTGGAAGCCATCTTTGATTTCAGCAGGGTATAAATACCACACCATTGGACCAAACCCTTTGCTCAGCAATCAGAATTCCAGTGAAGACATCACCTGTGTTTCTCCTGCTGACTCAGCTTACCTGTGCGTCTAAGAAATCTTCTTCCTCTGTGAACCTTGTGCATTCTGGAAATAATTCTCAATGATCTGCAAGAGATGAAAGAGACAAGAAAAAGCTAAGTGCATTTAGTGTTTACCTCATTTATTTGAGACAAAGGAATTATGACTGAGCATCAGTAAAATAACTTGGTGGACACAAATGCAAGATACTTGATGATTTACAAGGTACTTTATTATTATTAAATTAATCATGCGATCAGCGTTAACCAGAGAGCGAGGCATTTGGAAAATTATGCAGTGTGTGCCAAATCCCGAAATTAGTTTAATTTTAGGGAAGAAACAAGTAGAAGAGAAAGAACTTATGGTTTAAAGGATTCTCATTCGAATTCACAGGTATATTGAGTCTAGATTGAGAGAGACAATGCTAGAAAGGATTTTCTTTAGAAAAAAACTAAATATTTGTTCTTGCTGTTCAGGCACTTGCACACTGAAAGAGAGATGGCAGGTGAGCCTGAAGGGTCATACAAGGAAGCTATCATAGTCAGAGGTTGGCTATTTTCTCATTTTGTTCCTTTCCTACATTTCCCTTGGTGTTCCTCCAGAATGAGTGCTGAGTATAACTCATTTGGTTGAGCATCAGAGAGTGTGCGATGTGCATCACTCCTGCTTGGCCAATCATTGCAGGTTAGTCACCCGCTGTTCAGTAATTGTGGTTCATGACAGCAACTGATCTCCGGAAACATTTGCAGAGCACCACTGCTCTTATGTAGACATTTAAAGCAACGTTTTAGTATTTCAAAAGTATGTTGTTTAACACCTTTGGTTCTACAATGTGCTTCACTGTAACAACATTCATCTGGAGTAGTGGTGGACAGATGTGGTGTCATTATCCATTGCCCTAAGGCATAAGCACTGTCACCCACAAACAGACAAAACATACTTAGCTATGGGAAAAAATGACATTAAGCTCCATGTTATATGATTCTATATGTATATGTATTTACCCTATCAATTTTCATCAACAAAATCTCTTCTTTGTACCCATTGGTAAATTCCACTATGTCAGAATATGAAAGAGTCATGGTTGCTCCCTGGAAACTGGGCAACAGTAACTGTTACGAGATTTTTTGCATGACCCACTACTTGAATGTTCAGGGAATGGTTATTTTGTGATTCCTAAATAAATAGTCAATATCAGATGGTAGACATGTAGGCACATGTGTGCCACCTTTACATCTAATGATATGCAGAAAGTTGGCAATCCTATATAATTCTACTTTATACATATAAGTATGAATGTGCTTCAACATTTTTTTCTAGAATGCAAAATAAATAGGTAAGGGTACTCTGTAACACACCAGCCACTGCAATCATACTTTGATAGCTACAGGAGGCTAAGAGATGCAAACTATATGACATCTGCACATGGGGAGAGATGGACTTACTGTTCATTTGGGTCTCTGAACCTGGGGCTTAAAATCAGCTATGAGCTCCAGGATAATCGTGCTACTTAGCCTATACTTTTCAGATAATTCTTACTCATTTTGGCCAAACTGTGTAATCCTCAGCCTGAAGATTCCCTTACATCTTCTCCTCCCTTTCTGAATACTGTCCAGAATATGCATTCTTCTTGCCAACACATACAGAGCAGCTATTCTGCACACAGTTACCACCTGTTTTGAGTTGGTGGTAAATTGCATGTTCAAAATGTACAGCTCTGAATGCATTTCTTAGATAGTAAAATGACATTTTGTGAAAGGAATCAGTTTGCAGCTGATTACCAAGTCACAGCTTTTTTGCACATATGGCCCCTAGTTCCTTGCAAGACTTTGACTAGGAAAAAACATCTCTGACCAAAGGATGGTGATGATGAATAGCTACTTGTAAGGCATGCTGTAACAAGTAAAGTGCTCATGCCACTATAATGGCAAGAGATGGACACTTATCTGTGGAAGGGTGAAGTTTTTAGTTTTTCCCACATTGAGAAAGGAAGTATTGAGGCAAAAGTAACCTGACTGTGCATTTTAGAAGATTTTAGAGAAGGAATGTTTTCAGCTATGTTAACAGAAGAAAGGTTATTTAAGAGAATGCACCTATACAGTTTAGATTTGGCAAATTGAGGGGTTTAACCCTAAAAGAAGCTTTCTAACTTGTACTTGCTTTGCAACTGGAAGCCCATGAGAATCCATATTCGGTATGGACAGTTCACACAGCATAGATAGTATAGCTTTCAAAAGCCTGCTGCATATTTCACTTTTTAATATTTCCTATACCTCTGTAACCAGGCCTAGAAATGAATTTATATGGAAGAGGTGCCCTTATACTGCTCTCATTAGGCTCACATTCTAGCCCCAGTGCATTATATTTCAGCAATCTTTCAAAAGGGATGATTTAGAATGTGTTATTTGTCAAACTGAGCAGTGGATACCTACATTTCTATTTTAACTCATTCACTTATGCTCTTCACGGTTTTGCACCCTGCTGTCTAAAGTGCACTCACAAACATTCTACTGTAGCACAAGGACAAAAATAACTAGAAGGAAAATTGTTTGTGGAAATTCCACAGTTTGAGTCCATGGTCTAACTATGGGCCAGATGTATCAAAGGGTTTTACCCATTTTGTGTCTATGGGAAAATGTGTTCATACATATGGCCCTATATGATTCTCCCACTTGATGGCATGTTGGATGATCAGACATGCGTTCACCAAATGCAGGGTCTTGTTGACCATGTATTGGGGTTGCGCTGATTTGTTGTTGCTGCCGGGGGTGGAGGAGAGGCCCCTTTAAACATCCGGAAGCGCTCCCGCCTCGCGGGACACTCTGGTTCGTGCTGCTGGGGCAGGGAGGAGCCCTTTTGAAAACTGTGCAGCGCGCCCGCTTCACGGGTCGCGCTGATTTGTTGTTCCTGCCAGGGGCGGAGGAGAAGCCCCTTTAAACATCCGGAAGCGCTTCCGCCTCGCGGGAAGCGCTGGTTCGTGCTGCTGGGGCAGGGAGGAGCCCTTTTGAAAACTGTGCAACGCGCCCGCTTTGCGGGTCACGCTGATTTGTTGTTGCTGCCGGGGGCGGAGGAGAGGCCCCTTTAAACATCCAGAAGCACTTGCGGGACGCTCGCGGGTGGCGCCCGGGCAAAGCCTGGGACAAGGGCGGGCCCGTCCTTCGCCCGTCATCGTCAGAAAGAGGCTGGGCTGGGCCCCCCTCTTTAATTTCTCTTGAGGGGCCCTTGGGACAGATCTTTATAACAATGCTAATTGAACAGAGGATCCTACGAGGAGGAGAAAGAGAAGCCGCAGTTATTCTGGGCTAGATGATGGCGTACTAAAAACACTACGGTTCTTCTTTGCCTGTCCTAGCTCCTGGCAGAATACCAAGCCCCAGGAGCACTTTAGGAGCCCCTTGTACGCTGGATATACAAGTGAGAGCGTTCTTTTATTTGACATCTGATCTCACTCTTTGAGTAGACTGATAACCATTGATTATTGACTGTGACTGTGTACTCTAACTCCCTGGTTAAGTTATCCAATTGGGGTAGTGTTTTCTCGGGGTTGGTAAGCTAATTTAATTGGTATTCCGTGTTCAGTTTTACTTTCTACATTGGAATAAGTCTGATACTATATAAAATATGGGCAAAAGAAAGCATTCAACATTGAATCACCCCCCAAATAAAAAAGATAGTACATCTATATTCAAATATATTTCAGGGGCGATGGGGGTGATAGATAAACAAATTGCTAATGTAGAAGGAAAACTGCTGACACCTAAAGAATATATTATTCAATCACCAAAGTACACTGGGACGCCAGACAATTCTAATCATAGCGATCATGGGGCTGTGAATATAGAAGTAAGGCATACAAATGGATGTATTCAAAACATCTCGGATTTAATTCACAACCCGGATGATCTTTCCCCTGCAGCTAAGCGCCCAAGGAAACCGGCGGTAGGGACGGTAGATAACACCCCCAAAAAATTGTCAAAGAAAGATTTAGTATCTACCCTCAGTAGACAGCCATTAAAGAAACCATCTCGAAAGAAAACCTAAAGTAATTCAGTAGACACGACTCGAACCCTCCTTGCAAACCTTTATGAATTAGTAAATACTTTGAAATCATCAATCGGGGCTTCACTGGACTCCTTGACAGAGCCCTTAAAAGTGGTGGAGAGTAATCTTGAGGCAGGCTTAGGAATCATAAAGGGGGTCATTCTGACCCCGGCGGGCGGCGGGAGCCGCCCGCCTGGAGGGAGCCGCCATATGGCCGCTCCGCGGTCGAAAGACCGCAGAGGCCATTCTGGCTTTCCCGCTGGGCTGGCGGGCGACCGCCAGAAGTCCGCCCGCCAGCCCAGCGGGAAACCCCTCCCCACGAGGAAGCCGGCTCCGAATGGAGCCGGCGGAGTGGAGGATGTGCGACGGGTGCAGTGGCACCCGTTGCGAATTCCAGTGTCTGCAAAGCAGACACTGGAATTCAAAGTGGGGCCCTCTTACGGGGGGCCCTGCAGTGCCCATGCCATTGGCATGGGCACTGCAGGGGCCCCCAGGGGCCCCACGACACCCCTCACCGCCATCCCAGGAACAGGATGGCGGTGAGGGGGTCGGAATCCCCCATGGCGGCGCAGCAAGCTGCGCCGCCATGGGGTATTCCCAGGGCAGCGGAAAACCGGCGGGAGACCGCCGGTTTTCCTGGTCTGACCGCGGCCAAACCGCTGCGGTCAGAATGCCCTGCGGGGCACCGCCAGCCTGTTGGCGATGCTCCCGCATCCCCGGCCACCGGGGTCGGAATGACCCCCAAAGTCTCTACAATCTGAGGATTCACATTATGTGAAGAAAGATTTTAGTATACCACTGTTGATTCCAAATTTTGAGTGTAATACACAACCCGCCACGCAAGACAGGGTAGATGATTTATATCTGACCTCAAAGCCCCTGACTAAATTACAACCACCAACAACATCATTAAATACTAGCCAACTACATTTGACTTCAAAGCCTCTGACCAAAATACAATCACTTCCAATAGTGTCAAATATTAGCCATAAACCAATCAGGACAGTAAATACTACTCTACCTATGGCCAGGACAAATCAGCCCCAGTTAAATTTAGGAGGGAGTCAACATAGCAGAATAAGACTCTCGAAGACTATACATAATCCAAGCGACCTTTTACATCTTCCTCCGGAGGCAACTCCATATGTAGTGGTCCTGGCTAATGTTCCATCTGTAGGTGACCAACAGCGGGAATCATGGTCGGCTTTGAGGAATAAGGCTCTCAATTGGATAGGAACACGCTTGGGCTTCGGAATGGTGGGGCTCCTCTTTGATGACATAAAAATGGTTAGAAGAGTTAAGTGGATAGGAAGCAGTTTGAAAGTATTGGAAGGAGACTGCGTGGTTCTTTCATTTAAATCCCCAGACTTAGTGGACAGAATCATCTGTGAATTAGGAGCTAGGCAAGCTACCCATCAAGGAGTCTCTCTATTACCCTTGGGATTTTTTATTAAAGACCTGTGGGGCATAATTTTAAGAATCCACAATCAGTAAGTAAGATACCTTAAATCAGTCCAGACCCCATTTTTTCCTGTAATAGATTCCAACCTCTTACAACTTTAGAAGGTTTAGATTGACTCAGCATGAATAAGGAAGATTATTTCCATGAAACGGTCCCGGAAGTAAATATAGAAGGACTTAGCATGAATAAGGAAGATACATCTTATGAAGTGGCACCTGAAAGAAATATAGCAGGGACCCGCTTAAATCAGAGAGATCCCCCCTCGATAGTAATTCACACAATACTGTAGATGGTGGCATACCCCCCCAATTACAAATAATGCATATTGCCAAACTCAACAGAAATCGGAAATAGCCCTACTTTATTGGAACGTGGCAGACTTAACTAACAAGATTAGTAATGAGCTTTGGGTGAATTTTATAGAAGATTTCTCATGCTTATGCCGCCAGGAGACCTGGCTATTAAATCCTGTTCACATAAATGGTTATAAGACATTCCACACACCAGCCGTGCAGACTAAACATGGCAGGCCAAAAGGAGGCTTATGCACATACATTTCCAAAAAGTTATGGGTACAGAATCTAAAAATGCAAATTACGAGATCGCATTACCAAATGATAGAGAGCAACTTTGACCAGAAGACTCAGCTAGTAATTATTAATTTTTACAATAATGCACCACCAGGAGAAGTCCCCTATATTTTAATGGAGATGGGAGAGGACCTAGAGAAAATATGTGCAAATAATAGACGTGAGACTCTTATCATCTGGGGTGGTGATTTTAATGTCCATCTTTGCAAAGAACTCTCGTAGAAGGTATGAGGCTGGAATACTGAAGACATTGGCCCAAGGCCTCACTTCTCACATAATATTCAAGGAGATGCGATAAACTTAATGGCTCAAAAATATAACCTGTCTTTTGTAAACAAACTATATTCGTAAGAACCACAGTTTAAACCAAATTTTAATGGAAGGGGTGCTGATACGGTGATTGATTATGTTTTAATGTCAACCCATTTTGCATATTATCTCACTAATTATATACTTCACAATATTGTAATAAGTAACAACTTCCCTCAGAGCCTGAAATTCTCACTAACTCCTTCTACACTGGCCAAAGTTGATAAGGTCACGTTGGTAAATGACATTGAATTAGCTCCGCGCAATGGATACACATTGCGATGGTCCCAGACAGATTCAAAGGCTCTATTGAAGCAGTTAATACGTGACCATAATCAAGCCTTTGTAGATTGTCTTAATGAGGATATAGATCCAGGTAAATGTTTAAGTGCCTTCTTGCAAATTACGCAAGGCATGAAAGAAGCCCTCACTATTAGGGCGGGAAAGGCAGGACAGAAAAGGGAAATGGGTTGGTTTGACCACGACTGCACAAAAGCACACAAGAGACTAAAAAAGTTTTTAAGTTCCCCAAGAAGATGCCTGATCGAAATACGTACGTATAGACAGGAATACAAGACAGCCGTTAAAAAAAAGGAAATCCACCCTGAGAGGAAATTTGGGGGAAAATGTACACAAAGCTAGCCTTACGGAGGACAACATCCTCTTCTGGAAAACAATAAATACTCCTGTTCTATGGGATAGAGATATCCCTAGAATTGAAATTGCAATTTCTGAAGAGGATTGGATTGCATATTTTTCTAAGATATACCGCAGGCCCAGTGACATAGAGTCAACGGATTCCCTAAAGGGCCCAGGTGCCCAGGAAGGCCCACGTCTGACTGTAACACCCCAGTTTAGTCTAGAGGAGGTAGTGGAAGCCATAAATACAAGCAAAGCGGGGAAAGCGCCGGGCCCTGACGGTGTCCCGATAGATTTATATAAGACAAATATGCAACTATGGGGCCCCTTAATGACGCATGTATTGAGGGCTTTCTGCATACAAGGCCCCCCATCAACGTGGCGAGATTCTATTATCGTCCCTATATATAAAAAAGGCGATCGCCTCAACCCAGCTTGTTATAGGCCAATCTCCCTACTTGATACATCAGCTAAACTATCGGGGAGAATAATCTTGAATAGACTTCAAATATGGGCGGAAGAAAATGATATTTTATCTCCAGTACAGTATGGTTTCCGTACAGGAATAGGTACGGTGGAACAGGGCCTAAATTTAAGTATTATAATTGGGAAGTACACAAGTATTAGAGAGGGTAATTTGGCCTTTATAGACTTATCCTCAGCATCTGACTGCGTATTAAATGAGAAGCTATGGGACATTTTAAGCAGTATGGGGGTAGAATCAACAATAACCCAGTTTATACGGGACCTGTATACAGGGTGTAGAGCAAGAGTAAGGTATGGGATAAGAGGGGAATGTACCAGGCCTTTTGGCATACACAGAGGGGTGTGCCAAGGCTGCGTACTCGTCCCACTCTTGTTCTCATTATACATAAATAATCTAGAACGTGAACTGATAAGCAAATGTAAAGATCTTCCCCAAATAGGTAATCGTGCTGTCCCGGCACTACTCTATGCAGATGATGCAGTACTTATGGCCAGGACACCACTAGCCCTCCAAAACCTTTTAACCACTTGCATAATTTTTATGACAGACTTGGGACTTACCGTTAACCGTTCTAAAACCTTTATAATAAATTGTGGTAGGAAACTGGGCAAGACCTATAATACTACTATCCACGAGGGGAAAGTTGATATAGCTCGAACGTTCTCATATCTGGGCATAATGTTTGACAAACAGGGTTCCTGGGCACACTGTGTGAAAACAAAAAAAGATCAGATCATTAAAACAACGGCGGCTCTGAAAATACTTTCAAAAAGGCTAGGGGGATTACCCCGCCGAATATGGTAAAAATCTATGGAGCCAAGTGTATCCTGGCTGCCATGTATGGATCAGGTATTTGGGCGTATACCAATTGTAACCTGATTCAGACGGTGGAAAACGATTTTCTCAGATACTTGTTAATGGTACCAAATGGCACATTGTCATATATTAGCGACGCGGAATTAGGGCTCTCCATTTTAGCTGACTTGATAAAGATACAGCCAGTATTATTATGGCACAAAGTTTGGACCTCTGAGCACACTGGACTAAATAAGGCTATTTTATCTGATTGTATGGCGTCAACATACTCATTAAGAGTTCCTTGGTTGAGATATATTATGACCTTTTTTGGAAACATGGGTAGCAAAGAATATTATACAAACCCAGAAGCATTGTAAAAAATAACCAGGAAGGAATTGAGGGCCTTGACACTGAAGCATCTAGAAGAACAGCGATGGGAAGTAGAATCAAAAAAGTTTAGTGTTCTGTCTAACCAATTAATCCTGTCTACGGAGGGCATGCAGCCTTATTTGGTAAATGTGGTAAACCCTCGGCATCGTTTTGTTCTTACAAGATTAAGGTTAAACACCTTCCATCGCCTAGTAACCTTTCCGACTATGAATGACTGGAGCACAACTTTAAGGGTATGTCCCTGTGACGCAAAGGCATCCCAAACTACGCTGCATGTGGTCCTCTTTTGTAAATTTTCTGACAAACAAAGAAAGCGTCTTTCAGTGCCTCTTTTAAGATTGATCAACTTGCATCAGTGCCGTAGTGCGTATGTTAGTTTACAGGTTTTATCCTCTATCGAAATGTATGGAATTTTGGCAAATTTTTTATGCTCTGTATTAACTGTAAGAAAGTCTATGGGTGTATTGGTCCAAACCTAACTAGGCTATTTAAATATCTGTGAATGGACAAATTAATGATATGCATTTTTATCTTTGCTATTTATTTTTTTATTATTTTACTTTATTTATTGTGCTTCTATATATAGATGTGTTTTATTTGATACTTTTATGACTGGTTGAAAGTCGAATAAAGTTTGTACTACTACTACTAGTGGGGTTATTGCCTCCTGTGCATGGAGCTTTGATCCAAACATTTGTAACCCCAGGAACCAGAGGAATACTTTCAGGGCTAGTTAGGTCTGACATGGCAACACAAATGTCTCCATGACCTAATTGTATCAATTGTTTAAAATATACATTGAACGGCTGTGGCTCAGCCCAGAAAAAGAAGTTATCTGTTCCTGCATGCTATTTAACCCACAACCAATGCTCTATTTCACATCTCAAAATGACACAGATTTATTTCACAAATATTCTTCATGTAATAGAAACATTGTATGCAGAAAGAAATCGTGTTTTTGTTTTTCTTTTTTTCACCACATCGTGTTTTTTGTAATGTTTTGTTCTGGACTCAAGAAGCAAACCAATCCTATTGGCTTTGTCAAAATTTGCTTTCTGTATCTGTTACTCCTCAAACTCAGGCACATCTGGGTGCCTGGTTTAGAAGCTTTCCTAAGCTGTGTATCTGTCAATGCCTGTTGTTTCACATCCTACACAATCAAACACCGTGTGACAAAATTCTGAATAATAAAACTGCAGAACAAAAGTTACAATTGAGGCACGCTTTACTTCCACCGAGGAACTCAAGTTGTCAGCCTCTTCTACAGCAACCCAGTTAACTGGGTTGATTTAAATCAATATAGCCCATTAGTTTTGATCACTTCCATTTTCAATAATCTATTGATATATTGCTCGGACTTTTATAAGACAAAACACATTTCCTGTGCTGGTGCCCTCTAAAAGGGAAAGGTCAGACTGGTAGGGAGGGGTTGCTAAAAGTAACTGTGTATTTATTGCCTGACTGCTGATTGAGAACATATCTGGTCCACAGGCTTAAGATGGTGTTTAGACAGAAGATTTATTACCAGCTTCCTGTTTTTCCGAGGCGAACACCATCTAAAAGGAAAATAATGAAGCATGCTATTGTGTGAGTCCCTGTTAGCTTAGCCACGAATGACAATGTAGTTTCCTGTTTCTAAGAATTTTCTTTTATTGTTGCATCCAATTCCCTGTTTAAGATTATACAATTATACCCAAGCTAAAAACCCAAAGCAAATTACGAGGAATTTAGGCATTCTTAATAGTCAACAATACCAGACTGTGTAATAATCCAGTTCACCGACAGAAAACACTGTCACTTTAAATGACTAAACCTTTTCTGTGTTCAGTAAAGGTCCTGTTCGTGTGAGACTGTCCATAGAAAAGCAGGCAAACAACACAACACATCACGACACCTGTTTTAGGGAACACAGGTCGTACGATATGAAATCCATTCCCAAAGAAACGGAAAAGGAGTAGAGGGCTAAATATCAAGAAAGTTATATATTTGTATCCTCGACTTGCATGACGTAGTCCCTCTGTCTTCTGGATTGTTCTGGGTTGGTCCGCAGGGCAGCGTGTGTCTGACATCAGTTTTGTGTCTGCTCCAGCTCATTTTAAATGACTCAACAAGGAAAACATTTTAATCTTTGTAATTCTGTTGAAATAACTTTTCTGACCACTAATAACATACTTTTCCATTCCTGTAGCACAGTCCTCATCGATGCATGCTCTCTCTGAGACACCAAGGACTTTAGAGAGGGGGTCTGGGCAGTCGTCAGCCCCTACAGCTTCTAAAAAAAATGAGCCAATGAGTTGTGTCATGAAATCGTTTTTATCATCTCACTTAGTAGTGTAGAATGGTTACTTTCCTCACTAGAATGAACCACTGTGACAGATCGAATTCCATTTGGAATTTTTTCCCTAGGTAACTCAACTGGGCAAGAGCCTAATCTCCGACCTACAAGCCTCCTTCTATTGGTTTTATAGTTATTTTTCTACCTGTCATAGTGTATGGCTTGAGCGTCCACTGTCAAACATCTCCTTAAGGGGGGTGTTGAAAAACATAATGTGTTTTCCATATATTTGGGCATGTAATGGATGCCAAGTAGAGGCTTCAGTAAGACTGTTTTTAGGTCTTTAGGCATGACAGTTGCAGAGCTTTCAGTGCCCATTAGCGCTATGAGACCCTGTCTAAAGACTTCATAGACTATGTGTATATCATCTTCAGCCTCACCTTTGTCCGTGTTATAAGTAATAATGGCAGAGTCTTTCAAATGACAGCCCTAAACTTGGTGTTTGGTCAGTGTGGCCTTTAATTACATTTGAGAGGTAAAGCTAGTCCTGCATACTTTGTGATTATCTTTGGCAAATGCAGAGGTTATCCTTGTAATGTTTTCCAGCCAGGTGTGTGTACTTTCCACCACAATGTCCCCATGTGGTTGTGAAAAACTCTCAAAATTGTTTTTTACTACTGCAATACCTATCTCTCCCATAGGATAATAGTTGGTTAACTTATCATATTTAATAAGTGACAACTTTCAACTGGGAGCGGGTAGGAATATTGAGTTTGGTGTCTAAAGAACTGTAATTTAAAGCTCTCTTTAGTTGTAAATGTGGTGCAAGAGAGAAGATTTTCAATCTGATTTCTTTAAAAAATTGCAAGCAATGTTTATATCACCAAATTATATTATGGGCCTAACTATGGCAATCATTTTCTGGTACAAAAATTGTAACATAATTGTACAGTTGAGAGGCAACTGATTTTCTTCTCCAGTAATTACTGGAGAACTGAACTTCCTGGGTCAGTTGTCATAACAAGGTAGGGAAGTCCACATCCTTGCAGTCATCTTAGAATTTTTCTTTTCAGAGGGTTAAGTAGCCTTCAGCAAATGTTAAGACTTATAATTTCTTTAGAGGGTGACAGTAAAATTGTAATCAAAGATATGAGAGTAATATTACTTTAAATGTTTATAACCCGCAGGAATCAAGCAACATAAAAACAAGTCTAACACATAAACCCATACTTGCCTAAACAAATGAGCATCCTAGGTCTGTGAGATTTTAGGATTAGGTCCCAAAAAATATCTGATAAAGGGCATAATGGACAAAAACTATGCATTGATCTAAATGACACAATTTTGAGGCGATATTGATAATTACAAGGAATTCCCAACAACAAATAATTGTGCTTCTTTTTGGAAGTCTCTAGTTACCACACTTCCACTATTTAAATTCTAGCCATTGTGGTACAATTCTCTGAATCACAGGTTTAGATAGCAAATGTCTATAACTTCTAGGGAAATGTTGGTCAAAAATCCATAACTTGGCAGACATTTACTAAGGTTTTTTGCTTTAAAATCATCACTGAATGCATGTTTGTTTTCCAAGAATTGTGCTGAAATGCCCCTGGAAAGAAACACAGAGCAGCATTCAATTTTTGGGCACAAGAAGTCACCATAATCCTAATAGTACAGTTACTTGCCTTTTAAACAGTACTATTGATACCACACAAGTATACAATTACTGCTTAGCCCATTCAATCGGTGGCTCATCACAGTCTTAAAAATCGTTTTCCACTTAAGCATTTCAACAGGAAGTGCGATGGACAATATTGTCTTCTAATTGCACCAATACAATTAGGTTAGTCAGAAAGCCAAGAGCCTGTTGTCTTGTAGGACAATATGGCAGAATGAGAATTGAATCTCAGGCTTCCTTATCTGTTCTCTTCTACCGAATCTAAATAAATTGCCATCTGCAACACGGTTATGGAGAGGCACTGATATTGCTTCTGTTGCTGGCCCTCTAATTTCAAAATTGTAGAGCTCATTGAGACTATATCATAAAACTATTTTAAATCATACTTAGCCGCGATTCGGTAGTCATGTTTACAGTCCATCGGCCGGCTCTAGTTACTTTACAAAGTTAGGGTGAGCTGAACTCATCTATATATACGCACGGCACAGAAAGTTCTTGCGACGACTTGAAGCAGTGCTACCGACTATGGAATTTAAATTCCAAAAGACAGTTGGCATCAAGGCAGTTTGTGTCCCGCAGTGTCTCAACCTGTTCAATAGCATTCAGTACCATGGGATATGTCAGATATAACGACAGCCTATATGTTGACACTGGCATGCATAGCTTGAATGGCGGTTCCGTGTTTCTTCAGTTTACTGTGTTGACGACAGCTCACAAAAATACCCTGAATTGACTAAGTGCGTGTTGGGTCTGACTACCGAAGAGGTTAGCAAAACTTAAGAAAAAAGCAGGTATTCTGCGCAACAAACCATTTACTACAGGAAATAATCAGAATTAATACGGGGTTGAGGGTGCGGCAGGGAGACGTAAGCAAGAGAGGGAATGACCAGCTGGGGCAAGGAGTTCAGCAAAGCCTAAACTAGGCTTTGACATGTGAAGTTGGTCGTAATGAGGCCCCCACATCATAAAATGTGGTTGCACATTTCCATATGCTGGTCAGGCGAAATGAAATGCTGGCACCGCGGCGTAGTGAGTCAGGTGAGACCAGCTTCCCGTTGCTGCAATCACATATTTATATGTGTTCCTGTTGAAAGGTTTGAATTTCCCCTCCTTTTCCCACTTTTGAATGAATCAGAATTGCGTATGTACTTATTCGGTAAAACAGTAGTGTAAACACTACGAGCATACCCACCAGCCGCTTTATTTTCAGTGAGTATACATGAGGTGAGTTCCTACGTAAGGGTAGCACGAATGTTGTGACTCTGAGCGATACACAAAAAGCCCAACAGTTGGGTTTATGAATTGAGGCAAAAATGTACTTTCTTTACTCCATTATGGCATCAGTAGGCTTACAACGATCCCAAAAGCTAAGACTGCCGGATGATTCATTTCTTTGAATGAATATCACAAGCTGTATTTGCTGCTCGAGTCCTGGTCCATGATTGCATCATGGCCACAAGGCAATCCCGTCATGCTTTTCTCTAAATTACAAAAACATCCTTTCGCCGTCCACGTGCTTCGATATGAGCATGATAAATATTAATATTTCCGTTATTTGTTTAGTCACCGGCACACTGTGAACCTTTACAAATACTCCAATCCACTTAAATTAAAAACATAACACATACTGAAAAAATCACTATTTGTATTATTTATTTTATGATCATGAAAAAGTTCTTTTGACTTTCTGATTACAACGGTTATTGTCCGTATTGCACTTCGATAAATAAATTAGATACGTCCACCATGTAAAATGTTTGAAACTATATATTTGGGAATGTTACCTAGTCAAACACGGTTGAAAATAATTCGAAACCTGAATTTCCATGTTTAAATAACTATGAGAAAATGTATGTCACAAATATAAAATAGACAGTCTGTATGTTTGTCACCCACGGCAATTATGTCGATAGAAACAACTACACGTGGACTAACTGCACAATTTAGGAAATTTGTTTAAGTGCATATTCTAAGGAAAACCACGCACACGCGTTCACAATGAGGGCATTTTAAAGTGCACATCCTTCTGAATACATGTTGTCATGCTCCTACATATATTTGACCTCCCGAGTAAATTTTATCATATATGTTTTTAGGCTTTCTTGTGAGTGACCATAGATTCCATCAATCTTTTGTATATTTTGGTCCCATGGTTGAAAGCGTTGTTGATCTACATGCAAACTTTGGGTGCTAATACAGCATATTTTCACTTTCATGCATTTTCCTAGCTACTTATGATTTTTCTCCTGCATCCATTTGTTGTGCGCAGACTACATTCTTGTGCATATTTCGAGAATTCTTTAAGCATATTTTTTATCTGTATGCATTTGTCAGCGCGTCTGAGGAAAAAAAGTACCTTATGGTGGCCTCTTAAGGAGATCAACCATTCAACTCTAGTGGCCTCACAAGGAGACAAACCATCCGAATCTGCTACCAAGAACTGTGAACACGTCTGACCTTATCTGGTCTTTTATTATTCAGTTTATAAGGGAACGCGTTAGAGGTTCGATGGACCTTTTGACTATGCTTGGAGTGATTCCACTAAGAGCTTCACATCTAAAGAACAATCCTTTCACCATAATCAATAAACAAACATTTAATCTGGAGTCAATAATCTTTACGCACCATGGCCCATTTGGCCACGAAAATCCACACCTTTATGTAAAAGTTAGAAAGTTTATTTCCCTATATTGACAAACAATGCTAATGCCATGTAAATTAATCTCAAAACCAAATGCTAACCATACATGAACCGGCCGACCAAATTTTCTAAAGAATCTCTATTTAGCTAAAGCATTAACAGTTAAGCATTCAAGAGTAACAGTACAAATTAACAACAAAAATAACTGCGCAATAGAAATGACATACATCTAGATTCAACAGGTGAACATCAATTCTTCATTAATGGTAATTAGTTAACATTTCCAGGGCTTTCTAACTAACCTTATGATTAGAATAGCATGTTTTGAATTCATGCAAAACAATTTAGTTAAAGTTAATTTTGAAAACATCTAACTATGGCTCTATAAAATAGCGGTTGGTACCCAGAAACAAAGAAAAAAATCTACAACAAGGACAATAGCATTTTGTTATACCTCTCCTTATATGGATCAGCAAGCTGCAATTCTCTTCGTCAGTTGGACACCTGTCTGGTCAGCTTCAGCAATGGGCAATTAAAAGGAATGGCTGAGACACGGGGGCTATAAACTATCTGAACCATTTAAGAAGCAATATAGTCAAAGTTAGAAAAAGTCATCAGGAACTGTTAAGCTCCTCAAACAGAACCACTACGGGGAAATTAGAATAGAAAAGAGCACTCTCTCCCCTGTGCAGTAGGGCTAAGATAGAATTTCCTAAAGAACTTCTCACATTGCCATTGGTCATAATATCATACATTTACAGTTAGTCCAATAGAAATTAAAACCCAAATCTCAGACACTAAACTGTCTTTCACATGTCGATGATTGGCTCCTCTTCTCCTGCTCCAATCATCAGACTCTTCAGGTAACTTTCTTGTAACAATCCATACTCCAATCAGTGCATCCATTGTTGGCTCCTGGGAACATCTCCGGCCCACACATCAAACTTTACAAAGTTGCCATATCTTGTACAAGACATTCTAGCAAGCAGTTCTCCTGAGTAAGTTAAAGACATCTGCTAAACGTTTGGTCAGCACAGTGTGAACAATAAATCACTATTTCCCTGTACATACATTCCCACAATTTTTTTCTGACATTGCAGCTTAATATGAGGTTGTGCAGACTAGGCCCAAACCTCGCTAACTTAAGCCCTAAGGTTACTACACAAATACATAGCATGAAATCAATAATATGACATCTTGCTGCAATTTTCTTATATACATGCACTTCAATTAATAATAATATGCATTCACTAAAAGCATTACGTATTAATGGCGGCTACTCACGTGGAGCACATTTTCCAAGCCATTCATTATTTTTCTCTACTAGCCTAATTCTATGCAAATTCTTAACTTATAGTATATATAAATCATTATTAATTAATTCAGCTTTCACAATCCCTCCTCTGATTACTAAATATGTCATCACACCTTACACCATTTCATACAAATGTTTGTTCACCAAAACTTTGCTTTCTCCATAACTTTTATTCCTTCTGACCCCTTTCAAATTTTCCCTAAAGAACTTCTCTATTTTAATTTCTTACCTCCTCTGATCATGTTTCAATTTCTTCATTTTAATCACATAATACAATTTATAAATTCCCCATGCACCAATTATACTAATCACAGTAACCAATATATTCTGTATTATTTTCAAAATTATACCTATCCCTATGTTGCCAAGCCAATTTCCCACAGAAGCAAAACCCTTGCCAATTTTTTTCCCAGACTCCAGGTTCTTTCAACTTTTTCAAATCAATGCTATCATTAGTCACATTGTTAATAAGGTCTCTAATTTCTTCACTATTGTTAGGTTTAAATGTGCAACAATGTTGTGAGTTCAGCATTTTACAAACTCCGCCCTCCTTTGCTAAGAGGATGTCTAATGCATGGCGGTTCTTAAGAGTCATAGATCTTACCACAGTCATTTCTGTATCCATTAGGATCATGGCTCCTGAAAAATTTGTCAGCATGTCATCCACAAGAGTAGACAACTTTTTAATTTTCACTGAATTCAGAATAACTCCCACTGAAGAAATTATTACTCCAAATATGTCTCCAACTATGCTTGAATATGATTCTCGCTTTTGTCTATCATGATGAAATTTAGTCATTTTAGGTACTTTATTCAGGTCCTCAAGTTGATAAATATTTGGGGAGACTATCCCCAAGTAGCATGTGCCATACCATCCTCTTGGAAGACGGTAATATGTATTTGGTCCACAGACGTAATAAACTCCTGGAATTGCTGGATCTTGTCCATTTAACATAAAAGTCCATTTACTCTGAAAGAAAATAAGGTCTACATTCACTCATTCCCACATACAGTGTATCAGTTCTAGATTTAGGCCTTTATACACAAAGATTCCATACGTGTTGTGCATCTAAAGCTAATTTCCCATTTGTCTTTATTTTGCTAAATGCATTATCATTTCTAAGTGTCCTTTTCTCTGAGCCCTTCTCTAATTTCTCCTTTAATTCCTTTCTCCTGTCAACAGTCTTATCTAAGAAATTCTTTTCTACAGGCGTGAGCAAGCATCTGAGGTTGTTTCTCTGAGCGTAAGCTGTGCCAAAGGTTAATGTAGGTTCAAGGAATCCTCTCAATAATTCTATATTATTTTCCTCAGCTACTCTACTCAGGCACTTAATTATCGGTACAAACGAGAACACTAAGTCACGATTTGAATAAAAATACTGAATTTATTCTTGGTTAAAGAATCTTGCTAGTAAAAGACTACAACTTATTCCATAAGTAAGGGGCAAATTATGGTAAGTAATCTCTTCCTCCACTGATGAAAGAATTTGCGTACAAAAATGACATTCTCTTGCATTCACCATCTCAACATACTCACGCAATAGACAATAGAAAGTATTAGAAGTAAGTTCTCCTTGGGAACTGTCTATGTGCAAATATTTCTCTTCTATCCTAAACTTATCTAATTCAGTGAGTGTAGTAGTTGCCTCCAAAGCAGAGGTATGGTTGGGTACAATCTTGTCAAGAAGAGTCATACTTACAATCAGTCCAAAGCACCCTATCATGCACACAATCACCAAACCAGTACCTATGTATTTACAGAACCTATTTTTCCTAATCTGCTGGTTGTGGTTACTCATGATCTGCAAAGAATCAGAAAGTAGAAGAGAAATATTATAGCTATGTAGCAAAAAGCAAAACAAAAATTTTCAATCTTCTTTAGCAGTTATTTACAGCTTTCAGTCTTACTTCCAGGACCTTGCCAAAAATAGGTAGCTCGTCAAAAAAGGGCAATTGGTCAGAATCAGTTTAGCAGCTTGTCAGGATCAGGATATCTAAAAGTCTCTTCTGGTTACATTCAACAGTCTCTTTTGCTCTTTTCTTAATTTCACAATTTTACAAAGTTCAGTTCATTGATCTTTTTCACGTGTCAAAGTATTGACCTTGAATTTCTCGATCAAAAAAAAGATAAAAATTAATTCTGCCATTCACTTGTCATTGCATACGCCCATTCAGGACCTGCGTATCTTTAATTTACAGTTTGCTTTCTTTTCAATCTTCGATCTCCATTTAACTCTCCATCACTCACGTCTTCTCTTCTTGTGTCTATTTCTTCTTCAATTGTTGTCAGTGTAATTGCCTCTTTACTCTTGGCTTGTGACTTCAACCACTTATCTCTTTTCAGAGGACCTTTTGTTAATGCTCTTTTCAGGGTTGGACTTGTAACTTCTCTCTGTTCTGCAGGAGTTTCTCTTGATGTACCTGCGACTGGTTCAGGAGGAGTCAGATCGTTTTGGCTTTGATCCGCCTCAACTCCTTCCTCCTCGGGGTCTGTAGTTTGCTCTGTTTGTCTTTCAACACCATCTGCTTTTGGGAGAGCCCTCCTCTGACTAGACTCTCTTGTCACCTCAGTTGAGGTTGGTTCACTGTTACTCTCCTGTATGTCTTCAGGAGTGTTTGAACTGCTTTCGGTTTGCTCAGATTCAGTCTCTGATTCTCCCATTTCCTTCTCTGATTCTGGGGTTTGTCTGGAAGTTGTTGGTACTTTCAACAACTCTTCTTTATTGTCCAAAGGACAGGGTACTTTCCTCATATGGCAGACATGAACCCAGTTTGGAACTGTGCAGATTCACAGTAAGATTCGCAGAATCCCTTTTCTTCACCCATGTGCCTTCCCACTTCTCTAAAGCTCCCCATGTTTGAATGTTCTGAACTAGTTCTCTAATGTTCAAGTTCAGGTTTATTCTTGATGTGTAATTAATAAAAATCAATACATCGATATGTCACATTATTCTATAAAAAATAATAAATATACAATACAAAATATCAGTTTTACATTCTACAATATAGATGATAAAAAGCATACCAAAACTTATTGTTATCTAAAAAGGATTTCCACACTCCTGTGCAAAGATTTTTTATATTAATTCTCCTCTAACATTAGAAGTTTTCGTGATACCAAGCGTACAAACTTCGAAAATTTAGCATTTAAAACAATGTCCTGGGGTTTGAGGCAGGCAATCACTGCTTGCCGGCAGGACCGTATGCCCCTCTGATTAAATAATTACTTCCATAAAAGGGTTATATCTTCATGTCCATTACCACATAGCCTACACTTTGGGATTTTTTGAGAGCGTTCCCATGGGACTAGGTGGGCATTGCCCGGATTAATCCCAAATCTATATTTAATAAAAAGATCTTTATCTGTCTTGGTCCACCTTGCCTCCAGGTACGGCTGAAGCTTTAAAAGTTTGTAATTGTTAATGATCATCCACGAGTGTGATCTAGCAGCTAGTAAATCCTTACCCATGATTAGTGATCTTTTTTTTGCAATCCGATTTAAATTAAAAAAAAAAGTAATGTAAGAGATATTTGAGTCCCATAACTCCACTGCCCCTGGGTCGATTAGTGCCTGGTCTAAGTACCTGCGCCCAGTGGCTGTGGTGTTTGAGCTGATCTCTTTCCAAAGGGCACGACAGAGAGGATTTTCCTTTGCCAGCTGTAACTGGTTCCAAGCTTTGATGTAGCTGGCTTTTCTGTCTATTCTTTGGTTTACATAGCCAAACTCCAGCCTAACTTGTGCTAATGAGGTGTGTCCCGGTAGCTGAAATAGGGACCTAAAGAATTTTCCAATGATTTTATTTAGGATAGTAGCGTCTTCCCACACAGAGCTTCGATTCCATATCCTAGAGTTGGAATTAGTTTGGTTGCGATGACTTTAAGCAGGGGCCGATAGCTAGGGCCGGTTAGGAATTTTTTTAGAGTTTGGAAAGCAAATAATAGCACGTGGCCTTTTCTGTATAACTCCTGTTTCTGGGAAAAAAAGGAGCCACGTTCGTCAAAAAGTACACCAAGGTATCTGTACTAATTTACTTTTTCCAGAGGGCCCTTTTGTGAGTTCCATTTGATTTTTAAGGATTTTTTACTGATTCTCATTACTTTAGTTTTATCCTGGTTAACTTCCATTCCACTCTGCTCTGCGTATTCAAATATCTTAACAATGAGTCACTGTAGTCCTACTTTAGTTTGGCTCAGGAGAACTACATCATCGGCATATAGCAGATTTGAAATAATCATATCGCCGAGCTTTGGAGAGTGCCTGTTTACCCTGTTTAATTCCACAGATAAATCAGATAAGAAGAGATTGAAAAGGTATGGGGCAAGCACACAGCCCTGTTTCAATCCCTGCTTTGTCATAATTTTCCTTGAGAGGAAGGAGCCATTCCCTACCTTGACTCTTACCCACATGTCTGTATGTAGCTGCTTTATGGCTTTTAATAAAGTCTCCGGTATTCCCCAGGAAGCTAGTTTCTCCCATAAGAGAGGTTGCCGGACTAGATCAAAGCTGATTTAAAGTCCACAAAACACAGATACAGGGGCTTTTTTTTGTGTTTGCATTTGTCAATAATCATTGATAAGGTTAATATGTTTGCAGCGGTGCCTAGGCCCTTTACAAAACCTGTCTGATTAGGAGGGATAATCCTATTTTCCGTTGCCCAGCTACGGAGGTGTTCCAGGAAGAGACCTGCGTAGTATTTGTCTTCTACGTCTATTAGAGTTATTAGTCGGTAGTTCTCAGGTTTTGTTTTGTTACCTCCTTTAAATATTGAGTGAATTATCGCTCCTTTCCAGGATTTGGGAATACTTCTTGACAGTATACAATGATTGAAAGTAGGGGCAAGATTTTCACCCCAGTAAGTCGAATCTAGTTTAAACAGATCATTCGGGATCCCATTGGGGCCGGGAGCACCCCCATTTCTTCTTTTTTTTTATTAAATTGCTAACTTCTGTTGCTGAGAAAGTTATTTCTTTATTTTCCTTTTGGACAAAAGGGGATTTTGATATCAGTTTCCCTGGACTTAATTTTTCTGTAGCCACTTCTAAGATTTTATCAACTAGCTTGGATTTATCAAAGTGTTGATTTAAATAGTCAACCCAGATGGGTTCCGGGATATTTGAACTAAACAAAGTGCTCGGGCCTTATTCAAATCATTGACCATTTTCCAAAAACCCTGAGTATTTTGTTTTTTACTTAGAAATAGGGCTTTTGCCCAGAGGTCTTGATGTTCCTGGTGTTTATGTTACCAAAGTTGTTTCTGATATGCATTATTTAGATTTTTTAAGTCAGCCTTAATACAGCCATTTGTCGGGTCCTTATTGTATAATTTTAATACTTTATTTATTTATTTCCTTAATTTAATCTGCGCTGAATAATTTATATTTATGTTTGTATTTGCACCCCGCGCCTTGTTTAAATATCTCTTTTGTGGTTGATCTACAAGAAGACTAACCACAAAATTTTTAGGAAGAACAACCAAGTTTCTATTGGGTCCCTGGTTATGTCCATGTTGCATTGTGCAAAGATTGCCCTTGATCGGACCCCTATAGATTCCTTTAGTTTTTCGGACCATCAGAGTTTTTTATAGTTTATTGTAGTGATGTCTCCTGGCATGGTTTGTGCAGAGTTATGAGTAGGAGGATCATATCCTATTTCCAGGCATTGCTGGCCATGATCACTCATATCTGGTTTTATGATAAAAAACTTTGTAATTAATGTAAGCAGGAATAGTGAGACCACAGTATAGTCAATTATTGTGTGGGTTTGGTTACCGTAGCAGGTAGGTGCTGGCGGAGTGTCCTGAGGGTATCTCCCATTTAGAATTCTAAGCCCAAGAGCCTCGAAGTCTTTTACTAAAGTGAGTGCTGGCGTACCAGCTTTTCCTCTCTCGATTTC
Organism: Pleurodeles waltl; assembly: GCF_031143425.1. NCBI lineage: Eukaryota > Metazoa > Chordata > Amphibia > Caudata > Salamandridae > Pleurodeles > Pleurodeles waltl. The sequence goes on from NC_090445.1 coordinate 1,010,940,672, forward strand.
CCCCAAAGATTGTCGTGGTACAGCCCATAAGTGATCTTGCAAAATGGTTTGTGTATCCCTTTCAAAGGGATTTAATAATTTTTGATTTAAATCCCCAGTTATCAGAAGCTCCAGGGGGCCTAGATCTTGATGGGCAGTTACGATTATATCTATCAATTTCGATGACATATATTTTTTGGATTGGGTATCTGGGTGGATGTAAACATTGATTAGGAGGAGGGGGTTTGAATGATCCCTATGCCACCAGTTTAGCTTCACTACCAGGAAATCTTTGTTTTCGACATATATTCAAGTACACAATAATTTTAGACCTGCTGAAATGAACGTAGCAAGGCCCCCCTTTGAATGGCCTTACTTTTTCTCCTTTATTGCTGGGGAGAAAAACCCAATATATCCATCGATTTCAAAAGGGTTTGTAGCCCAAGTCTCCTGAAGGAGGATGATATGGAAATTCTTCAGTAGGGTTGATAGATCTTTTTTGGTTTGTGTTCGGTCTGACCCCGTACATATTCCATGAGCAGACCTGAAAGGGGATATTACATCGGTTTGTTAGCATGTTATGCGCCCTGCTACTTACTAGTCTGTGACGTTTTTCTAAATAAGTTAGATCTGATATCTGGTCTAGTTCAGAGTGTACTAAAGGATACATATTAAAAGGATTGCCCCCTAGAGGGTAACCCTCTGTTTTTCCAATTGCCGACCTAAGAACTGAAAAGGTTTTACCCAACTCTTTTAATATTTGTTGATTTGATGGGTTTTTGTGTTCCTCTAACGGATCAGGATAACCAGTTTGCTTGGGAGTGCTGAGCTTAATTCCCCATTTTTAGAAAGGCACATTTTTCATCAGCCACTCTTTTTACCAGAAATGGTGTCCTCCAATTACCAAAGTTGCTTCGTTAGGGGCTCCTTTATTTGTCTTTTCCATTGAGACGAACTCTAAAGAGACGATATCAGTGGATTTTATATCTTTTAGTGTTGGAGTAACTTGTAGTAGCTTCAATATGTTTCCCCTGTTCAAAATGTCAAATCGCCCCCTAGACTGGTATTGAGGTTCCAGTATTAGTTGTTAACAATCATTTGACATACTGGTGTTTGGGCTGCCTATTTCGTCCTCCTGTTCACCAAGTTGGGCGAGCCTTAGATCTTCTACTACTCTGTCAGGCCGTTTTGACTTTATGGTCATTTGCTTTGTTATTAATCTGTTTGAGTAATCATCCTCCTGAGGTGGTTTTGACATTTCTCTTTTTTTTCCCGATATTGGGCTGGTTGGGTTCCAATTTGAGCCCTTTGGGGATAAGCATGTCTCGAGTTGGTGATCCTGTGCCCTCTTCTTCAAATGACCGCCTGCTTATTTTAGGGGTCAGGCTTTTTTTTGTCTTTGTTCTCCTGCTGGTATAGGTTTGTATCCTGAGAAGCCATTTCTGATTGGCCTAATTCAGATAATATTAGTGTAGTTTGCTGGTCGTTAATTATCATATCTCCCACAGTAGAAGCTTGTGCGTTTCATTTTTTCCTTTTAAATTTTGGGTCATATGTGTGGTTTGGCCCGCTCTGATATTAAATATTGGAAAAGGTTTATTTGTTGTTAATATTCCCTTTATAGTGGTCGAGGAGTCATTTGACCTGGACATATCGTCTTCTGTGTCCAGACTTAGGGTGGGACGCAAATGTTTTACCATTGGGCCTGGTGGAAAGACTGCTTTTTTGTTTCTCGCTTTTCTTCGTTGTTTCTTTAGCCTTTTTCTAAGAGACTTCACTGGCTGAGACAGAGTCCCTACTGATTCGGGGAGAATAGAGGGGCCTGTATTTACCTTATGGTCTCCAGCCTGATCACATTTAAGTTCCTCCTGGGCTTGTGCCACTTTGTCAGTTTGTTTCCTCAGGCACCCATATGCTCCGACTCCCAAGTTTCTGGAATCCCTTATCTCCCTCTGATCCAGGGGTGGCACTTCGGTTGTGGTTTGTTCATCAGGTCTCATGTTTAAATTGTCTTTGAGGTTCGTAATCAACGAGTTTAGGGCTTCTGGAAGGGAAGCCAACTTGTTGATTATTGGCTCACAGGTGCAGTCATTTATTGTCATTTCAGCAAAAATTTGAGCTCTCTTAATCAGATTATTTAAATTTTCCAGTTTCTGATCAATGCCTGCTATGGATAGTTCTCTAATGTGAATTTTCATTCCTGGTATTCTCATGTTCTTAAAGTCCTTTGAGTCAAATTCTAAGCTGTAACTCCTCTTTAAATGCTTTGTTTTCCCAATTTCTATGTCATATTTTTCTGCCAGATCTGCAAATTTCTGATTTTGCTGGTTTGTTGGTAATCAGTTTGCACAAATAAAGTAACTCATCTTCACGGTATGAGTAAATTCTGTCCATTCCCATCGTTCCTTCAATCAAGTCTTCTGCTTCTAGTCTAAGCCTGGTCAAATTCAATGCACTTCCTCCAATGGAATCACCTTGGGTGCTACTGCTGAGCTGTCAAACCTTGCAATGAAATGTTGTTATTACTTATACCGGGCATTTTCTGTAACATTATGCTAGGGGTGTCTGGTGTTACCATACTTGGCAAATGTCGAATCTCCCCTGATCACTTGGAAGAGTCCTAAAAGAACTCAAATCAATTAAAGGACCTGTTCCCTCTCTACGCTTGGGTTCAGGATTTTCTGTGCACGGTTCTTATTATTTCCCTGGGCAAACAGTGGTATAACTGGACCTATGGTAACCAGTCCTGACAGTTATGGGGTGTATCTCAGGATCGTCTGTGCTTGCATTGGGGACATCAAATTCGAGGTAGACTCTACCTGGATCAACATCGACTTCTGATAAACCTCTCTCATGTGGGCAGCCTTTCCAGTAGGCACTACTAAGTTTGTTGCAGTATCTATAATATGTACATCTGGATAAATTCTTGGTATGTCAATCTGCAGCGTAGGCCTTGAATTGCAGAAGTGGTCGGAACACTATACTTGACCTTTATCTGGCTCTGTGTAGATTCAATTGGTATTGGAGCTGTGCGGTCTACACTAGTACTTGAACCTCTCTCCTGTGCTGCGTATGGTGGGGGACGATTTCTCAATAACTGCAAAATAAACTCATCATCATCGGACTCTTCATCACAAGTCAAAGACTTCCTAGACTCTGTAGATTTCTGCTCTCTGTCGTCTGAAGGATAGGAATCCCTCTTCCTAGTACTCTTTTTATCCGTGTTCATATTCTCTTGTATAATTGCCGGAAATAATTTAATTCCCTGTAAAATCTCAGTTTTCAAAAGTTTCTGCTCACTGTCCAATCTTGCCCCAGCCAGTTGTCTCAGCTTTCCTCATTCTTCTCTCAAATTTCAGTTACTGTTGCTGTCTAGCCACTATTTCCCAAACAGCTAATGCTTCAAACTGTGCAGGTCTCGGGGGAGGTTTCAAATCATACAATATGCTCCTGAAATACTCTAAAATCTTCAAATAAAATGTTCCATGGGAAGGGAATGCTAAGCTCCTGTCTCTGTCTGCTTCTTAGCACCATTGTTTCAATCAAAGACATGGTGCAGCACTTTGTTCTTCGAACACAATATAGCTGGGTGTACCTTCTGGCGGTGTAATTTCTCCTATTCTAGTTGGAATTAATGTATCTCCCCTTAGGTCACTCTGTAAAGCTTTACAAAATGTTATTTCTGTAATTTACACTACTTTAATTGTATCAGGAAGTGAATTACAATCCTAAAATCCTTTTCGCCTACCTTCTCAACCAATTACTCTTCATAGATGTCCACCAATCCGTTCGCGGCTTTTCACACTAACGGACTGTGGCATTCTAGGTTTAGAATGCATTCTTTGTGCGGCTCCAAAGACGTCACACTCACACGTATAGCGGCTGACAAAGCCCTTCGGCTTGCCCTCCTAAACTCAGATCCACGCAAAACTAAATGCAAATATTGAGGGCACCAAATAAAATCAACACACAATTTGTCTGTTTACTACAGGCAGGTAACACAATTGCTTCAGAAACCTTACCGATTTTTCACTGTGGCATTTTGCTCGGACAGATGTGCCTTCTATCTCAGTTTCCCTGACTCGCAAGCAAAATTGGACCAGCAAATGTTACTCTCAACTGATCACTGGATCCTCCTGGTGAACATAGGACTCACCAAATCTCCACTGAAAAAACTATCAATCACTTTAGCACACACTCTGACTTTGTCAACCGTGCCCGATTTACCTATTAAACAGACAAATTACAACATAAACCAAGTGGCCCATTCACTTATTCAATACGCCAGAGTCTTTGACCACGCAGGGTCCGTATACCAACAACCACATGGACAATTTATTAGCACAAAGCTCCACCCATGTGGAGTTTGATGACTTCCCTACTCTCACACTTTGAAGTACGCAAACTCCTTAAACAACTTCATTTAGAGTACCCAAACTCCCTAAACCAGTGGTTCCCAAACTTTTGACTTCTGTGGAACCCTGCTACATCAATACTGGAGCCCGGGGACCCCCACTGATTCATTATTGGAATCCGGGGATTCCCACTGAGTCATCTCTGAAAGCTGGGGACCTAATCTGTTAAAAGTATTTCATATTCTCAGTTGTCACGGACCCACTAAGAATACTTTGCGGACCCCGCCAGGGGTCCCCGGACCACAGGTTGGGAACCACTGCCCTAAACAACTTCATCTAGAGTACGGAAACTCCGTAAACACTCTGAAACATCATGATTCACCTGCAATTTGCTTGAGCTGTGCAAGAACAACACCTGTCTCATTCATACTGTAACTGGAAATGCTGAGAACATCCTCAAACAAGCATTGGCAAACTCCTTGGTTTTGAGAAAGTCGTGGTAGGTTCTTTTGGAGACATAGGGGGTCCTTCTGACCTCGGCGGTAAAAGGCGATTACCGCCGGTCAGAAGACCGCCATAACACAGCCGCGGTCGCGGTAAACCGCCACGGTCATTCTGACCCACAACTGGCAAACCGCCAAAAACCCGACATCAACAAAAGTCTGCCACAGCAACGGCCAGCGAAAAACTGGCGATGACCAAACCTCCACAGTCACGCCAACAGAAATACGCCCATGCCATTCCGACCCACAAATCCCTGCAGCGGTCTTTCAACCGCGGTATTCCATTGGCGGTACACACCGCCGCGCTCAAAATACACACACCTCTACAAAACACAGCCACATTGGACAATTCAAAATACACACACCTGAGACACATACACACACCACTCCCACACACCCAATTAAATATAAAACACACACCCACATCACCCACAAACCCTTACGACCACAATTGCGACTGAAGGACAGAGATAGACAGCACAGAATAGAGTAGACCATCACACAGAGGCAAATCACAACATCACCCACACAATATCCACGCACAAAACACCATACACCACCACACTCACCACACTCTACAACACATACACCACCCCTCACCTCATCCACACCACCCCATGGCACCCCAAAGACACCCCAGGTTCTCTGACGCAGAACTCAGGGTCATGGTGGAGGAAATAGTTCGGGTAGAGCCCCAGCTCTTCGGGACACAGGTGCAGCACACCACCATTGCCAGGAAGATGGAGCTATGGCAAAGAATAGTGGACAGGGTCAACGCTGTGGGACAGCATCCACGAAATCGGGACGACATCAGGAAGCGGTGGAACGACCTACGGGGGAAGGTGCGTTCCATGGTATCAAGGCACAACATCGCGGTGCAGAAGACTGGCGGCGGACCCCCACCTACTCCCCCAGAATTCACAGCATGGGAGGAGGAAGTCTTGCACATCTTGCATCCTGAGGGCCTCGCAGGAGTAGGCGGAGGAATGGACTCTGGTAAGTCAAATCTTCACTACTTCATTCCCCCCACCCCACCTGCATGCCAAATCATGCCCCCACCCTCACCCCCACCCCCATCACACCAACTCCTTGCAAATGGCTCACCATCACAACCCACCCATCCCAAAACCTAGCCCTGCATGCGTCCCCAAAGCATGGACACCCATCACCAAAGCATGCCCACTGCACATACCCATCTCCCCCACAAGCCACCGTCACAAAAGCCCCCACAAGGGAATGCCAGCACTGGGGTACACGGCCACCCACCCATTACACGAAATGGTACACACAGAAGCAATAACCATACTCTTATACCCCTGCAGGACCCGAACACCACCACACCGCCCAGGAGGGTCCAGAGATGTCCATCCCACCCCCAGAAGAGGCCCTCAGTGATAACAGCAGCTCTGTCTCCCTGGACCCAGATGACCAGCCTGGCCCATCGGGGACCTCGGGACAGTCGGTTCCCCACAGACAGCCACAGGCTACAGCAGACCTAACCCCCTCTGGGAACACCAGCACAGCTCCCACCCAGCGGGCCCATGCCTCTGTCTCCAGGACACGTCAATCAGCGGTGTGTCCACTACTACAGGGCACCCAGGTTGACCCACCACCCCAACAACAACAGGGACCTGGGGGCAGTGGTAGTGGGCACACGGTCCAGGGGACAGAGGCCCAGGGAAACAGGGGAACTGGGAGGGCTGCTGTGCGACAGGGGGGGGGGGCAGGCCCAGGGAACCGACTCTCCAAGAGGCCCTCTCCTCCATCATGGGAGCATACCACCGCTCCCAGGAGACGATGGCTACGGTACTGGCCAGGTTCCAGGAGATCCAGGTACTGCAGGAGGAACAGTAAATGGGGTTCAGAGAGGAACTGAGAAACATTAGTTCCGCAATGGGGACCATCGTCGTGGCCCTTAACCAGATAGTCACCACATTGCGGGACCATGTGGCACCACAAAGGGCCCCTGTCACTAGCATGGACCCAGACCAGGCTACCACCTCCGCCGGCGCTAGTGGACAGGAGGCCCCCACACAACGACAGGCCACCAGAACCCCACCTCCTGCAGAAGAAGAACCACCCCGCAAGCGGTACCTGAGATCTCAGAAGAAGACAGAGTAGGATGCCAAGACCCCCGCCAGCAAACGATACCCCCTGATGTCATCCCACTGTCCCACATTGTCACCCTGTCCAAACTTAAACTGCCCCTGCTCCACCTTCCACAGGCATATGAACAATGCACCTGTGAGACTGAAAACTGGACTCTGCCATGGACATTACTCCACCATCACCCATCACCGTTTTACAATCATGTCCCTAAATTTAGCACTTTAATAAAATCACTTATTGCACTTAAAAAATCTGGAGTCTGCTTGTATTTTGAACAAGTGTATTAGACATAACGGTGCCAAAATGTTCCGTTACATTGTGATGACAACATACCACTGTCACACAGCTGTAGTCCATGGACAAACAAAGCAGAGGTCACGCAGTGGGGCCCACAGCTCTGAAAACGGAAGAAAAAGTCACAACTCAGTTAACAGGAACTGGGGGGAAACACAGACAGTAGAGAGGCAGGAGACTTTAAGTAAATGTAAAATGGCAGGGTTGATTCGTACCTGTGTGCTACTGAAAATACTGTTGCATCACTGTGTCCCTGTTGTCTGTGTCGTCCCCGTCGTCTTCCTCCTCTTCACTCTCCACAGGCTCCACAGCTGCTACAACACCACCATCTGGACCCTCCTCCTGCAGGAAAGGCACCTGGCATCGCAAAGCCAGGTTGTGAAGCATACAGCAGGCCACGATGATATGGCACACCTTCTTCGGTGAGTACATTAGGGATCCACCTGTCATATGCAGGCACCTAAATCTGGCCTTCAGGAGGCCGAAGGTCTGCTCGATGACCCTCCTAGTACGCCCATGGGCCTCATTGTACCGTTCCTCTGCTCTTGTCCTGGGATTCCTCACTGGGGTCAGTAGCCACGACAGGTTGGGGTAACCAGAGTCACCAATTAACCACACACGGTGTCTCTGTAGCTGTTCCATCACATAAGGGATGCTGCTATTTCGCATGATGTACGCATCATGTACTGACCCAGGGAACTTGGCATTTATATGGGAGATGTACTGGTCAGCCAAACAGACCACCTGGACATTCATCGAATGATAACTTTTTCTGTTCCTGTACACCTGCTCACTTTCACTGGGGGGGAACCAAAGCCACATGGGTCCCATCAATGGCACCAATGATGTTGGGGATATGTCCAAGGGCATAGAAATCACCCTTCACTGTAGCCAAATCGCCCACCTCAGGGAAAACAATGTAGCTCCGCATGTATTTCATCAGGGCAGACAACACTCTGGACAAAACCTTAGAAAACATAGGCTGAGACATCCCTGATGATATGGCCACTGTTGTTTGGAATGATCCACTTGCCAAAAAGTACTGACAGAACCTGCACCAGAGGGGGAATCCCTGTGGGCTGGCGAATGGGGGACATCAGGTCTGGCTCCAGCTGGGCACACAGTTCCTGTATAGTGGCTCGGTCAAGTCTGTATGTCAGTATGACATGTCTTTCTTCCATTGTCGACAGGTCCACCAGCGGTCTGTACACGGGAACATTCCTCCATCTCCTCGCAAGTCCCAGCGGACGGTGCCTAGGAAGGACAACATGGAGCACAGAGTCAAGCAACCCACAGGTACGTAACCACAGCTTGCACAGAACACGATTCGTAATGCATTGAATGGCTTGTATGAGTGGCAATGCAAGGCCTAGGCCTGTGTGACGCAGTAGAAATTAAGCCATGTGGGCCCTTGAAATGGCGGCTGCCTGACCTGTGAAGTGTGACAATGGGATGTGAGGTCAATGCGCTGGCGTGGCACACAGTGGCGGTAGGCGGTCGAAGACTGCGGCGCAAAGCAGCATTGGTTAACATTGAACCCTATGGGTCTCAGGAGCCAATGACGATGTGCGACGGCGGTCGCGGTATGCACCGCCGCGGTACGCACCGCCGCGGGCGTGACCGCCATTTTCTATCTGCTTAATCACTCGAGACCTGATCATCCACAGGAGAGGACCTATACTGCAAGTGCTGCTGTGACCTCAGTCTGGAAGAGACAATGGCTGCTGCGACTGGGGAAAGGGCCCCTGCCTTCACATCTGAGGAATTGGAGAAACTTGTTGATGGGGTCCTCCCCCAGTATGCGCTACTCTACGGTCCTCCAGACCAACAGGTAAGTACACTGGGACCATGCTTTGTGGGCAATGCCTGTGTTGAGTGGGGTGGATGAAAGATGGTGGGGAGGGGAGCGAATGAGGCATGCATCGCACGACAGATGAGAGCATGTGCCATATGGCAAGGTTGGGGAGGGGGGGCCACTCCCATCGACCATGCAGAAAATTATGATATTTATTTTCCCACCCTGTCCATGTCACATAGGTCAGCGCCCATCAGAAGATCGACATTTGGCGTGCCATCGCCAAGGACGTCCGGACCCTGGGGGTCCACAACAGACGGGGCACCCACTGCCGAAAGAGGTGGGAGGACATCCGCCGTGGGAGCAGAAAGACCGCGGAGGCTCTGCTGGGAATGGCCTCCCAACCTAGGAGGGGTGCCACACGGCAATTGACCCCCCTGATGTCCCGGAACCTGGCGGTGGCCTACCCCGATTTGGGTGGGCGCGTGAGGACATTACAGCAGACACAAGGGTGACTACCAGCACATTCTGCTATATTAGCGCACAGTGGAGGTGTCTGGGTGGGGGTGGAGGGCTGTGGGTATCTCTAGGCCAGGGCGATTTCTGTAGGCTAGGCCCCTCCATAAGGCATGGCCCTGTGCCCCCACCCCCCACCTCTGTAGGGTGCTAAGTACAGCTATCCATGGCCCTGGGTCACCTATGTGTGCAGTTGTCGTCCATAGGCTTGTAGGCCAAGTCACAATAATGGAGTAGTGTACACCGAGTGCGCGGCGTAGTGCAGGGGGCTTCTGTGTCTGTCCTCTCCGCCAACGGTGTCGCCAATGCATGCACTCAACATGTCATTCTTTCTCCCCCCCCCTTTTTTTTGGTCTTCCTGTTCATGTGTGCATTAGCATCATCAGGCGGAGGAGAAGTGGCATCGGAGCACGAGGGAGCTGCATCTCACATGGCCCCGGAGGGCCATGCAACCAACTCAGAGATCACCAGTGAGACGGAGGGCGAGGGGAGCTCCACAACGGGGACCCGTGGAGACGTCAGCGACACAGACACGTCCTCGGAAGGGAGCTCCCTTGTGGTGGCGGCAACATCCGTGCCCACCGCTACAACAGGTACAGCCGCCACCCAGCGCACCAGCTCCGCCCTCCAAGCAGCCCCTCAGCGTTCGCCCCGTGCCCGCTCGGCCAGGAAGGCGGGCATCTCCTTCACCCCAGGCACCTCAGGCCCTGCCCCAGTTACCCCTGCTGCCCTCAGTGAGGAGATCATTGACCTCCTCCAGACGCTCATTGTTGGGCAGTCTACCCTTTTGAATGCCATCCAGGGTGTAGAAAGGGAGGTGCACCGGAGCAATGCATACCTGGAGGGCATTCATTCGGGTCAGGCTGCCCATCAGCGATCGTTCAACGCTCTGGCCTCAGCACTGACGGCAGCCATTGTCCCTGTCTCCTGCCTCCCCCCTCCAATTTCCTCATCCCAGTCCCACTCCCCTGTTCCTCTGCCTATCCCAGCCACACCTACAGACCAGCCTGCACACACATCAACACCCAAGGGCAGCTCATCCAGACATAAGCACCACAGATCACACAAGCATTCACACATGCAACATCCACATGCAGACATGCCAACAGCCACTGCCTCCTCTGTGTCCCCCTCCTCCTCGTCTCCCTCCTCCCTCCCTGTGACGTCTCCACTCACACCTGCATGCACACCACCATCAGCCAGTACGTCCATCACCAGCACACCCACCAGAACACTCCGCACACGTGCAGTCACCACCCCCACTGCCATTTACACGTCCCCTGTGTCCTCTCCCAGTGTGTCTGTCACCCCCTCTTCCAAACCACACAAACGCAGGCAGCCACCCACCCAACAGCCATCCACCTCACGACAGCCTCCGTCCCAAGCACCTGCACCCAAAGACACCACACTTGACTCTCCTACAACCACATCCTCTTCCTCCACTCCCATACACACTGCACCTACCCTTCCCACTGCTCGTAAAAAGTTTTTCCTCTCCAAAATTAACCTCTTTGCCTCACCTGACCCACCCCCTCCATCTCGTAAGAGTCCAAACAGCACCTCAGCCACCACAAGCCCTGCACCTACAAGGACCATAGTCCAGGGCTATTGGAGTCCACCAGCTTATAGGGCAGCAACATCGGCCAGCAGCAAGGGGACAGCCAGCCCACCCCCTGGGAAAAAAACTAAAAAAGGGAAGGGCCGGCGCGAGAGGCCAGAGACTGCAGCCCCCAAAGGCACTACCCTGCCACCGTCACCTGGCACATCCACAAAGGGAGGCAAGGGCCCCAGAGAATCGGCGAAGGAGGGCAAGGGCAGCAGGGCGGACAAGTCCGGCAGCAGGCGAGCTGCCCCGAAGGGCCCCACCAGCCCCATTTCGGGTGTGAAGGAGGACACCCACAGGCCCAGGACTCCAGCACAGGAGGGCCCGCAAGCGAAAGGTCGGATGGCGACTGAGCGGAAAATATTGGGCCGATCTGGTTCCCTGGGAACACATGTCAAGCACCGCTGAACAGGGCCCCGCCGTGACAAGCACTGCTGAACAGGGCCCCGCCGTGACAAGCACCGCTGAACAGGGCCCCGCTGTGACAAGCACCGCCGAACTGGGCCCCGCCGTGACAAGCACCACTGAACAGGGCCCCGCCGTGACAAGCACCTCCGAACAGGGCCCCGCCGTGACAAGCACCGCTGAACAGGGCCCCGCCGTGACAAGCACCGCCGAACTGGGCCCTTCAAGACAAGTACCGCTGAACAGGGCCCTTCCTGTCAAGCACCGCTCCGCTGGGCCCTTCAACTCAAGCACTGCTCCGCTGGGCCCTTCCTGTCAAGCACCGCTCCGCTGGGCCCTTCAACTCAAGCACCGCTCCGCTGGGCCCTTCCTGTCAAGCACCGCTCCGCTGGGCATCGCCGTCTCTGCACCGCTCCGCTGGTCACTTCCTGTCAAGCACCGCTCCGCTGGGCCCATCCTGTCAAGCACCGCTCCGCTGGGCCCTTCAACTCAAGCACCGCTCCACTGGGCCCTTCCTGTCAAACACCGCTCTGCTGGGCCCTTCCTGTCAAGCACCGCTCCACTGGGCCCTTCCTGTCAAGCACCGCTCCGCTGGGCCCTTCATCTCAAGCACCGCTCCGCTGGGCATCGCTGTCTCTGCACCGCTCCGCTGGGCACTTCCTGTCAAGCACCGCTCCACAGGGCCCTTCCTGTCAATCACCGCTCCGCTGGGCCCTTCCTGTCAAGCACCGCTCCGCTGGGCCCTTCCTGTCAAGCACCGCTCCGCTGGGCCCTTCAACTCAAGCAACGCTCCGCTGGGCCCTTCAACTCAAGCACCGCTCCGCTGGGCATCGCCGTCTCTGCACCGCTCCGCTGGGCACTTCCTGTCAAGCACCGCTCCGCTGGGCACCGCCGTCTCTGAACTGCTCCGCTGGGCACTTCCTGTCAAGCATCGCTCCGCTGGGCCCTTCCTGTCAAGCACCGCTCCGCTGGGCCCTTCCTGTCAAGCACCGCTCCGCTGGGCCCTTCATCTCAAGCACTGCTGGCCCATTGGCAGGGCTGGATCTGTGTCGGCCAGGGCTTCACGAAGCACTCTGGGCACCATGCCTCCTCCAGAACCAGTGGAGTCTGTAATCCACTTGATGGACTGTGGCTTTGCACTCCCCAGGATGGTACAGTGGGCAACCCACCCACTGTAGAGACTTGTGAGACTGTGGCTTTGCACTCCCCAGGATGGTACAGTGGGCATGGAGGCCCCTCGTGGATCTGGCGTCGTGGACTCAACAGGCTAAGGTGCCCCCCCTTCCCTTCCCCCTGAGGTGCCTGTAGTTTTACTATCTGATGCCCCTGCAGTGTTCTCTCCAATGGAATCAGGTCTTGTGTGTGGGCTTTGCCCATGTGTTTAGGCCCCTTGGCCCACGAACAATGGATGATAGCCAATATGGGCCGAACTTTTGACCTATGTATATATTGTTCATGATGTAATCTATTTTATTTATATATTTCATATTTCACTTAACTTCAATTATGCTATAATATACTTCATTTTTAATGATCATTTCTTTTTATCTTTGCATTCTTTTGGGGGGTTTGGGGGGTGTCACTCTGACTTGTTGCTCTGCATTGATGTGTGTGTTGTAGTGGGTGAGAGTGGGGGTGGGGGTGGGTGTGTGGCGTATGTGTGTCTCCGTAATTTTTTGCCTCCCCCCTCCCCTGTGTCGTAGATGCAGTACTCACCGTTGTCGTCTGCGCCGGCGTTCGTGCTCCTGGTAGAGGAGCAGGAAGACAATGGCTGAGAGGATGTGTAGTTCCGGTTCCATGCTGTCTAGATTCCTCGTGGAGTGTGTAGAGGTGAGCGTTTTCCCGTTCGTAGTCTGTTTCTGCCGTGTTTTTATCGGCGGGGCTCCCGCCCCGGAAAAGGTGGCGAATTGGTGAGTTGTGATAGGGTGGGCGGTACATTGTCTGCCGTCTGTCTGTTGGCGGTGACCGACGCACTGCTTTTCTGTCCCGCCGTGGCGGTCGGAGTGTTAAAGTGGCGGGCTGTGTTGGCGGTTCCCGCCAGGGTCGGAATTCCATTTTTTGGGCCACCTGCCTGTTTGCGGGTTGGCCGCCGCTTTAACACCGACCGCCAGGGTTGGAATGACCCCCATAATGTTTCGATTACACTACCAAATCCATGAAATTATAGCCTTTAACTCTGGGAGATTATAGTGGCCTCTTAAGGAGACGTACCATCTGATTCTGTTAGCAAGATGTGAGGAAAAAACCATTCAACTCCAGTGGCCTCACAAGGAGACAAACCATCCGAGTCTGCTGCCAAGAACTGTGAGCGTGACTGACCTTATTTGGTCTTTTATAATTAAATTTATAAGGGGATGGGTTAGAGGTTTGATGGACCTTTTGACTACACTTGGAGTGATTCCACTAAGAGCTTCACATCTACACGACAATCCTTTCACTATAATCAATAAACATTTCATCTGGAGTCAATATTCTTTACGCACTATGACCCATTTGGACTCCAATAACTACACCTTTCTGTAAAAGTTAGAAAGTTTATTTCCCTATATTAACAATGCTAATGACATGTAAATTAATCTGAAAACCAAATGATAAACATACATGAATACCACCGGCTGACCGAATCTTCTAAAGAATCTCAATTTAGCTAAAGCATTAACAGTTAAACATTCAAGAGTAACAGTACAAATTAACAACAAAAATAACTGCGCAATAGAAATTACATAATCTAGATTCAACAGGTGAACAACATAAATTCTTCGTTAATCGTAATTACTTAACATTTCTAGGGCTTTCTAACTAACTTTCTGATTAGAATAGCATGTTTGGAATTCATGCAAAACAATTTAGTTAAAGTTAATATTGAAAACATCTAACTACGGCTCAATAAAAATAGCGGTTGGAACCTAGAAACAAAGAACAAAACCTCAACAAGGACAATAGCATTTTGTTAAACCTCTCCTCATATAGATCAGCAAGCTGCAATTCTCTTCATCAGTTGGACATCCGTCTGGTCAGCTTCAGCAATGGGCAATGAAAAGGTATCGCTCAGCCACAGGGACTATAAGCTATCTGAACCAATTAAGAAGCAATAAAGTCACAATTAGAAAAAGCCATCTGGAACTGTTGAGCTCCTCAAACAGAACCACTACAGGGAAGATAAGAATAGAAAAGAGCACCCTCTCCCCTGTGCAGTGGGGTTAAGTTAGAATTTCCTGACCAACTTCCCACAATGCCATTGGCCAGAAAACCGTATGTTTACAGTTAGTCCAATAGAAATTAAAACCCAAATCTAAGGTATCACTAAACTGTCTTTCACATGTCGATGATTAGCCCCTCTTCTCCTGTTCCCATCGTCAGACTCGTCAGGTAACTTCCTTGTAACAATCCATAATACAGTCAGTGCATCCATTGTTGGTTCCTGGGAACATCTCTGTCTCACATATAACATTTTACAAAGTTGCAATTATTTGTACAAGACATTCTTACAAGCAGTTCTCCTGCAGTTAAAGACATCTGCCAAATGTTTGGTCAGCACAGTGTGAACAATGAAGCACTCTGGCCCCCATTACAACCCTGGCGGTAAATCCTGCTTTCTGTCGTGCTGAAGACTGCCAACATACCGTTGCGGTGGCGGAATTTCGCTACAGGTATTACGGCCCACACCTCAGAATCCGCCACAATACAGACACCCACACAAGTCCGCCACACCAAAGGTCAGTGACAAACTGGCGATACCAAAACCTACACGGTCACGCCAACAAGAATACGCCCACACAATCACGACCCACGAATCAACGCAGCAGTCTTACAACCGCGGTAATCCATTGGCAGTACACACCGCTGCGCTCAAAATAAACACAAATTTACAAAACACACCTGCATTGGACAATTCAAAATACACACACCTGATACACATACACACACCACACCCACACACCCACAACACTATAAAACACCCACCCACATTACCCAAAAACCCTTACAACAGTTATTTTGGAAGAAGCACAGAGAGAGGGATTAGCAAACTCAACACCAGCATCCACAGGCACACAACACCATCACCCATACAACATCCATGCACCTCAAACAACACACACCAACACATTCCCCCACACATCACAACAGGAAGCACCTCACACATCACCCACACCACATCATGGCACCTCAAAGACACCCCAGGTTTTCAGAGGAGGAGCTCAGGGTCATGGTGGAGTAAACATCAAGGTTAAGCCACAGCTTTTCGGATCACAGGTGCAGCACACCTCCATTGCTAGGAAGATGGAGCTATGGCAGAGAATCGTCAACAGGGTCAACGCAGTGGGACAGCATCCAAGAACACGGGATGACATCAGGAAGAGGTGGAACGACCTACAGGGGAAGGTGCGTTCCGTGGTTTCAAGAAACCAGATTGCTGTACAGAGGACTTGAGGTGGACCCCCACCTCCGCCCCCACAACTAACAACATGGGAGGAGCAAGTCTTGGCAATACTGCATCCTGAGGGCCTCGCAGAAGTAGCAGGAGGACTGGACTCTAGTAAGTCGTATCTTTATCACCATATCCCCCACACACCCCACCTGCATGCCATCACATGCCCCCACTCTTACCCTCACTCCCATCACTCCATCATCTCACATATGTCCCACTATCACAACCCACACATCTCAACACCAAGGCCCTGCATGCAATGCCTATGCATGGACCACCGTCACCAAAGCATGTCCAGTACAGATATCCACACAGACCCCAAACCAACTATCACAAAAGGGCAAACACTATTATGCAAGCACAGGAGTAGAAGGTACCTCACCCAATGCACAAGATGGCACACACAGATACTAAAACTATGCATTTACACCCCAACAGGACCCATACCCAACATCACCGGACAGGAGGTGCCAGACATATCCAGTCCCCCCACAGAAGAGGCCCACAGTGATGAAAGCAGCTCTGCAAGCCTGGAATAGGATGACCAGCCCGGCCCATCAGGGACCTCTGGACAGTCGGTTCCCCTGCCACTGTCACTAACCACCAAAGACCCTCACCCCACAGGAAACACCAGCACAGCACCCACCCAGCGGGCCCATCCCTCTGTCCCCAGGACACGTCAATCAGCAGTGTGTCACCACTACAGGGAACCTAAGCAAACCCGCCAACCCAAGACAATCAGGGACCTGGGGTCAGTGGTAATGGGCACATGGTTCAGGGGACAGAGGCACAGGATAATAGGGAATCTGGGAGGGCTGCTGTGCAACAGGGGGAGGACAGGCCCAGGGAACCCACTCTCCACGAGGCACTCTCCAACATCATGGGAGCATACCACCATTCCCAGGAGGCCATGGGCATGGTACTGGGCAAGTTTCAGGAGACCCAGCGGCTGCAGGAGGAACACTACCTGGGGATCAGGGAGGACTTGAAATCCATTACCACCACCCTGGTCACCATTGCAGGGGTGCTGGCAGACCTTGTCAACACCATGAGGGACACAGTGGGACACAAACGGGCCCCTGGTTGTGCAACATACAGCATGCCACAATGATCTGGCACACCTTCTTCGGACAGTAGTATAGGGAGCCACCTGTCAGATGGAGGCACCGGCATCTGGCATTCAGGAGGCCGAAGGTACGCTCTATTAGCCTCATAGTTTGCCCATGTGCCTCATTGTAGCGTTCCTCTGCCCTTGACCTGGTATTCCTCACTGGGGTCAGTAGCCATGACAGGTTGGGGTAACCAGAGTCACCAATTAGCCACACACGGAGTCACCTGCAAATATCAAGGGACAACTGTTAGACATCCTCCAAACATCAGGGAATCTCCCATACCCAGACAGCAAATGAAACTGGGTGGGGACTTTAGGCTCACCTATTAGCCACACACGGTGCCTCTGGAATTGCCCCATCACATAAGGGATGCTGCTATTCCTCAAAATGTAAGCGTCATGCACTGAGCCAGGATACTTGCCATTCACATGGGAGATGTACTGGTCTGTCAAACACACCATCTGCTCATTCATCGAATGGTAGCTTTTCCGGTTTCCGTACACCTGGTCATTCCTTCGGGGGGGACAAATGCCACATGTGTACCATCAATGGCACCAATGATGTTGGGGATATGTCCCAGGGCATAGAAGTCACCTTTCACTGTGGCCAAATCCTCCACCTGAGGGAAAACGATGTAGCTGCGCATGTGTTTCAGCAGGGCAGATAACACTCTGGACTACACATTACAGAACTTTGGCTGGGACATCCCTGATGCCATGGCTACTGTTGTTTGAAAAGACCCTCTGGCTAGAAAATGGAGTACTGACAGGAGCTGCACTAGAGGGGGGATTCCTGTGGGATGGCGGATAGCTGACATCAGGTCAGGCTCCAACTGGGCACGCAGTTCCTGGATTGTTGCACAATCAAGTCTGTAAGTGATAATTATATGTCTGTCTTCCATTGTCGACAGGTCCAGCAGTGGTCTGTACACCTGATGATGCCGCCATCTCATCACCTGCCCCAGCGGGCATGCCCTATGGAGGAGAACGGTGAGCAGAGGGTCATACAACACATAGGTTTCACAAGGCTGTTTAGCACTAACGTTAAAATTTCTCTATGTGCCTTTGTCTGTCAGTATTCCTGGCCTAAATAGGTGTGACGCAGTTATTTGGCCTGCCATGTGGCCCCCTGAAATGGCGGCTGCCTGACCTGTAAGGTGGGACAAGGGGAAATTATGTAACTGTACTGGCGTTGTACACCGTCGCGGTAGGCGGTCAAAGACCGCGGCGCAATCCAGTATTGGTTATCATTGGGCCCTATGCGTTCCAGGAGCCAATGACGAGGTATGCTGGCGGTGACGGTACGCACCGCCGCGGACGTGACCACCATTTTCTATCTGTTCCCTCACTTGATACCTGACCTTCAACAGGAGAGGTCCTACACTGCAAGTGCTGATGTGACCTGTGTCTGAAAGCGACAATGGCTACAGTGTCTGGGGAAAGGGCCCCTGACTTCACTGCGGAGGAGTTGGAGAAACTGGTGGATGTGGTCCTCCCCCAGTCACGCAACTGTATGGTCCTCCAGACAAACAGGTGAGTAAACTGTGTGCATGGTGGATGCCACATGACTGTATGGAGTGTCGTGGATGGAGGAGACGGGGGGACAGGCCAGCATGTGAGGATGGTGTGTGTATGTCTGTCTGGGCCAGGGTGGGAGGTTTGTGGGTAATGTGCGAGAAGAACTGTACGGGAGAGTAACATCCATTATAACTTCACTTTTCCTCTAGGTCAGCGCCCACCAGAAGAAGAGTATTTGGCGTGCCATTGCCAAGGAAGTGCGGACCCTGGGGGTCAACCATAGACGGAGCACCGACTGCCGTAAAAGATGGGAAGACCTGCGCCGCTGGAGCAAGAAGACGGCAGAGGCCCAGCTGGGGATGGTCTCCCAACGTGGAAGGGGTGCCCATCGTACCATGACCCCCCTGCTGTACTGGATCCTGGCAGTGGCATATCCGGAGTTGGATGGGCGCTTGAGGGCATCACAGCAGCCACAAGGGGGTGAGTACACTCTCATTCAGCTGACTCTGCGCGCATTACAAGGTGTCTGGGTGGGGGAGGTGGGCTGTGGGTTCCCCTAGGCCAGGGCAGACGCGCAAAGTTCGATCCATTGATTTGCATCTTCATTCCCTGTCCAACCACAAAGGTGGTATTTGCCCTCTACACCTAGTCAGGCTCCTATGGCTTCCAGCTGTGCATCAAATGGCTCTAGGCAGAGTCCCCCATGGGCATGTGCTTTTCCCCTGCCCTGTCAGTGCATGGCTTAGTGCATAGGGCTGCTCCCTGTGTGTTGTGTCCACCAACGGTAGTAGTGTTGCATGCGGGGACAGAAGCAGACACCAGCGACAGCGACTCCCCCTCTGATGGGAGCTCCCTTGCGGTGGGGGGCACCTCTGTGCCCACCGCATCACCAGGTACAGCCACCACCCCCCCTACCAGCACCGCCCTCTCAGCAGCCCCTCATCGAGTTTCCCGTGCCTGCTCACCCAGGAGGGTGGGCCTCTCCTACGCCCCAGGCACCTCAGCCCCTGCCACAGTCAGCCCTGCTGCCCTCAGTGAGGAGGTATTGACCTCCTGAGATCCCTCACTGTTGGGCAATCTACCATTTTGAATGCCATCCTGGGTGTTGAGAGGCATTTGCAGCAAAACAAATGCATACCTGGAGGGCATTCATTCTGGCCAGGCAGCCCAACAGAGAGCATTTCAGGCTCTGGCCTCAGCACTGATGGCAGCCACTGTCCCTGTGTCCAGCCTCCCCCCTCCAACTTCCTCCACCCAGACCCAATCCCCTGTACTTCAGCCTATCCCAAGCAAACCATCTGACCAGCATGCACACTCATCAACATACAAGAGTGGAGATGGCAAACATAAGCACCACACATCCCACCGGCACTCACACAAGCGCCATCCCCATGCAGACACACCAACATCCACTGCCTCCACTGTTTCGCCCTCCCCCACGTCCTCCTCCTCCCTCCCTGTCTCGTCTCCACTCATACCTGCATGCACTACATCTTCATCCACTACCTCCATCACCAGCACGCCTATCACCACACACCGCTCACGTGCACTCACCACCCCCACTACCATTCACACATCCCCTGTGTCCTCTCCCAGTGTGTCTGTGAGCCCTCCTCCCAAACTTCACAAACACAGGCACTCACCCACCCAACAGCCATCCACCTCACAACAGCCTCCGGCCCATGCACCTTCACCCACATTCAGCAGATGTACACTTCCTACAACCACTCCCTCTTCCTCCACTCCCAAACCCCCTCTATCTTCCCATCCCAGTGTGTCTAAAAAACTTTTCCTGGCAACCCTTGACCTCTTCCCTTCACCTTCCCCCCCCCCCCGTCCTTCCCCTAGGGCCAGGCTTTCCAGGTCCCAGCCCAGCACCTCAGCCACCAAATCCCCAGGCACAGTGGTGCCAGCAACTGCGGGGTCATCGAGTGCGCCACCCATCAGGGCTGCCAGTGTGCCACGTAGCGAGGGCAAGGACATTCGCCACCTGCCAAGGTGAAAAAGGTGCCCACATGCCGAAGGGAGAAGCCGCACCTACCAGCAAACAAGGACTCCACAAAGCCAAAAGGAGACAGTGGCAATGCACCAGCAGCGACATCAAAGGTGGGGAAGGGACACAAGCCAAAGAGAAGGTCAGGACAGGGCACAGAGGCTTCGGCTGAGGGACCAGAGTCACCCCTTCTGTCAACCACAACACCACCTGTACGGCGGTGGACACCGCCACCTGCACCGCCACCAGCACCACCACATGCACTTCTGCTGCCTCACCAACAGTCCCCAGCATCATCCCCAGTGGGCAGCTGTCCGAGGTTGCAGGAGACGTCCTGCTGTGTCCCTCAACAGGTGCAGACACATGCACCACCGCCAGCACCTCCACCACAGACACCGACGCAACCACCGCCACCAGCCCCGCAACGTACTCAGACAGTACCACCACAGCTGACCTGGCAATCATCCCCAGTGGGCAGCCATCCGAGGCTGCAGGAGACGTCCGGGACTGTGCCCAGCGTATATGAGGCATGACTCCCAGCACTGTTTGTACCAGCAGGTGGCAGGCAAAGTCGCAGCAGGGTGGAGTGTGTCTCTCCCTCCATGGAGTATCATGCTACCTGTTCCCAGGCAATCTCGTGGCACATACACCCCGGTGAGGGAATGGGACCTGCCACATTGCATGTGAAGCGCTCTGGGCACAAAGCCCCATCCAGAGCCAGTGGAGATTCACATCCACTACCGCAGTCCTTGGCAGGATGAAGCACTCTGGGCACAAAGCCCCCTCCAGAACCAGTGGAGAAAGGCATCCACTACCTCAGTCCTTGGCAGGATGAAGCACTCTGGGCACAAAGCCCCCTCCAGAACCAGTGGAGAAAGGCATCCACTTGAGAGACTGTGGCTTTGCACTCCCCAGGATAAAGCAGTGGGCAACCCACCCACTTGAGAGACTTGAGAGACTGTGGCTTTGCACTCCCCAGGATAAAGCAGTGGGCAATCCACCCACTGGAGAGACTGTGGCTTTGCACTCCCCAGGATAAAGCAATGGGTAAACCACCCGCTTGAGAGACTTGAGAGACTGTGGCTTTGCACTCCCCAGGATAAAGCTGTGGGCAACCCACCCACTTGAGAGACTTGGAGACTGTGGCTTTGCACTCCCCAGGATAAAGCAGTGGGCAAACCACCCACTTGAGAGACTTCAGAGACTGTGGCTTTGCACTCCCCAGGACCAACCAGTGGGCATGGAGCCTCCTTGCAGAGCAGTGGCGTGGTCCGTTCATCCGGCTGAGGTGCCCCCCTTGCCCCTCCCCCTGAGATGCCTGTTGATTTTCCATCTGATGCCCCTACAGTGTTCTCTCCGTTTCGAGTCAGGTATCTTGTGTGGGCTTCGCCCATGTGTTTTGGGACACTGATCCATGGACAATGATTTCATTAATATCCAGACTTGTGTAGTTGGTGTACATATTTTTATATACTGATTTTTGATTTTGGCCTATCTGATATTTAATTGATTACACTCGTTACAATCATTTCCTTTTGTCCTTGCATTCTTCCAGGGGGTGACGGGGTAATGTTGCTACATGTATTTGTGTGTATGGTGTTGTGGGTGAGGGTGGGGGTGTTGTGTGTTGTGTGTGTGTGTCACTCTCTTTTCCCTCCCCCCTCCCCTGTGTGCTAGGTGCAGTACTCACCGTGGTCGTCGCCGGCGTCTTTGCTGCTCCTGATACAAGAGGAGGTAGACCAGCATGGGCAGCACCTGTACTTTGGGCTCCATGGCATCCTGGTTGTGCGTGAAGTGTCGAAAGGTGAGTGGTTTCCCTTCCAAGTCCTGTTTCCGCCGTGCTTTTGATGTCGCTGGTACCGCCCCGGAAAAGGTGGCGTATAGGCGTGTTGTAATACAGTGGGCGGAACCTTGTGTTGCGCCTGTCTGTTGGCGGTGACCGCCACGGTGTTTGGTTCTACCGTCGTGGCGGTCGGAGTGTTAAAGTGGCTGTCTATGTTGGCAGTTTCCGCCATGGTCTTGATTCAATTGTTTTTCCCACCAGCCTGTTGGCGGTATTACCACTGCTTTAACACTGACCACCAGGGTTTTAATGAGGGCCTATATCTCTGGACATACATTCACATAAATGTATTCCGACATTGCAGCTTAAAATGAGGTTGTGCAGACTAGGCCCAAACCTCGCTAACTTAAGCCTTAAGGTTAATAAACAAATACATACCATGAAATCATTAATATGACATATAACTACAATTTTCTTTTATACATGTACTTCAATTGATAATAATAAGTATTCACTAAAAGCATTGCGTATTAATGCGGGTCACTCAAGTGGGCACATTTTCCAAGTCGCATATTATTTTTCTCTGTTAGCCTAATTCTATGCAAATTCTTAACTCATATTACATAAAAATCATTAGTAATTAATTCAGCTTTCACACATACAGTGACCTTACTTATGACCCTATGCTTTCACAAAGTGCATAATCTGGCACATTTCATTTTTTATCCGCATGCATACTTTTTTTTTATAAATATGCTAAGTGAGTAGATTGGCACCTCTTTGTGCAGATTTTGGACACCACAAAGACTGCTGATTTTCATTCATGTATATTTGGATCATAGTGTAAATGTTCACTCTTGTTCATGTCTGGTCAAACTTTAGCATTCTTCTGGCCTTGGGTATAACTTGGGATCACTATTCCTATTCATTATCATAGTAGACATTTTTGGCTTCCCTTTGACCACATTTAATAATCACGTACACATCTCGAACCCTATGTTTGGCACATTTTTAAACTCTGTAGATTGGTGGAACATGCACAGATTTTGACTAATATAGGATGAACTTCCTGTTTGTAATTACTGCATTCTTTTGAGAATGCCCTTCACCCTTTTACACATTGTTTTCACAAACATATTTCTTTAACAATTCTTCTGCATAGAAGTAATCATTGTTGTGCCTATCTTTAACGCTTGTGCATACTCTGTATATTTCCTAGACAATATTTAGAAATTACATATGATCATCCTTGGAAGAGTAAGTAAGTAAGTTTATTAATGCATAGTTAATTAAAACCATTACATGTTGCAAATACATGAAGTAAACAATTTAAATATTACTATGCTTACACAATGTAACCACTGTGCCATGTTAAAAAAAGGTATGTTTTTGTTTTAAAATTGTCCTCCTTAACAAGAAAATCATATCTAGACCTGATCACGGTGACCCAATGTGTTAATGGCCTAGACCGAGACCTTTTAGAAACCCAGCCTGTGCGTATCATAACTTGCGCATGTGGGGTACTCCAGTTTGATATACTTGAATTGGTTCATTTGAACCAGGGGCACGAATGGTAAAAATTATCCTTTCATACCATTTAGACTACTAAGTTAAAAACGCCAGCTAAAACAAGATGGTGGGGTGACTGGGGCTAACCGGTCACTAAAGTGCCAAGGGAAGCTAAAACAAAAAAGTCAGGTGGCCCAAGCTAGCTGGGGATAGACGGTCACTAAAGTGCCAAAGGAACCTAGAACAAAATAGTCGGGTGACCGAAGCTAGCTGGACACTGAAGTGAAAAAGAGTCATGGTTATTCAGGACAAACTCAAGAAGCTTACAACCTGTGTGTGAAAACCCCAGTATTAGCCCGTTGGTAAAGAACAATACGGGGAAGTCCTTCCCAGGTCTCAACCAATCAGGTGAGCAACTTTTTAACATGCAGTAGAAATTTGGTAGCTCTAGCCACTAACTGGATATTATGCCAATTCTGAGTTGCCTTCATGGATGTACAACAACATCTAATTCGTAGAGCTTTCAATGGGGGAATTAATAATTTATTTCTCATTGGCATAACCACTGCACAACTACATGAATGTAGAATGCTTTCTGTCCACAAACCGCATGAATGTAGAATGCTTTCTGTCCACAAACCGCAAAGGTAGCAAGAATAATGTGACCAAGTTTACTTCAACGATGGGACCAGATCCTAGGATGGAAAAACACCCATGCGGATTTGGAGAGAAAAATTTGGATAGGGCCTGCAAGATGAGTCATAAGATAAGGCTGGGGATGTCAGGCAGTAAATGTATGTAAGATGACCCAGCCGTGGTGTTGTCTCACCATGCCTGCTCAGATGTCCAAGAATAAAGTTTATAAGCCTTATTGATAATTTTGTTAAGCAAAGGGAAAGCAATACTAGTGTCCAATGCTACTTGTTAGTTTAAATTGGTTAAAGCTTGCCTGAGTACTGATAAACAACATGATCTATTGTCAGGTTGCAGCCCCATTTCCATCCAACATAGACCAGCCAGCGAATCCACAGGGGCAGCTCTTAATTACCAGCAGATTTGTATTTTGTCCCCCCACAGAAACATAGCTTAATGGAACAACCCAAATTCCAGTCTCACCTGATCTTGAGTTAAATACTTCGGTAGATGGAAAATGAACTTAAACCGAACTGACTGAATTGGGTTAAGCAGAGGGGCATCACGCAGTTTAAGTAACTCCAAACCATTGGTTAGTGATGGAAGGAATTTCTCTCCGATGACCTGCAAAAGTTAACTCAGAGATGCACTGCCTTACGTTTTTTGGAGCTGTAAGAAGGCAAAGTGTAGTTTATGAGCCACCCCTCACATTTGTAATAAATGCTACTTATAAGTTAAACTTGCATTCAGCTTTACTCCAAGATATTTATCGTTACTTAACCTGCGCCATTGATTTGCCAGTAGCCACCCATTTAAACTTAATACGACTGGTATAGTATTTGTATTCTGTTGCCATTTTGACTAACGTTATTAGCATTTTTTTCCTCTTTGTGCATTCCTTGGTCATAGGGTAAAAGAAGAGCAAATTTAAGATGCTGGCAGTGAGCACATCAAAAGATATGTCTCCTAGGTGGCAAAGTAACAGGCCTGCATGGATGCTTGGTATTTGCTTAAACTGTAGTATTTTGATAACTTAGTGACCAAAACTAGTCTCCTCCAAATGGACCACAGTCATTCTCAAGGGCATAGCTCAAGCATCTTCATGTGCACACTGTGGCAGCATCTGGGAACATTCATTTAATTTTCTTGCACATTTGGGGATTTTTCATTGGCTTATTACAGGCACTGGACTGTGCTTATTTTGGCTAGCAGTATTAGGAATGTTCTGCATTTTAATAACCTTTGATTGAAGGAAGAAAAGTCTTTATGTTAACAATGGGTACATTTCCCAGGCTATTTCTTTATTATATTTTGAAGATCCAAACATATTGCATTCATTGAAGTTCGGCTGATATATATATTTTTTCCAATAGTGTATTGATTTGCCCAGGAACAGTGTGCTGACCATTGTAATGTCTTTATTCAAACTTGTCTTTTAAGCAATTCCATGACACTGTTACTGCATGTCTGGGACAAAGGTCCTCATTAAGAGGCTATTGGTAATCAGACCTCCTGGCAGTAAAGACCGCCACATCACAAGTTGTGGGATTTGGCAGATGCCAAACCACCACAGCGCCGCCTGGCCCGCTGATGAGGTCGCACCGCTGCAGCAGGCAGTGAGCTCCTCCAACCCAGCGGCAGGCCTCAGCCTGCTAGCTAGGTTACCATACTGCTGACCCACAAGCTTTCCGTGACAGTCATCCTGCCATGGAAACCCTGGTGGAAGCGCACCTGGCGACAGGAATCTCCATTTCTGTAACCGGCACACACACTTCCACATTTAAACACACATGCAGACACACCCCCACCTGTCCACACACTTACAAACACCCCCGCCCCTTCACACATGCATGCATACACATACACACCCCTCGGCATATGCATTCATTTACAAAGACACCCCCACTCACTCGCATACATGCAGACACAACCCCATTCAGTTGCATACATTCACACAGACACCCCCACTTGCTCACATACATGCAGACACACACCCCCATTCAGTCGCTAACATACACACACTCATGCACCCTGATTCGCACGTATACACGCACACACCACGCACATGCACTCCAGCTTGTAATACAGCATGCCTGGTCTTGCTGCCGTGGCACTGCTGGTGATGCAACCACCTCTTATGAGTCGGACCTCTGCCCATAAATGGGCGGAAGTCCTCCAATGACTCCTGATGTGGAGGTCAGGAGACTAACAGCACTGGCAGTCTGCTGTCTGCAGCCGCTTTGGCGGTCTTTCAAAAAGACCGTCGAAGTCAAATTGAGGGCCATAGTTTTAAAATATCTTTAATATTTTTGATGTATGTTTTAGTTGTATGGCTGTCACTAGACTGGCTGTTGATTTGAATCTTGAAAGTAGATCTCTGCACTTCTAAATATCTGGTTCTCCAAGATCTATTGGTAAATTGTCATTTACCACTGTGCACAAGAAGAGACACATTGCATTTCACTGCCTTTATTGTTTCAAAATCAGTCACAAACAGATTAACATTGCAAGTCACCATGAGGCTGTAGGGATCATTGAATTTGCAAATAGCTCCTCCCATTCATGACTAGCCATTCTGCTTCCTTTACCTTTAACCACATTTACTCAATGGCACTGATTCATAAACCAATCTAAAACAAAGAACATCACGCATGCTCACGCACTTCAATCGAAAGTGTAGATTTACAGGTATGGAAAATTCACGTACATTTGCTGAGCATAGCTGGAAAGATGCACCAGTTTCAACATCCAGGACTATAAGGCATAGTACAATTTTTCATTGGGGTAAGTTGGCATGCAAAACCAAAGGACTTGTCAGCTTTTCTGTTTCCGTCTCATGCATTTAACACTCATCCACCACACACTACTACAAAGACTTTATAATATCATAATCTGTGGAAATGCTTTAAAATGGATTGATACTTATCTCACAGATAGACTGCAGTCTACCTACCTCCTTTGACATTACCTCCTCACATCCAACACTGTGGCAATGCTCAGGGGTCCATCATTTCCCCTCCATTGTTCAATATCTTCCTAATACCCTTACCAAATCAGATTAAATAATACAGCCTTACCTGTTACATCTACGTAGATGACACCCAAATCATTTAAAAAAGTGGTATCCCTGAAGACCTCTACAATTCACAATCGAATACCTGCCTTCATACCATAAACACATGGATGATGATTGAAAGTGTGCAGCGCAACACAGCAAAGACAGAGACTGCGACATGGGGAAAATTATGCAAAACTACCAGCCTACCAACATGTGTCCTAAGGAACTTGAAGCCCCTCCAGCAACATCAAGAAAAGTTAGAAACCTAGGAACAACCAGGAGTTCAGACCTGTCCTGGATACCTCATGCTAACAATGTCACACAGAGTGCCTCCTATACAATGAAAACACCACGTTGCTTCTTCCCATACCTTACATGCCAATATAAACTGCAAATCATCCCCACATGCATAATCTCCAAGCTTTATTATGCCAACAGGTCGGCATTTCCACATTAATTACAAACAAAATACAACTCATCCAAAATGCTGTTGCAGGGCTTTCCCATCTTCAAACAAGAGAACGTATGGCTCCAGTCCTGCAATTGCTCTACTAGCTACCTATAACTAGAAGGGCAATGCTCAAGGCATTCAGCATAGTCCAGAAAGCCTCCCAAGGAAAACAACCCCTATATGCCCAAGATAAATCCCAGCAAAACAAAACAAACAGGACACTGCACTCCAGACTTGCAGCACTTACAGTCTTAGCATAAGAAATCAATATGAGGCACTGCTTTCTCAGTACAAGCCGCCAAGCTCTAGAACATACTACCGGCCAGCTTTAGAAGCATCCAAGAGCATATATACTACATTTAGACAGTTGAAAACTTGGATATTCCCTATATAACTGCACCACCAGCATCCCAGCAACAGAGCCCAGAAAACAGTCACACCCTCAAGTGCAATCTTCAGCTTGCAACCCATGAACTGCAAACAACACAACCAACAAACTGCTTTCTTTATGAGGTAAAAAAAAGGGCTGACCTATGGTTCACCGTGGCATGATATAGCTATGTTCTTGCCTAAATAACAATTATGGCCAACATTATGCTAAAATCATATTATGCAGCGGTCAGCAACAAATTGCAACTTATACCTACATATTAAATTCACATAATACATTACTGCTATGTGGGAGTTTCCATCACCAGCATTGCACAGCCCAAAAAAAATAATCCAAATGAATAGGTAAGGAATAACTGAAAATATCTGTCACACATTACTGGACAATTTTGGAGGACTTTAATATAGTCCATTCACTGCAATTCCCAAATATCAACACAATGTGACCCCTTTGTTACAGCACATAGAGAGTCAGATATGAGATGTTAACAAAAATGTCCATCCCAGCATATCTGTCCACTTCTCTCTCCCTCCAAGCATGCCAGCGCACAATAACAACTATATACAAAATCTTTGATTGAGCAACCCAGTGCTGCAACGAGCTAATCATGCTATATCACATGAAATACCATAAAGGAGTCTGCAGAGTTGTTCAAGGCTAACAGCATACTGAAAACCCTAAAGCTGTGCGTCTGTCTCTTACACTTCATCATTCACCACACTGCTACACTCTGTATCCCATAACATGATAATCACACCTTGGTATTCATCATATACAACATGGAAACCTTTCCCACATACAATCATAAAAAAACAATATCTTTCCAACCACACAGCCTACATGGTGTAGCATGCTATTTATGTAGACAAGCATTTCAGCGACCCAAATAGTGGTAGTAAGTGTTATATAAATACTGCAATACTATGCAATACAATCATTTTTCCACGCTGAGTAACCTTTGTCCTCCATCCCCCATAAAACTGATAGAGTTCTATTCTCCTTTGAAGCCCTTTGCTGGAGCAAATCTCCAATGATATCCAGTGGCAGGGAAGAATTTATAAATGCACACAACCACTCATGTTTGAGGCAGTTCACACACTCTCAAGACAAATCATGCTTTGATAGGCCAATACCCCACTCATTGCATGAAGTTTACTGCTGCATAATGGTATGCTGCTGAGCCATACAAGTATGCAGTGTTAAAAATGTATGCCTGATAGATGTCCTTAGTCAATACCTGGTAGGTGTAAATAAAGCCATTTCATGCAGTAAATGTACATTTATGAACATACTTGCTTTACGTATCAGGTCTTATAAATATAAAGCAGAATGAAGAGAGCATGCAGTCTCCTTCCAGCTTCAGATGAGGTAGTAGTAGGCATACCCAGCTTCAATGTGTGGTCAAATTCTTAATCTAGCTGTAATGGTGGAAGAATGATCATTTGTGCCCTAATATAATCTTTTGACTTCAACAGGTCAAATATTCTGTCAATCTAGACATTTTCTCAAACTGTATAGATCTTTATGGATTCAACCAAGCAGCCATTGGAATTGGTTGTTTCAATTCCATACATATTGTTTATCAGAAGAAACTATCAAATATGCAGCTTTCACAACCTTCATAATGTATGTCTTCATGATAGTCATCTCTAACCCATATTTTGTGTAAGGGCCACATTCATCTCATGAGATATGGCTAGTTTTTTTTGGAACAGAGCAATTAATCATTGGAGGCGACAACTTTACCATCTGCAGATCAATGGTCTAATTGAACAGGTCAATTGGATGTTTAATACTGGTATTAACAGGATGGGAACTAGAAAGGTATAGAGTTTGTTTGATGTATTGGATGCACAACAATGCCTCTCAGTGGATAAACATGTGAGTCTGGATTTTTAAAAGAATGCAAGTGAAAACCAGGATCATGTTGCGTTCTGTGTGCTTGTGGTTGTCCAGACATGGAGGGGACCAATAAAAGAAAGTGATAATTTTTGGTAAGACAAATTGAAGACCGACATAAGAGCACAGTTCTTGTGACAAACCTAACGGACGATGTCAAATGTTCTTGCAGTAGCAACAGATATGGTGAGGAGGTTGAAAACTTGATGGACATGCAGCAGTACTTTAAAATATTCCCAAGTACCTAAAGTTGTCATTGGTATGTTGTATAATGTTATGCAAATTTTTAGAGCACACTATCAACCGGGAGGGAATTGTGGTGCTGAGTTGGTGTGAGTTCAGCCAAACCTAGGGCCTTTTGGTACTACTCAGACGGCCAGGTCTTCAGCTTATTGTGGAATTCAAGAAGTGAAAAGGTGGTTATTATGTGTAATGGCAGGTCATTCCACATTTTAAAAGGGATGTAGGAGAAGGCTCGAAAACCAGATTTTTTTCCTCATATATATGGGATGGTTGCAATTAGGAGTCCGGACAAGTGGAGGTGTCTGAAAGGTTTTTGGAAGCAAATTCGATTGTTGAGGCATGCTGGGCCAGTGTCATGTAGTGCCTTGAAAATTCACATGAGAAGTTTGAATTGCTTGTTTGTGTATGGGTAGTTAGTGGAGCTCCTTCAGGATTAGTGTGATGTAGGTGCAGCATAGGAGGTTGAAAGTAATTCTGGCCACTGAGCTCTGAATGATCTGCAGCCTTCTGTTGAGTTTTTTTGTTGATCCCACCATCAAGGGTGTTTCCATAGTCCAACCTTTTTGTGACAAGGGCTGTCGTTGTTGTGTTACAAGGGGCCTTAGTCACTCTCCTGGCGCAGAACATGCACAGGTCATGCCCGAGTGAAGCCCAGGCCAAGGCAGGCCTGTCCTGCACCTGTCAGTGACCGAAAGGGGTCGGGCTGGGCCACCACTTTAAGACTCAAGACCTGATTTGATCACTGTGCAGTAAGATCTTTAGCTGAACACTTGTTTCTCTCTTTTTCTGTGTCTGCCTAATAAGAGTGTGGGCTGTCTTGACATGGGAAGAGAAATTCCACCTCTATAAGGGAGAACACATAGGCAAGCACCTTAGTATCCAACCTTACAAATGCTGTGGCGGCACTTGAACAGGAGATTAAATCTGAGGAAATGAAGATAAGTTTTGTGATGAAGCCTGCCATTGGCAAAGGCAGTAGAACAGGGTCCAGTGCTCCAATTGAGATCAGCTGCAACTCTAGCGCTACTTTGCGGCACTCAGCCACAAGAATGAAAAAATCTACATGCAGAGAATATTCTGGATGAAATAACTACTTCAAATCCCACACCCAATGTCACTATGGTGCAAAAACAATCTGATTCATTTTGTTCATCGCCCCCAGTAAAGAAGAAGTGTCACCAGTGTAGAAAAGGGAAGGCTGTTTAGGACACCCATTCAATAATCAAAGGGGCTACATCATCTGCGACGGGGCCCTTGGACTCAGCCATGGTGTAGTTAGCAAGATCACTTGCCCGGAAGAAAAATTAGCAAACTTCATTTCTGCTGTTAAGGGCAGGCTGGAGTCTTTATAGGCTATCTTGCTGGGCTCCAAACACAGTGGTCACCCACCTAGGCTCCTGTTCAAGGATCTAAGCACGTATACCAGAACAGATGGGGCTATGCAACAGAGCAGAGGGACCTCCGAGCTCCTTCTAGGTGCCCTCTGCAAACACAAGACAGTACCTCCACCCTCCTCTGGAGATTTATTGCACTGAGGGCAGTTGTAAGGAGGCTCTGGGTGATAATGTAGCTCAAATACAAGTGTCAAGAGAGGACCAGTCCATAACACCCACTTCATCAGGTCCTCAACTGCTCAGCTACCACCTCAGGCCACCTACTTTCATGCTAGTTTTCAAAGGAGCACCCCCATCAAAACCAGGCACCTGCGAGAACTATGACCAGCTGCTGAATTAGAGTAGAGTGGACGGCTTAGGACAAATACATAATGAGCTCAACCACGTGCGGGAGGTTCCTTGGGTGGGCAACCTCCTGAAACCAGATAGCAACAATTGTATTATTGTCAATGTCAAGAATATTATTACTGTCAAGTATATTTTAGGCAGACTCAAATTCTCAACACACAGTTATTCATCTATCGAAGTTCTTCCATTAGTTTACTTTAACAGACCAGCCAATATTACCAGCTGAAAAGTCCCAAGTGTTTCAAACCCGTGGAAGGCCTCCTCTTGCCAAAAGAGGAAAATATTGCTACCTTGTGTTCTAGACACAATGGGGCTGGAGGTACAAGATTTGCATCAAGGGATGTGGCACGATTGGGTGCAAAAATGGAGAACTTGGACAGGCTAAATTTTATTAAACTCCATGTAGTTCTTTGACTTCGAGAGGCTTGGCTTCCAGACATGTTTTTATTGATAGGTTCATGACCTACTCTACTTCTTCGGTAGCAGGAATTATAGGCAAAGCTAAATTAGGCCTAGTCAAATTGATGGCCCTTTCTTTACCAGGTCATAATATGTGGATAAAATTGGCCTCACCCTACTATCAGATCATGTTTGTAAATTGTGAAAGAGGGCATATCCTATTTGTTAACTTTGACAATAATGTTTTTGATGTTAGTAGTCCTACCATAGAGAAATAATTGCAGGAAGATATAGAATAAAGTTTGAGCAATTTTAATGGTAGCTATGTGATCATGTTGATAGGGGATTTCAACACTAAATATTGTTTAGTATCCCCAGCAAAGTCATGCAATCTGTTGAATACTGAAGGGCAGCCAATTACACACTTTGGCCATAATCCATATGGGGACAAACTTAATCTCCTGCTAACAAGGTATAGTCTGATGTTTGGATTTTATACCTCAAACAGTGGCCTAGTTGCTACTCTAACATTTGTTGGGCACATCCCATTTAGCCTACTTGATTTTATTTTATTGTCGCACACCTTGAGGGCATGGGTGGGAGATTATGTGGTGGTGGATTCACCCCTGAGTGACAATAGGTTTATAGCAGTCTTGATAAGTGATGCCTGTTTTTTAAAAAAAAAACTGGGTGACAGTTCACCCACTACCAGGAGGTTTATCATGAATTGGGCAAAAGTGAACGAGGACTCTTCCTGTTTGAATTTAACTGCTGCAGTTTATAGCTATTTTTGACATGTATGGATAGATTAAGGATGGGGGGCTTGAGTTAATTAGCAGTTTCGATAAAGTTTACAGAGTTGCACAGGAAAGGCTCACAGTCACTCTGAACACTTATCACAACAAACGTGCGAGGTGGATTGATGCAGCCTGCACCAAAGCCCATAATCCATTATTGTTGGGACTTAAAGCTGTGCCATGAGATACAGAAAGGGTCTGCACCTGCAGAAAGAAGTATAAGGCTGCCTTACAGCCCTGAAAAAAATAAACTAAGAAAAGAAGCTTACCATGGCCTAGTAAAGGCTAATATCCTTAAAGACAGTAAGCTTTTCTAGCAAACATTAAATTGAAGCTGTTTGCAGAAACCCCAGGAAACCGGGTTGGACACAGTGATCCCACCTGAGACCTGGGTTAGGCATTTCCCAATTAAATTCGAACCCTGTCCTCCAAGAGGAGCCTACTTTGAGTCTGACGAGGGCAAAAACATGTGTAGCCCTGTTAGACCTTGCCAAACCCCTTTGTAACTATGCCTGGGCATAGAACTCTGCTCCACCTTTTCAGAATTTGGGCACTTCGCGCTAAGCATAATAGTGCAGAGTTTCCGAATCCCGCTATTTAGGTGTGGAGCTGAGTTCAAGGGTCAAGACTGATTTGCATATGACTGGGTCCAAACTGGAATGGCATGGTGAGCAAAAAAACTGATGGATTAAACCCAGATCTGTGACTGGGGGTGAATGTTTGAATTGTTCTAAATTCCGTCCATCAACTATTCTTTTTGTGGAACTGAGTTCGTTCATAAGTGTGAGATTTGGATTTGGCACTTGTGGGCACCACAATGCTCTGGCCCGATAGCAAGCAAGCATAAGACTTTGCATCTGCTTGCGCGGCTTCCGGGCGCGACAAGAGCAAAAACAGGGCGGCTTGTGAGTGTGACCATACTTTGAGTCAAATTTCCACTCGAGATGCATCTAAAATTTCTAAATCTAGTAAAAAACAGCTGTTTGAGTGCATTTTCTTCTCCAATGGACCCTTCAAGTTGTTTTTTAGTTTGAAAATACTTTCTTTTTTTACAAACAGGAAGCAAATGACCCAGAGACTCCAACTTCCTGTTTCTGTCTGGGGGGCTCCTCCCAGTGCTATGTCCATCTCCTGGTCACTTTTCAGCTGGATTTAGAGGTAGAAGGATCACTCTCTTTTTCTCCTGGATGTATACCTTTGAACTTAAGGAATTAGGGCCATATTTATACTCTGTTTGCGCCGAATGTGCCTCAAAAATTTTGACGCACATTCGGCGCAAACCTAACACCATATTTATACTATGACGCCCGACCCCACGAACGTCAAAATCCCTCCGTGTGCGTCATTTTCTGGATGCGGGAAACCGCCTTGCGTTAATAACATGTAATGTAGCCGTCCCCGTCCAAAAAATGACTTTAAGGCCTGTGCGCCTTATTTATACTCCTGTGTCATTTTGACGCACAGGAGGGGGCAGGCCTTAAAAAACAGCACACAGCCTGATGTGCCCCGTTTTTTAACGCCTGGGTGAGGGCAGGCGTTAAGGGACCCGTGGGCTCACTTCCATGGTCTCTGACCAGGGAAGCAGTCCAGAGGTGCCCTTCCCTGCCCCCAGGGACACCCCCTGCCACCCTCTCCCACCCCTGGAGGACACCCATGGATGGGGGGACCCATCCCAGGTAAGTACTGGTAAGTTGAGGTAAGTATATTTTTTTAATTTTTTTAAAAAGGCATTGAGGGGCCTAACTTGGACCCCTCCACATGCCACTGTGCACAATGGCCATGTCCAGGGGACAGAAGTCCCCTGGGCATGGCCATTGGGCAAGTGGGCATGACTCCTGTCTTTGCCAAGGCAGGAGTCATTTCAATGGGGGTTGTGCGTCAAAAAATGGCACAAGTCCGGTTAGAGCCATGAGTTAAAAACTATTGTAAAAGAGTGTTTTGTTTGTTTGCTTGGGCATGCATCAGTGTTTCTTTGTACTTTAATTTGATGTTTTACATTTTATTGTGGTGGGCGTCCTGGAGTGTAAGTAGGGTCTTCGGAATTTATTTTACATTGCATTGATTTTTCATCTTTTGTAAAGGAAAATTGTTGCACAGCTCAGTACCCTTTCTCTATGTTTGTTTGTATTTACAAGATTGTTTTACTATGTGGCCTACTCTTCCAACGGGCCATCTAGCAAGTAGGCCCAGTAGTAGTAGTCATCCGTGCATTAAATATATGTTTCTGTGGTATATGGTTTTAAAACTTCATTTAGGGCAGGGATGGCATTGCAGTAAATTCAAAATGTTGGCTATTGCTTGTGATTCCATCTCATTTTTTTTGCAAGAAGTGTATTTGTTGTGGGGTAATATTTGATGGCACAGGAGGATGTGTGTTGTTGTAAAACTGAAATAGCTCAGTTAATTTTTGTGTTTTACATTGCCGAGGCAATGTTAGTGTTTTCTTCAGTGTTACCACCATGCCTCCTTTTTCTGACCAGTATGTATTTGTCAACACCAGGACAGTGCGCGCTCTACGGGCATGTAGAATGTAAAAACACAACACTCGCAAGATAATGTAATTTATGCATTGTGATGATATGTTATTGTTTAACCTTTTGCATTGCAGAATTCCATCCAAAAGATTCATTTTTAAGGTGCTTATAAATACTGTACATTTGCAATGTATTGCTGCAGACATTCAGAGTGTGTTAGGGTATGGTCCCTTTCCAGGGCCTTCTAGAGACTTTCCCTGCAACATGCCTGGGCGTGGTTCTAGGCTGGGCCAAGACTCTATAAAAGAGAGTCAGCCCAACTTCCAGTGCTCACTATTCAGAGATCCCGGTGCAGAGCAGCAGCTTCTTCCTGAGCTCCTGTCCCGGCGGCCTATTTGGATTTTCCAGTCTTCTGCATTCATCTCTCATTGGTGATCACTGTTTCCAGGCGGTAAGACGGTGTTTGGACATTTCCCAACACCGTAATTGAGAATTTTCATATTCTTGATTTTAATTCTTAAATGAATAACAGATTACTTGTGTGCTGCCATTTTTTGACATTTGTATGGTGGTTTGCAAATAGGGAGGACGCGCAATTTATTCCATAAAGATTTGACTTCGTTATTACATTGTTGTTCATTGCGCGCTGATATTTCTTGACATTTACATGATGTTTTACGAGTTGGCAAGACGTGCAACTCATTTCATGAGCATTTAACTTTGTTGTTCATTGCGCGCTACCATTTTCTGGCATTTACATGGTGGCATTCGAATCGGCAACACGCGCGATTCTTTCCTTGAGTGTTTTTTCATGTTATTCATTGTGCGCTACCATTTCTTGGCATTTGCATTGTGGCATTTGAATCGGCAAGATGCGCAATTCTTTCCTTGAGTGCTTTTCATGTTGTTCATTGTGCGCTACCATTTCTTGGCATTTGTATGGTGGCATTTGAATCGGCAAGACGCGCAATTCTTTCCTTGTGTATAAATAACGTAAATTACTGTGCGCTACTATTCTAAGACATTTTCTTGGTAGCATTTCAAGTTGACACGTTGCATGATTTATTCCTTCAATCTACGTTGTGTGATTTCATGGTGCACAATCCTTTATGGTGTTTAATACTCATATAAAAATCTGCAATGTGCGCAATTCACTTCCCAATGTTTTTTCTGAGATGAACACAACAATACCAGAGTTCTAGATGTAATGCTGTGTGTTCCTGATATATATTGTTAAAAGGAGATTCATATGGTTGTTTAGAAATTGCTCAGAGTGTTTCCTGATTCTCATGCTAAAGAAAGTACTCGAATCTGAAAGTCCTATTTAACTTTTCCTGTTTCCTCCTCAGGCATTCGGTCATCTAAAGCCTAGTCAGTTTTAGGACTATTCTAGGGTTGTTCATGTTTTTCGGAAAAGACGAAGCTTAGAGTTGTAGCATGGTACTGATTTCATGAGATGTAATTTTGATGTTGTGTTTTAACCTTTTGCTTCCTACAGGTCTCCTTCCCAGCTGTTCCCGTCCTAATCCCCTTTTCCCCACTTGGACTCTCTTAGACTCTGTGATAAATCTAATCAGAGTATTGGAGCTGTCTTGTGGTGGAAGTGTTGGGAACGTGCACAGACCCCGAGGATCTGGTGACTCTGACAGTATTTATTTGTCATTGTCCACCATTTATCTTTGTTCTCCATGCTGTGTGGTCATGGGCCATTTTATGTGGTCTGTGTCCATAGGCTTGCATGTGCTCTTTGTGTTCCATACCTCCTTGCTCAATGTTGTTGTTTGATCGTGTGGCTGGCAGCCATTTTGTGCATTCAGTCAGTGTGTTTTTGCCATATGCTTGCATGTGTTCTTTGTTCTACATGCCTCTTTGCTCGCTGTTGTTGCTTGACCAAGTGGCTGGTGCCCATTTTGTGCATCTAGCCAGTGTGGTTTTGCAATAGGCTTGCATGTGCTCTTTGTTCTCCATGCCTCCTTGATAGCTGTTGTTGCTTGATCATGTGGCTGGTGCCCATTTTGTGCATCCAGCCAGTGTGTTTTTGCCATAGTCTTGCATGTGTTCTTTGTTCCCCTTGTCTCTTTGCTCTCTGTTGTTGCTTGACCATGTAGCTGGCAGCCTTTTTGTACATTCAGCCAGTGTGTCTTTGACATAGAGTGGAATATGGTCTTTGTTTTCCATGCCTTCCTGCTCTCTGTTGTGGTTTGACCATGTGGCTGTGCATCCAGCAAGTGTGCCTTTGCCATAGGCTTGCATGTGTTCTTTGTTCTTCATGCCTCCTTGATGTTGTGTAACCATGTGGCTGGCTGCCATTTTGTGCATCCAGCCAGTGTGTCTTTACCATAGGCTTGTAAGGAAGGATGGGATACCAGTTTATTAAAATACATAGGGACATTTGTAGCATTTGTATACCAAGAAAATATGATTCTGATTAACATTGCTAATATTATTTTCTACTTTTTTTGCATTTTATTGTTTTGCCCCACCTTTCCTTACAATAGTTTTCTTTCTTCTTGTCCTCCCATACAAACATTGGCAATTATTGATTTTTTGTTTAATTTAAGTTTTTATTTTTATTTAATTCTTTTATTTTATTTGATTTTTTTTAAAATGTTCAATTTTTTAAATGTTTTTTATTCTTTCAATTATTTATTTAATTTTGCATTTTGCCCTCATCCATCCATCCACCAAAGCCCCAAAGCTGCGCTACGGCATTCAGTTTCTTTAGGTGTATAATTCCACCACCCCCTGGCTGCAATGCAGTGCAGATGTTTCAGCAGCATCACTGATTTTTTTAATGATTATTCCATGTCCCCCCCGACCATCTTTCCGCCATAGGTTTTTTAAGGTTTATTCCATTTACCCATGCACCTCTCTGAGTACCACAGGTGTCTCCTTTAAAATAGATGGAGATAAAGCAAAGAGTTATATCTGCATGCTATGTTGCCTGATTTGAAATTACATTTTATGGCGTGGTGGTGTGGTTTGACTTTACAATGTTTGGATAAAGTGGTATTTTTTACATAAGTAACAACCACAATAATATTGCATTTGTGTGTACTATTTCAACCTGCAACAATGTCATGTTTCACTAACTGTATGTTTTTCTTGCTTGGTTGCTTTTAGTTGGACAAGAGAAGAAGAGACATCACCTGCAGTACTGCCAAAGAAAGGCCTGTACAGTGATTTCAGTCCTCCAATCTCTTCCATTTGTGCAGCTTAGTGCCACTGCCACCATAGACATTTAAGATGGCCCCAAAGACAGTTTCTCCTTAAAAAAGTGGTCAGGGAAAAGAAGCAACTTTCCACCAATGGCATGCTGACCGCAACCTTTTTCAGGAGATGTGTGCTTGCCAGACTGGCCTCCGTGGAGGAACCTGGGCGCAGAACTCCCGCATCAACAACAGCACCACATTAACCTAAACCCAAGACCATGTCTGTCAGTGAGGCAGCCACTGCAATCATGGCAACGCCAACGAGCAGTGAAGTTGAATTGGATTTGTACCTTTCGTAAAGCAGTACCAAATAATTCCTGGAAACAGAGCAAAGTGGGCAGCAGCTGCAGCCAGAAATATTAGACCCTCCTGAAGTTGGAGCAGAACAGGCGGTCAAGCTTCCTGCTGAGCAAAAACCTCCTCTAAAATCAGTGGCTCTGAGATCTCCAGCTAAAAAAAGGAAGGGTACTACTCAACCACTTCTGATGATGATGCTAGGAACATGAAATGGAACCCAGCAGAGTATGGGAGACACCAGAAGAGGCAAAGGAAAATAAAAGTTCCTGAAACTCTGAAACCAGTCATTATGGAAGCTGGCACAGAGGAGTCCAACATTACTATTCAACCTGCTCCAAGGGATGTGGCACAGGTAGCAATGCCAGCTCCCATATTTTAAAGCCCCAGCTGAGACCTGCACCAGTCCCAACCTAGGTAGCAGTATACACTGCAGAGAAGAAATCGATGACACACCACCCACCTACTTCCAGTTCTTCTTCAGGCATTGGCAGTGGCCCACTAAGAAAGTGCTCCTTCCAGTTTGCGACTTTTTAATTCTTAGAAAACAAGAGGAGAACAATGCAGTATGCTCAATTTGGCACTAGAGTGATCCTTGGGGTCAGACTCATACACAATACAGTACTGGAGGCCAAATTACCCATATGAAAAAACATCATGCAAACCAGTGGGAGAAACACCTTAAAAAATTGCTGAACATGGCCGTTGAGGTGAAGAGAGCCTGGAAACATCAACCACAACTTGTCCAATCATGGTGGGAGGTGAGGAAGAAGTGAGTGACATCCTCACACAAAGCAGCCCTGTCCCCAGCAGTGTGCCAGAATCATCTGCCTCAGCAACCTCACAATGGTACAAGAAGACTCAGAGCCAGATGGAAACACCACAACATACAGCAACTGCCCTGCGATGCACATTGAGCCTGCAACCACCAACTTCTCAAAAGCCGTCTGTGTCAGTGGACCCAGAAAAGAAGAAAATCCAGGCTTTTATTTTGGGCATGTTTATGACCGCAACCTCCCAATGGCACATTTGTACAATGTGAGCTGGCAACAATTTTAGCGCTGGACCTCCTCCCTTTTTCTTTTGTGGAAGGAGTGGGATTCTTAGAATTTGTGGCAGCCATCTGCCCGAAATGGAAAGTTCCAATTGGGACCTATTTTGCCACAGTTGCTGTTCTAGTGCATCATCAGGATGTGCTGCAATTGGTTTGGCAAGCTTTTCAGCAAAGTGTTGTCTACACTATACACCTGATGACAGACATGTGGACCAGTTGTCAGGTGATTGATTACATGTGCATCACTGCACACTGGATCTCTTTTGAGGAGATAAAGCAAAAGCTATCTACATGTCTTGGACATGATGACATTTTTAAGAGTGTTAGACGGCATGCAACAGTAGCCATGTTCGCCGTGAAGAAATCACACACAGCTGCAAACATCTGAGATGAATTTAACAGCAAGGGGTCAGATTTACTAAAAAGTGGTGCAGCGCAGTGCTGCACCAAAATTGGAAACGCTGCGCTGCTTCACTTTAGAAATGCAGGGATACGCTGTGTTTATTAGAACATGGCACAGTCCTGTGTTTCCCCCTGCGCTGGTGCTAAATTTAGCTGCAAGCTCCAATGCAGGCATGGTCGCACCACTGTACAAGGATATGTGCGTTGAGGGATTCAATTGTTTATGTGCGGGAAGGTGCCCTTTCCTGCACATGAATAATCACTAATGGCGATTTGACACTTCTGTGTGTATTGCAGAATGCAGCACACACAGAGGTGCCAAAGTGCCATTTTGAAAGATTGTTTATGTGCAAGAAAGGACACCTTCCCACATATAAACAATAATTTCTGGCACTTTGCTCTTTCTATGCATGCTGCAGAATGCAGCACAAGCAGGAAAAGCAAAAAAAGGAGGAGGAATAAAAGTATTCCTCCTCATTGGGCCTTGTTAATGCCACCCCTGGGGTGGCATTAGATGTTGGCACTTCCTCAGGTTTATGAAAATACGTAAATCTGGGGCAGTTTCAAAAATACATTGGGGGTTGCTGTGGCACACCCACAGCAACACCCACTGCACGCCACTTCCATGCCACCTTGTAAATATGCGCAGGGCATAGAGCCACCGGAGCGTCACATAAAGTGACAGTGGGGCTAGGGGCTCATAAATATGCCTCAAGGTGTGTGGATGGTTGAGACCCAGAGATCTCCAAATTGCAGTAACATAGTCAAAGACATGTCAGATCGTGTTTGGAGCACTGCATCAACCTGGTTGTTCAAGAGTTTCTCAAGAAAGAAGACATAGGGCCTGATTTAGATCATGGCGCGGTAATACAAATGTGACGGACATCCTGTCCTCCGTATTACAAATCCCATAGGCTATAATGAGATTGTAAAAGGGAGGACAGGATATCCGCCACGTGGGTGATGAAGTAACTCTGTCTGCCACGATCTAATTCAGGCTCATAGTCAGTAACATACTGACCACCTGCAGACGAACCTGCGCTCATTTCAGCTATTCTTTTTAAGCCCAGAAGCAGTTGCAGATTATTCAGCATGCTAATATAGTATCAGTTACAGCCCTGTTAAAGGAGGTTCCACCACATTGGAACTAAACCTGTTATATGTAGCAATGTTTGTTTCAGTAGTACAGACAGATCAATGACTAAGTCATTCGGAGAAGAGGGGATGCAAATGAGAAAGCTATGCCAATGGATGCGGAAAAAATGGGACCCAGTCAAATGCCTGACAAAGATGCTGCTTCCTTTTGACGTTTTCACATGGGAAGTTAGCAATCAGAGGTGTGAACGAAAACCCAGAAGGGCATGCCTTGGTTGAGCTTAAGCTATGGCTTGACTTGTATGCGCAGCTTCAAAATGACATTATCTCATCCAAAGAGTCACCCTACTTTATCCAAGCTACAAAAAAAGAAAATCTTCCTGCTTTTCTGAAGGGGATGTTTCAGAATAAAAGAGGTGGATGTTGAGCAAGCCGGAGAGCTGGAAGAAGAACATCTGGAACTTAGAGTCCAACTCCAAAGTTCTGGGGTGCCACCTTCAACTTCTTGAGAGGGCACTGTTGTCTCACAGCAGCCAACACCAGCAAGAAGAACACCGGCAACAAACGTGACTAAAGAATTTGACCCAACCTGTGCACTAGCTTGGTTCCAAGTGGCAGCTCTTAAGTCCAGTACAAAGGCAAAGGCAAAGACAAAAGAGGTTTGAGAAAGTGGCAGCACCAATGACCATCCTGAGGATTTTCCAGGAGTATCTGGATGACCCAAAAGGGGTATATGTGGATCAAAACCCATTGGTCTATTGGTATTGGAAGATGCACCAATGGACAGAGCTCAGGAGGCTGCAAATAAAGTATATGGCTTGTCCTGTGGCCAGTGTGTCTGCTGAATGTGTGTTCGGTGCAGCAGGGCGCAGTTGTTACAGGGAGAAGAACCAGTCTCTTTCCTCTAAATGTGAAGAGATTAACCATGATCAAAATTAACCAACTTTTTATACCACATGATTACAGTTCCCACAACACAATATGAGGAGGAAGAAGAGGATGACTGGTCAGAATCAAGTGTGTTAGATGACCAACTTCTGGGTGAACCACCTGAGTTTGAGGACAAACTCTACTTCCTGGACCGAATATGCCAGTGCCATCATATAACTTTTTAATTATTTCTCATTGAACTTCTTCCTTTGCAAAAACATAGCTCATGGAACATTATGTTCGTGTCAGATTTATACTGCCCAACTTTTTCTAGTCACAAATATCACTGGATTAGAGTTAAACACATGTGCTGTGAAGAAGCCCACATATTCCCTTCAGGGCATTGGAGGCAGTGCCTGCCTCCCTCACATCCCATTGCCTAACTCTTTTTAACATCCCTAGCAGGGCTCACCCAGAAGATCATTGATTAAAAGGCTGCCAATGCCAAATTCCAACGTATGCTACCATCTAAGAGGAGATAATATTTTGTATCTACGGGCGTGCTTGGATAGGAAGAGGTAACTACTAAGGGGCATATTTAAACTTTTTGGTACAAAACTGCACTAACGCAGTTTTGCACCAAAAAGTTTACCACCGGCTTGCGCCATTCCTGAGTGCCAGCCAGACACCATATTTATGGAATGGTGCAAGCTGGCACTAAGCTTGGGCTACCGTCCACAAAAATTACGATAGACGGGTGGAGGTGGTGGTATGGGAATAGCAGGTTGTGCGTCAAAAAATGACATTAGAGTGGTAAGCGGCATAAAAATGCTGCTAGACCTCCTTGCGTCATTTCCAGGTGCACAACCATCCTAAAACATGACTCCTGTCTTAGAAAAGACAGGAGTCATGCTCACCACCCCAATGTCCAGCACAAGGGACCAGTGTCCCCCAGGCATGGCCATACAAGGGGCCCCTTTTTAGGGCCCCCAATGTCACTTTAGAAAAAATAACAAAAATGCTTACCCATACTTACCCTACTTACCTGGGATGAGGTCCCCCATCCTTTGGTGTCCCTCTGGTGTGAGTGGGAGTGTTCCTGGGGCTTGGGGTGGGAAACTGTGGACCCATTCAATGGTGTTTGACCATTGAAATGGGTCAACAGGTCCCTTTTAAAAAGAAATCTGTTTATTAAGTTTACCAAAGTACTACACTTCAATCCAGATATGCGCCCGTGTACATTGCCAGCATCCAAATCAATAGAACAACATGTCATAAACTACTGCACATAAACAGAGCATTTATTGACTAAAACTTAAAAGAAGAAGAAAGGAAAAATTGTAAAAACAACCAATGTGGAAACAACACAACTGCTCGCTGGGGACCCAGAGACAGGTCGTGGGATCGAGGAGGAGAGAAGGAGGTGGGAGGAGCACAGCAGAGGGGGAAACGGCCACACATAGAGGGAAGGAAGCGTGGGAGGCGCGCTCAGGGGACAGCCCAGAGGAAACCCCCGGCCACAGAGCATCCCAGCAGGCATGTCCCCTGTGTCCACATGATTAGGGCTAATTTCAGGGTAGGGATCACCTACCCCGCATCAGTGACAGTTTCCATCACGCAGCGCGTAGGGGCAGACCTGCGCAGCATCAAAACAACAATTTAGACATTCCAACCCGGGTTCCGTGATCCCATGTCCCCCTCCATATGTGTATTTGTGTTATATATGGATATAGAGGCTACAGTTCAGGGTGGCTGGGTATTGTCTTTGTTCTCCAGTTGATCAATAAAGGAATCCCATGTGTCTGCCCCCTTGACCATCACCCCCCTGTCGCGGAGGGAGAGCAGTACTTGCGCTTC
Source organism: Pleurodeles waltl (assembly GCF_031143425.1). Taxonomy (NCBI): domain Eukaryota; kingdom Metazoa; phylum Chordata; class Amphibia; order Caudata; family Salamandridae; genus Pleurodeles; species Pleurodeles waltl. The sequence continues at coordinate 1,010,985,445 of NC_090445.1, forward strand.
TGCTCTGGCGCAATGTAACAATTTGTTTGACCAACGATGCATGTCTGGTGCGCTCTGTGATATCCACTGTGTCACTAAGAGACGTTTAAATAAAATGAATGCTAGGTTTACGCACCGTTGTGCCTGCCTCCCACCACTGTGTCGCAAGTGAATCCACAATATACAGGATTCGGGTGTAGGGGATAGAGAGAGTCCCAACCACGCAGCTGTCCGTGAAGTGACATTGTGCCACGCGCGCAGCACTGAGGGACATTCCCACGTCATATGGAAGAAATTGGCATCCGGGTCCCCACATCTAGGGCACTCCGGAGTAGATTGTGGGAACATACGCTTGAGCCGATTTGGAGATAAATAAGTCTGGTGTAGGTAGTTAAATTGTGTGTACTGAAAGCGAGTTACGTGATACCTCTTGTGTTGAAGTGAGTGCTGTAATCCATGCGCGCTGGGTCAATGGTGGGTCACCTGTGTCTGTGCCTCCTCAGGGCAAGCAAGTTGCGTTTTATATATCCATGATATGTCAGATTGCATACCTGCTCACGTTAGCAATTCTTGTAATACAGGAGTCATTTGTGATTCGCTGTTCCCGTTTCTCCATGTACCATGTACCAGCTGATGCAGCACCCCGCACACAATGAACCAGCCCTGTCCCAGGTGGTGCGCGTTCGCCAGCGCTTTGTAAATCAGGAAACGTCCCTCCTCAAAAATGTCTCCTACTGTCTGTATACCTTTCATGGACCAGGCAGCTAGTCCGTGTTGTCCAGCTATCCTCCCTATGCCCAGAATGGCAAGCAGGGGGATCTTGGGTGAATAGGGTGGGGGCCGTCTCCCCCCATTACATACCGGTGCCAGACCCAGCCAGTCATGTTTATCAGAATATTACGCAGGCATGGCGGACCGTCCTGACCTAGAAGCCATCGCAACACATTTGAATGGCCCAGGAGTGCCCCCACCATACGACTTTCTGAACTGAGAGGGTCCCTCAGCCAGCACATGATCCAATGTATCTGCGCCGCTGCATAGTACAGCTCATACTGCGGGGCACCCAGTCCCCCCTGCTCCAATGGTAGATAAATCCTGGTCAGGGCCACCCGTCGGCACCCATTGCCCCACACCAGGTCAGTCAGCAGGCTGGTCAGAGGCCCAAAAAAGGCCAGAGGGAGTGTTAGTGGCAGGGTGGAGAAATAGTATAGTAGTTTTGAGAGAACAATCATTTTTGCAATCGCCACTCTCCCCAGCGGGTACAGCGGGAGTGAACACGAGAAGGGTAAGGAGCCTCTGATTGACCTGATCGCTCGACCTAGGTTTCCCTCCTTGAGATCCGTGGCGTCATGATATATATGTATCCCTAGGTATTTGAAAGTGGTGTAGCACCACGCTAGGGTATAATCCGAGGCCATGACCTGCTGTGGCTCCTGTACTAATCGCATTTGGAACAGGCAGGACTTTGACCAATTTATTCGCAGACCAGAGAGATCACCAAATGAGTCCAACAAACTCAGTAGATCCGGGAGGGATTCAGAGTGATTACGTAAATATATCAATTCATCATCTGCATATAAGGAGACGATCTGATACTCGTCTACGTCCAAATTGCCCCAATGTGGAGCCATATTTCGCAGCCGCACGGCTAGTGGCTCAATTGAAAATGCAAACAGGATCGGCGACAAATGAAAGCCCTTTCTCATGCCCCTGCCAATGTCAAACCCCTCTGAGATAATCCCACCTGTCTTGACTCTCGCTTTCGGGTCTGCATATAATACAGATATCAAACGCATAAATGTGTTGCCGAAACCCATGTGCCTCAATGTTTCCATTAAAAAAGGCCAGCCTAGAGTATCAACCACATTTTCTATATCCAGGGAGACCGCAATTCGTGCACAATCTAGCTACGGAGTCTCTGCCATAAGCCTCAGCAGGCATCAGATGTTAATGAAGGTGTTGCAGCCGGGTATAAAGCCAGATTGATCCTAATGGACCAGGATTGGCATTAGCAGAAGAAGGCGGTTTGCTAGCACCTTCCCCAGTAGTTCACAATCTGAGTTCAGCAATGATAAGGGGTGATATGACCAAACGTCAAGGGGATCACAGCCCCTCTTATGGAGGACCACTATCACTGCCTCGGGTTGCGACTCCGAGAGTCGACCCACACCAAACGCTTCCGTCAACATTTCCAAATATGGTTTAAGCGTCTGTGCAGAAAAAGCCTCGTAGTACTCGGCTGGTAGGCCATCGCCTACTAGAGCTTTATTATGGGATAGTTGCCGCAAAGCCTGTTGAATCTCTTCCATTTCTATAGGTTTCTCCAGTTCTAGCAACTGGGGCAGTCAGGCGAGTTAATTGAAGTGTCTGGAAAAAATTCTCCAACCGCTCTGGGATGGAGGGGGGTTTGCCATATACAGAGTGCCATAATATTGTCAGAAGGCCTCATTAATTTCTAACTGTGTGTTGACTATGACTCCAGAGTCCAATCGGATGGCGCTTATGGGAATATGCTGTTGTTCGCCTTTCACTAGCCAGGCCAATAACCTACTAGAGCGGTCTCCCTCAGAGTGTAACCGAGGTACATGAAGCCGGTAATCAAACTGCCTTAGCCATGTGTCAACCTCGGCCTAATTACCCTGCAACCTAACCAATCTACCCCGGACCACCGCGCCCGATGCCACCCCGCGCTCCACTTCATATAATTCAGCGTCAATTTTTTGTAAATTGCGTGTTACCGTGCGGCGGACCCCGCCTGCCGTTGACATACACATACCCCTTACCACCACCTTGTGACCATCCCACTCAATCGCCTGTGAGGACGCCGTCTCGGCATTCACAGTAAAGTAGGAATCTAAACGCTCCGGCAGCTCCGTTCGGAAAGGGGGGTCATGTAACAGGGTCGTTGCAAGAGCCAAGTGGGGATGCGCGTGGGCGCCTTGCCCCATTGAACAGCGACAATCAGGGGGCACTGGTCGGATAAACTTTTGGCTAGATATGATGCCCCATTGAAGTTGTGAGTCATCTCATGAGAGCTGAACAGTAAGTCTATGCGAGTATGATCGCGGTGGACCGGAGAGAAGAAGGAGTATTTCCTGTCCAGGGGATGTAAGCCCCTTCAAACATCATTAAGGCCCTCATTACAACCCTGGAGTCGGTGTTAGAGCAGCGGTGTCACCGTCAACAGGCCGGCAGTAAAAACAAATTGAATCACGACCATGGCGGAAACCACCAACATAGACAGCCACTTTGACACTCCGACCGCCACGGCGGTAGCAACAAACACCACGGCGGTCACCGCCAACAGACCGGCGGAAGACAATGTTCCGCCCACGCTATTATGAGAGGCCAATCCGCCAGCTTTTCCGGGGCGGTACCAACAACATCAAAAGCACAGAAACAGTACATCGAAGGGGAACCACTCACCTTTCGACACTCAACAAAGAACCAGGACGCCATGGAGCATGAATTGCAGATCCTACCCATGTTGGTGTATCTTCTCATACACCACGATGCAGAAAGAGGGCGGCAGCGGCGATGATGGTGAGTACTGCACCTAGCACACAGGGGAGCGGAGGAAGGAAAAGAGAGTGACACACACACCTGGCATGCAACACCCCCACCCTCCCCCACAACAACATACACACAAACACATCCAACAACATTACTGATACACCCGTCACCCCCTGGAAGAACGCAAGGACAAAAGGAAATAAGTCTAACCAGTGTTATATTGTAACAATCAGATATAGCAGTAGAATTTAAATAAACAGTATATACAATATTTACATGATATACACAAGGTGGTACACTGTCCCTTGTAAATGTCCAGTAGTCCAAAAAAGCATGGGCGAAGCCCACACATGACACCTGCCTCAAAACGGAGAGAACACTGCAGGGGTATCAGGTCAAAAAAAACACAGGCACCTCAGGGGGAAGGGGAGGGGGGCACCTCAGCCGGAAGTTGGTACAACGCCACTGCTCCTGGAGGGGCCTCCATGCCAACTGCTTGGTCCTGGGGTGTGTAAAGCCACAGTCTCTTAAGTGGGTGGGTTGCCCACTACCTGGTCCTGGGAGGAGCAAGGCCACAGTCTCTAAAGTCGATGACATGTTCCACAGGTTCTGGAGGGGGCATTGTGCCAGAGTGCTTGATCCTGGCAAGGATTGTGGGAGTGGATGCATCTATCCACTGGTTCTGGGGGGGGCAGTGATGCTGCACCTGGGGTGTGGCAGTTACCCTCCAGTCACCTGGCTGTCTGAGCCACGAGATGTACATGGAACAGGTAGCATGATACTCCATGGAGGCAGAGCCACACTCCATCCTGCAGCGACTTAGGCTGCCAACTGCTGCTCATGCCAGTGCTGGTGGTGGTGCCTCAAGTGGCGTGTCCAGGGTCCAGGATGCCACCTGCAGGCACGGACGGCTGCCCACTGGTGATTCTGCTGACGTCCGACATAGTGGTACCAGCGGGGGCACGTGGCGGTGCAGATGGTGGTGCAGGTGGCTGCGGTGGTGGCTTTACACGGTGGGTGCGGCGGAGATGCTGGCGGTGCTGGCTGTAGTGGTGCAGGTGTCTGTTGTGGTGGAGGAAGACACCAGACCACCTCCGGCAGCCTTGGATGGCTGATCCTTGGGGAGGATGCTGCAGACTGACGTTATGGCAGCGGCGGTGCAGGTGGCGGTCGTTGCGGCAGTGGTGACTGTGGTACAGGTCGCTGGCATCCCTGAGGAAATGGTGGTCACCAGCCCTTCACCAGGAGGCATCATGCCCTGAGGTGACTTGCTCTTTGTCTTGTGTCCCTTCCCCACCTTGGCAGTCGCTGCTGGGACCTTGGCACTGTACTTTCTGTGTTTGGCTGCGGCCTTGCTGGGTGGGTGGTGCGGCTTTCCCCTGCTGGAAGCCGGACCCTTTTTGACCTTAGCAGGTGGCGGAATCGGGTGGTCCTTCCCATCTGTAGGTGGCACACTGGCAGCTCTGACTGGTGCCCCCTTCCATCCACCCGGATTTGCACGGATCACAGCAGACGCAGATGTGGTGGCTGTGGTGCTGGGAAGGGATCTATACATCCTGGCCCTAGGGGATGGGGGGAGGTGTAGGGAAGAGGCTAAAGTTAGTTAGGAAAGGTTTTTTAGACACACTGGGACGGGAAGATGGAGAGGGTGTGGGAGTGGAGGAAGAGGTAGTGGTTGTAGGAGGTGTACATCTGCTGAGTTTGGGTGAAGGTGTGTGGGCTGGAGGCTGTTGTGAGGTGGATGTCTGTTGAGTGGGTGTGTGCCTGTGTTTGTGTACTTTGGGAGGAGGGCTCACAGACACACTGGGAGAGGACACAGGGGACGTGTGAATGGTAGTGGGGGTGGTGATTGCACATGAGCGGTGTGTTGTGATGGGCCTGCTGGTGACGGAGGCAGTGGCTGATGATGTAGTGCATGCAGGTGTGAGTGGAGACGAGACTGGGAGGGACGTGGAGGACGTGGAGGAGGGGGACACAGTGGAGGAAGTGGATGTTGGTATGTGTGCATGGGTATGGTGCTTGTGTGAGTGCCTGTGTGATGTGTGGTGCTTATGTTTTCCTGAACCACTTTTGTCTGTTGATGTGTGTGCATGCTGGTCTGAAGGTGTGCTTGGGATAGGCTGAGGTAAAGGGGATTGGGTCTGGGTAGTGGAAGTTGGAGGGGGAGGCTGGACACAGGGACAATGGTGGGCATCAGTGCTGATGCCAGAGCCTGAAATGCTCTCTGTTGGGCCACCACGCCAGAATGAATGCCCTCCAGGTATGCATTTATTTGCTGCAAATGCCTCTCGACACCCTGGTTGGCATTCAGAATGGTTGACTGCCCAACAGTGAGGGATCTCAGGAGGCCAATAGCCTCCTCACTGAGGGCAGCAGGGCTGACTGGGGCAGGGCCTGAGGTGCCTGGGGCGAAGGAGATGCCCACCCTCTTGGGTGAGCGGGCATGGGAAACACGCTGAGAGTCTGCTGGGAGGGCGGTGTTGGTAGGGGGGTGGCGGCTGTACCTGTTGTTGGTGTGGGCACAGGGGTGTCCGCCACCGCCAGGGAGCTTCCATCTGAGAAGGGTGTCGCTGTTGCTGGTATCCCCTCCTGTCCCCGTAGTGGAGCTCCCCTCACCCTCCGTCCCACTGGTGCCTTCACCCTCTGTGGATTCACCCTCATGGGCCATGTGGGATGCAGCCCCCTCCGTCGCCGGTGCCTCTGCTCCTCCACCAGATGATGCTAATGCACACAAGGACAAGGTGACAAAACAAGAAGGTGGGAACGACAGAAGACACACATGGTCAAGGCCAGCAACACCACTACCATTGGCGGACACAACACACACTGAGCTGCCCTTTGCACTAGGCCTTGCCCAACCACTCACTATAGTAGTCACCAGCCCATGAGGTACAATGCTTAACACCAGCACATGCACACCTGACACCCACAGGACCCTGCACACTACTAGCTGCCCAATTATACCATTGGGGTGGGGGTGCTTCTGAGCCTGCAAACAAGGGACATACCCTGGCATGACCGCCCTGGTCTAGGGGCACCCACAGCCCACACCCCTCACCCAGATGCTTCCTAAACCGTGCAGAGTCAGCTTCATGACACTATACTCACCCCCATGTGGCTGCTCTGATGCCCTCAAGCACCCATCCAACTCCGGAAAGGCCACCGCCAGGATGGGGAACATCAGGGAGGTCATGGCGCGACGGGCACCCCTTCCACGTTGGGAGGCCAGCCCCAGCTGGGCCCCCGCTGTCTTCTTGCTCCAGCGGCACAGGTCCTCCCATCTCTTGCGGCAGTGAGTGCACCGTCTGTGATAGACCCCCAGGGTCCACACTTCCTTGGCGATGGCACGCCAAATACCCTTCTTCTGGTGGGCGCTGACCTAGAGGGAAGGTACAGGAGCAAAGGAAATGACTCACCCGTCCCGACTGTCATACTCATTGCCCACCAGTTTCCACCCATGCCCTGACGCAAATACACTAAACATCCTCACATACAGCACTCATGCCACCCCCCAACATGTGGCTTATATCCACACCACTCCAAACAAGCATTGCCCACGCATCATGCTCACAGTGTACTCACCTGTTTGTATGGAGGACCGTAGAGTAGCGTGTACTAGGGGAGGACCCCATCCACCAGTTTCTCCAACTCCTCCGCAGTGAAGGCAGGGGCCCTTTCCCCAGACACTGTAGCCATTGTCTCTTCCAGACTCAGGTCACAGCAGCACTTGCAGTGTAGGTCCTCTTCTGCTGATGGTCAGGTATCAAGTGAGTGAACAGATAGAAAATGGCGGTCATGTCCACGGCAGTGTGTACCGTCTCACCGGCGTACATCCCCATTGGTTCCTGGAACCCACAGGGCCCAATGATAACCAATGCGGAGTTGCGCAGCAGTCTTCGTCCGCCTACCGCAACGCTGCACAACGCCAGCGCAGTTATCTAATTCCCCCTTGTCCCTCCTCACAAGTCAGGCAGCCGCCATTTCAAGGGTGCATATGGCATGGCGCCTAACTGTGTCACAGCACATATTGGCACTTATATGGACTCACGATTTCACACACAGATTCTCGAAAATGACTTCTGACACAGTTGTGCTACCTATGTGGTAAATGACCCTCTGCTCACTGTTCTTCTCCATAGGCTACAACCGCTGGGGCAGATGATGAGATGGCGGCATCCTCAGGTGTACAGACCCGTGGTCGACCTGTCGTCAATGGAGGACAGACACATTATAATCACATACAGGCTTGATCGTGCCACAATCCAAGTAATGTGTGCCCAATTGGAGCCAGACCTGATGTCAGCTATCCGCCAACCCACAGGTATCCCCCCTCTAGTGCAGGTCCTCTCAGTGCTCCATTTCCTAGCAAGTGGCTCCTTCCAAACTACAGTGGCCATGGCATCTGGGATGTCGCAGCCAATGTTTTCTAACGTATTGAGGAGGGTGTTGTCTGCCCTGCTGAAACACATGCACACTTACATTGTGTTGCCCCAGGTGGATGATTTGGCCACAGTGAAAGCTGACTTTTATGCCCTGGGACACATCCCCAACATCATTGGTGCCATTGATGGTACACATGTGGCATTTGTTCCCCCCGCAGAAATTAACAAGTGTACAGAAATAGAAAAAGCTACCATTCGATGAATATGCAAATGGTGTGTTTCGTGGACCAGTACATCTCCCATGTGAATGCCAAGTATCCTGGCTCTGTGCATGACGCCTATATCTTGAGGAATAGCAGTATCCCTTTTGTGATGGGCCAACTCCAAAGGCACCGGGTGTGGCTAGTAGGTGAGCCCAAGGTCCCCACACAGTATGAGTAGGCATCTGGGTATGGGGTAGTCCCTAAGGGTGAGTATGTGTCTAACAGGTATCCTTCGAAATTTGTAGGTGACTCTGGTTACCCCAACCTCTCATGGCTACTGACCCCAGTGAGGAATGTAAGGACAAGGGCAGAGGAACGCTACAATGAGGCACATGGGTGAACTAGGTGTATTATTGAGAGGGCGTTCACCCTCCTGAGGCCAGATTCCGGTGCCTCCATCTCACAGGTGGCTCCCTGTACTACTCACCAAAGAAGGTGTGCCAGATCATCGTAGCATCATGTATGTTGCACAACCTGGCATTGAGACGCTAGGTGCCTTTTCTGCTGGAGGATGAGCCTGGTGATGGTCTTGTGGCAGCGGTGGAGCCTGTGGACAGTGAAGTAGAGGAGGCAGAGGAAGAAGATATTGACAACAGAACAAACATTATCCTTCAGTACTTCCAGTGACACACAGGTGAGAGACTGTAACTCCTCTTCACATTTCAGTATGCTTTAGGGCATTGTGCATGGCAGCCGCGTAACCTCTGTCTATGGAAACTGACAGTTCCCTTTGGATTTCATTTTTTCAGGTCTGTGCACACCATTCTGCCTTCTGCTATGTGTACTGCTGCCCAACAACTGTCTTACATTTACATTACAATTTGCTGCTAATGTTGTGATAATACATTTGAGAAAGATCAGACTGACTCCAGATTGTTTTTTGATTAAATGGTGTTTATTTAGGTGCTAATGGGTATAGGGGTATTTGCAAGCGGCTGGGGTGATGGTGGAGGAAGGTCCATGGTAGAGTCCAGTCTCTTGGTATCACAGGTGCATTGTCCAATGGGGCATAGGAAGGGGAGCAATGGCAGTTCAAGGTGGACAGGGTAACAGAGTGGGACAGAAGGATGCCTGCTCGATGCTTCATAATTTGGCTTTACGACGCCAGGTGCCTTTTCTGCAGGAGGATGGTCCAGATGACGGTGTTGCAGCAGCTGTGGAGCCTGTGGAGCCTGGGGACAGTGATGAGGAGGAAGCTGAGGAAGAAGACAACAGGGAGTCAGTCATACAGCAATATTTCCAGTGACACACAGGTGAGAACATTTTCAGATTTTACATTACATTCACTGTCACACGTCTTCCTCTAAGCTGTGTGTAATTACTTGGGATTATTTGGAAATTGAGTTGTTTCTTTCCATTACGGTTTCACAGGTGTGGTTACAAACGTGTGTCATCTACTTGCATCCTTCAAGGACTTTTGATGTGTGACATTGGTATGTTGCTTTTACATCTCACAATGCATTTTCACACTGTCATTGATATTACATTTTAACAAATCATAGACTGACTCCAGATTGTTTTGTGTTTCAAGGGTGTTTATTGCAGTGCTCAGAATTGGGAGGGGGTTGTTAAATGGTGATGGGTGATGGCGGAGGAATGTCCATGGCAGAGTCCAGTCAATTAGTCTCACAGGTGCACTGTCCATCTGGGCATCGGAAGAGGAGCTGGGGCAGTTCAAGTACGGACAGGGTAACAAAGTGGGGCAGTGGGGGGACAATCAGGGTGGTCTCATTTCCTGGCGGGGGTCTTGCCATCTTGCTCTGTCCTGTTCCTGGATCTCAGGGACCGCTTGCGTGGTGGTTGTCCGTCTGCAGGGGGTGGGGTGCTGGTGTGGTGGTCCTGCGGCGGGGCGTCCTGTCCACTAGCGCTGGTGGAGGTGGTGGGCAGTTCATCGCCCATGCTAGTGTCAGGGGCCCCTTGGAGTGCCACAATGTCCCTCAGGGTCTGCTGTATGTCCTTCAGCACCCCTACGATGGTGCCCAGGGCAGAGCTGATGGTCCTGAGCTCCTCCCTGAACCCCAAATACTGTTCCTCCTGCAGGCGCTGGGTCTCCTGAAACTTGACCAGGACTGTGGCCATCGTCTCCTGGGAGTGGTGGTATGCTCCCATGATGGAGGTGAGGGCCTCGTGGAGAGTGGGTTCCCTTGGCCTGTCCGCCCCTGTCGCGCAGCAGCCCTCCCAGTTCCCCTGTGTTCCTGTGCCTCCGTCCAATGAACCGTGTGCCCACTACCACTGCCCCCAGGTCCCTGTTGTTGTTGGGGTGGTGGGTTAGCCTGGGTTCCCTGTAGTGGTGGACACACCGCTGATTGACCTGTCCTGGGTAGGTAGGTTTGGGCCCGCTGGGTGGGTGCTGTGCTGGTGTTACCAGAGGGTGGAAGGTCAGTGTTGGGCTGTGCCTGTGCGAGGGGAACCGACTGTCCTGAGGCCCACGATGGTCCGGGCTGGTCATCAGGCTCCAGTAGGGCAGAGCTGCTATCGTCACTGTGGGCCTCTTCTGGGGGTGGAGTGGTGTTGTCTGGACGCTCTGGTGTGGTGACGGTCCTTCGTGTTCCTGCAGGGGCATAAGAGCATGATTATTGCATGTGTGTGTGTCATGGTGTGCAATGGGTGGGTGTTTGTGTACCCCAGTGCTAGCATTCCTTTGTGGTTGCTTGTGTGATGATGGTTAGGGGGTTGTTCTGAGTATGTGCAGTGGGCATGCTTAGGTGATAGGTGTCCATGCTTCGTTGTGTCATGCAAGGCTTGGTGTTGGGATGTGTAGTTTGTGTTATTAGTACATTAGTGAGGATTTGGGGTGATAGGGGAGGGTGTGAAGGTGGGGGTGTGTGATAGCATGCAGGTAGGGTGGGGTATATGTTAGTTAAGATTGGACTTACCAGTGTCCCATCCTCCACTGACTCCTCCGAGGCCCTCTGGATGCATGATGGTCAAGACTTGCTCCTCCCATGTTGTTAGTTGTGGGGGAGGAGGTGGGGGTCTGCCGCCAGTCCGCTGAACCGCGATGTTGTGCCTGGAGACCGTTGAACGCACCTTCCCCCGTAGGTCGTTCCACCTCTTCCTGATGTCCTCGCTATTTCTTGGGTGATGTCCCACAGCGTTGACCCTGTCCACTATTCTTCACCATAGCTCCATCTTCCTGGCTATTGATGTGTGCTGTACCTGTGAGCCAAATAGCTGTGGCTCTACCCGGACAATTTCCTCCACCATGACCCGGAGCTCCTCCTCGGAAAAGCGGGGGTGTCTTTGACGTGCCATGGGGTGGTGTGTGTGATGTGTGGGGCGGTGTGAGTGTTGATGTGTGTGGTGATGTGTCGTGGTGTGTGGTGTTTTGTGCGTGGATGTTGTGTTGGTGATGGTGTTGTGTGCCTCTGCGTGGTGGGATTGTCTGATCTGTGCTGTGTCTCTGGCCTTCGTGATAGATTTTTGGTTGTAGGAGTTTGTGGGTGATGTGGGAGTGTGTTTTATATTGCGTTGGGTGTGTGGGAGTGTTGTTTGTATGTGTGTCAGGTGTGTGTATTTGGAATTGTCCAATGTGGCGGTGTTTTGGAGATGTGTGTGTATTTTGAGAGTGGCGGTGTGTACCGCCAATGGAATACCGCAGTTGAAAGACCGCCGCGTGGATTCGTGGGTCGTAATAGCATGGGCGTGTTTCTGTTGGCGTGGAGGTGGAGGTTTTGTTTTCGCCAGTTTATCACTGACCTTTGGTGTGGCGGACTTGTGTGGGTGTCTGAATTTCGGCGGTTTCCGAGATGTGTGTCATAATAACTGTGGCGGAATTCCGCGGCCGTGGCGGTGTATTGGCGGTCTTCTGCACGGCGGTAAGCGCCTTTTACCGCCAATGTTTTAATGACCCCCTGTGTCTTTCAGCCATCGTTCCAGGAACTCTTCAGCGTTGGGTAACTCCACTTTCTCAGGAATACCTAGGAATCTGACGTTATTCCTACGTGAAATCCCTTCTGCGTCCTCAGCCCTACGTTGCAGCTATGTTATCTCAGCTTCCATGCGTTGAATTTGTGCTTTCACGTCGGAGAGATCAGGTTGGGCTGTGTTAAGCGCTGTTTCAGTGAGGGCGACTCTGTCCACCAATTTACGATGGTCCGTTCTATGGAGGTTGACTTTCAACACTACAGAAACAATTTTCCCCTCCAACGAGGTTTTAGTGTCTAACACAGCCTGCAACAACTTGTCGAACTGTGCCGAACGAGTGTGTAACGTTTCAGACATCCGGTGTAGGGTGCTGGTTTGGTCGTCCGTGGCCCCACTAGGGATGAGGCATCAGCCTCAGCACTGAGCTGCGTCTTAGATGATTTTCGCTTGACCATGTTGATATGCAGTGATTCCGTGCACCTTCCCCAATGTCACCCTGGAAAACGGTCCCTTGGTTAGGACTGCAGCACTCTGCGCGCCAGTTGGAGATCACAAAGCCAGCCCCACCAACCCAAGTGGTCAGGCTGTGGAGGACCCCTGATTCTCCATCACTATGACTGCGTGGATTTCCCCTGCGAGCAGTCCACTGTATGCATTAATGCCAGGGAAGACTATAACAGCTGTGCACTAAAGTCATTGAATACCTGGACTTGGGTGAGGTGTGACACTGCGCTCAGCCGGTCACTTGTGCCGCACAGACGGGTTCTCAGTGGGTGCCTGTGATCTTCTCCCACTTCATATTTTTTAATATGGCCGTAGGTCCTTCGTCAAGCATTACGGGCCCTGCATCCAAGCAGAGAGAAGAGGGACAAGGCAGGGACCAGGAGCCAGGTCCCCTCGCTCGATGTAATATTGCACTTGGATCTCTGGTTACGAGGAGGGAGGATGCACTGCTATAAGCCTCCAGGGAAGTCCGCCTGACCACCGGTCACATGAGTGCTCCGCCCGTGCATCGGAGGATCTCTCCTGCTCTGCTGTTTGCTTGTTTTTAAAAAAAAAAGAATTTTTGTTTTTTTTGTGCTTCGATCGTGCACCCACCTCTGTCAGACGGACCTCCCGCAAGCACCACATCCGGGAGCACAGTGTCATGATCCTCCTGGTGCCGCTCTCCTGAAGGCCTGTGCCCAGTGCACCCGCAGTATGCCCCACCATCGAGGTGCTGCCGCTGCACGTTCTATGGGCCGATTAGCCCCAGCTCCAGGCACCAGGTCCTGGCCCACCCCGCCAGCGCGTGGGGGCCACCTCCATCTCCACCGGACCCCTCCTCGTCTGAACGGGCCACATCGCCAGCCCCTGGTGGCTATCCTCCTCACACAGCAGAGTCCCTCAGTTGTGTTGGGAGCCGCACGTCGAGCGTGCTGATGTGCAGCTCCGATTGAGGAGTCCTTCTCACAAGGGTGAACCGCCTGATTGCGGGCGTTTCCTGAGTTTCCTTGTGTTGTATGTTGCACAAAGGCTGAACCTTGTCAAACCACTACTGAACTGAGCCCACTTCTGCTGACTTGAGGATTTAATTTCCTAAGTTTCGCTTTTATTATCATATCAGGTTGTCTTTGTTGTTTGTCAAATACTGTCACCAGGGTAGGCTGGTCTCAAACATTCTAAAGTTATGATATAATCTATAATCCACTAAATCTCTATTTTCTTTCAATCTAGTTGACAGTGATGGATAACCCCTTGATTAATCCTACAGTTGGAGTTTGCATAGGTGGGAGTGGCACCTTGCATGTTCCCTGTTAGTACAATAACCTGCTACTACTACAACCACCACTCCCTTAAGATAAGATGACACCTTGGGAAAATCCTGCAGTAAGAAGGCTGAGGTATTAGACCTTGCTTCATCTATTCAGGTAAGAGTAGAGCTATGGATTGAAGTGAACTTGTTTAGTCAGTAATTACCTTCTACTGAAGAAGATGCTGTTTGTGTGTTCCTAGGTTTTGTAGACAACATAAGCAACAGCAATCATCCTCTAGTGCTGAATATAGTAACAAAGGGTAGTAGAGCAAGGGCATAAGTAACTGACACACACGATTCTAGCAGATGTAAAAAAACAGGCTACACTAAAAGACAACAGTGCAAACTAAAGACACCAAAATAAAGATTTGAGGCATAAATGAAGTAAATGAAGGCGTCTCCATGCAGGCTCAGAGATCATCCAAGTTTATCTCAATGTGTGCCACCCAGCAGTCCAAGTGCCCAAGGTGCACAAGATTCTAGCAGATGTAAAAGATGCACAAGATTCTAGATTATAGCAGATGTAAAAAAACAGGCTACACTAAAAGATGCACAAGATTCTAGCAGATGTAAAAGAACAGGCTACACTAAAAGACAACAGTGCAAACTAAAGACACCAAAATAAAGATTTGAGGCATAAATGAAGTAAATGAAGGCGTCTCCATGCAGGCTCAGAGATCATCCAAGTTTACCTCAATGTGTGCCACCCAGCAGTCCAAGTGCACAAAGTGTTGCAGGACGTGGTGTTGGAAGTTGTGGTCCGAGCGTGAGGGGGGTCAGCAGTGGTAGAACGGATTGATGCCAGCTGGCTGCTGCGATGACGGTGTCTCTGGAAGACTGGAAACGCTGGTGGCCGGTTATAAGAACTAGGACAGGTGGGCATGCTGGCTGCTGCCTGGGCCTCATCCTCCTCCTCCTCCTAAAGGGCCACCAGCCACCAATATTCATTATGGGCATACTCCAACCTCCACAGCCGGGCTGCTATCTTCTGCGATTTGTATTTCCACCAGGAGTAGTTCTACAAGGAAAGAAAAAGGAAAATGACAAATTATAAACAGTGCTCTGTGCAAACAATTTATTAAAATATAGAGTGGCACAGTAGCAGTAAATTGCTGGTCTCCTAGGGCCACTGGAATTTGATGTTGATGATTACGATGAGTCACAGGCCATCATATTACCCACACATACCTCCCCTGGGAAGCCGTAGGTTTACAAAAACTTGTAAATCTGGAAATGTGTCAAATGTCATAGGTGTTACATGGGAACACCCACTGTAACACCAATGGCACGCCACCCTGTCATGGGGTGAGTCAGTGCTGCGACTTGCACTGCGTTGACTCAGTCCGTATTTACAAGGCCATGAAAAGCTATGAGCGTGGCTTAACATGGCCTTGTGAATATGGCCCTGCATTCTATACCCCGGGACTGTCACTAAACATGACATTCTGGAGGTGCAAAGGGCCTTGTAAAATTGGCCCTACATTTACAACTATGTACCTCTAACATTGCATTCATATTGCAACAAATGATCTTTGCTTCTCAGCCTCCGTTTTTGTTCA
The DNA here is from genome assembly GCF_031143425.1 of Pleurodeles waltl. Classification (NCBI taxonomy): domain Eukaryota; kingdom Metazoa; phylum Chordata; class Amphibia; order Caudata; family Salamandridae; genus Pleurodeles; species Pleurodeles waltl. Next base: position 1,011,000,803 of record NC_090445.1, read on the forward strand.
ATGCATAGATATATACTATGATGATATTATGCTATGCATCACCGGGAGATTGCAATTGGGAGGAACTGCATAAGATACATAAAGAAAGGCACAGAGAAGGGAATGCTAACTCACTGATATTACTTATTACTACTACCACTATGTTATTCTTGGTGACAGGAGGAGTCTCAGTCTGCATGACTCCCTAAATAATCAGACCAAACGCATGCTGAGTACAATTTGGAAGTGCTGACTGAGCACCTGGCTAGCTCAAACTAACCTTACCTCTAAAAGTCAGTGCTGCTATAAAAAATATATTCTACTGACACACAACAAATAAATAACTAATACTCAGCGAGCCCTGAAACCTGGAAGCCCAGAAGGTAAAGCAGGTCCTAATCATGGTCGATTATGTCGACCCAACGGTGTGTCAGCTGCTGCTGGGTGCACTGGACCCCAGTGTGAGGACAAACCAACCCAGGACACCCTCCCTCAAACCTGCTGATGCTCCCAAAAGGCATAACCACTATGGGAGAACGCAAATCCTGCTCCAAAACAAGAAAAACATAGTGTGAACTGATGCACGTGCAACTCTACCCACTGGCGAAATTCCACAGAGCTGGCAGAGTTTTTTAACACTTTGCAGAACTCTATGTGATGGGACTCCGCAAGCTCCACCCACCCCTATTTGTAACCTAAAAACTGATATAAATGATGTGATAGAGGCCATTAATGGGTGTCATGCTGCAATAGCTCCAGGCCCTTATGGGATTACAGTGGATCTTTTTTGGGCAAATTTACATCTCTGGGCTCCTCTTTTGACAAATGTCCTCAGGGCTACGTTATTCATGGGCCCACCTAAGGCTTGGTCCCATGCAACAATGGTCCTGATTTTCAAGAAAGGATCTAAGGGGGACCCAAAGTGTTGTCGCCCTACATCTTTAATTGCACAGTGAAGGTAATGGGCAGCGAAGGTAATGGGCAGGATGGTGCTTGAACGGTTGCAGTCTTGGGCAACAAATATGAATGTCCTCTATGACCCTCAGTTTGGGATCTGTGTCAGCCTTGGGACCGTAAAGCAATGCCTATATTTATGCATGCTAATAAACAGTATATGGTAGCAAGGAAGGTAAAGCTTGTGTTGCCTTCATGGAAAAGAGCTTGGCCTTGGATTCAGTTATTAGGTTAAAGCTCTTGGCAATTATGACTGAATTATGGGCCGTGCCCAGTCTTATATATTTTTTCAGGGAGCTCCATTAAGAGGTAACTGCGGGTGTGAGAGATTGCCCAGCAGGGGAAACAACAGAAAGATTTAGACTTGATGGGGACATGCACCAGGAGTGAGAACTGACCCCCCTTCTTTTCTCCTTGTATGTCAACGGTCTGGAAAAGCATTTACTGAACTCTAGTGCTGATTGCCATATGGCTGGCAAACTCAGTATACCGGCTTTGGTCTATGCCAATGATACTGTTTTATTGGCCTAGGCCGCAACCGGCTTGCATAGATCACTAGACCATTTCTGTGCCTCTATGGGCAGCTTAGACCTGATGGTAAATCCGTCAAAAATCCACACCATGGTCCCTGAGATAAGGAAAATAAGGAGTTCTTTGTAAATGGATTAAAGACTAGCAAGCTCCATTATTCCCCCTTTTAGGGAATACTATTTGATGATAGGCTGACTTTGGGGTACTCTGAAAGCTGATAGGGCAGTTCCTCTTGCTAGGAGCATTGAAAAGGTCTTTGGCAAGCCAATCAGAGAACTGCTTAAGATTTACACAGCTAAGTGCTGCTTAGGCACCACATATGAGGCCGATGTCTGGGGCTTTTGTGATCAACCGTGGCTGGAGAAGGTAGAAAACAGTTTTATAAAAAGGCTGCTTGCTGTACCTAAGTTCACCAGTAACTACTTATGCCATACAGAAATATGGCTAGGATGCGTATGTGATTTTGTGATGTTGCAGCCTCTTTTGTTATGGTTGAAAAAGTGCACTAAGGAGAAAACCTCACTGAATCGCTCAATTCTAGCTGATTGCTTGAAACTGCAAAAGGGCTTAAAAAAACCTGGATTGTATATCAATCAAAGCCTTGCAATTGGTTGGACTTTGATGAGTTGTTGCTAAACCCTTGTACCTTCATGGCCAGTTTCTCCAGACCCCTGACTAACCTGTTTTAGCTAAATGTGCAAAGGAAAGGATGTAAAAAAAGTAGGAATATCAAAATGTGTTGCCCATGCTAAAATTTGTACTTGTTTTGGAACTGAGCCCTACCTGATATGGGTTAATAACCTACATCATAGGTTCTTGCTAACCAGATTTTGCCTGAATACTGCCCATTTTCTTGTTGCATAACCTAGACAAGGCATGTTTGTTGCTAACCTGCCTATTTGTTCATGTAATGGATGCTCTGCACAGATCACTGTGCATTTTATACTTTTTTGTAAATGTTATTTTCCACCAAGGGGTGTGCTTATTTGACCTCTTTTGAAGCAGGCACATTTCAGACAGTCTAGGGCAGCCATGGAGTTTTTGCAAAAGTCATTGTCTGTGTCTGGGTCCAATTAATTGTTTTATGCTGTGCATCATGACCATAATTTTATGTTTTTCATGCCAGTGGAATTAAATTATCAGTTTTATAAATGTTGTGTGATTATTATTGTATTTTGTAATTTATGGTTGTTGGTAGACTGAATAAAAAATAATGAGAGTGATTGTTTCTAGGTGCTGATTGGCGGTCATTTGAAACTCGTATTCAACATCTTCAGGATATGGAAGCATGAGGCAGTGACAGTGCTGACTTGGGTGGTCATGTTAAGTTTGCTGTCAATGATGATCCTGCGCTTCTTTGTGATGGTGGTGTGTGTGGTTATTGGTACTAGCTGTGAGGGCCAAAGGTGGAGTCCCACGGTGAAGTGCTCTTCACAAAGGTCATGATTTCGATCTTATCGTTTTCATCTTTAGACAGCTGGCCTACATCCAGTGGGCAATGTCAATCATGCATGGACAGAACTTGATCCGAGTACTGGGCGTGTTGTTCGTGAGGAAGAGAATGAGTTGTGTGTCATCGGCATAGGAGAGGACATTGATTTTTTTTAAAGCAGATGATGCTGGCTGGAGGGATCATGTATGTACTGAAAAAGGTCAGGCTCAGGGAGGAACCGAGCGGAACTCAGCTGAGGAGGTCACGGGCGTCTGAGGTGTACGGTGCCAGGGTGACTGACTGGGTCCTTCCAGTGAGGAAGGAGCAGATTCACTGGATTCCGACATCACATAGTCATTGGCTGAGGAGAGAGTGGGAGATCATGTCAAATGCTGCAGAGAGATCCTGGAGGATGAGCATGTATTTCTAGGACTGCTGTTAGAATGCAGGGCAAATCATACTGGAAAAAGAAAAGAGGTGCTGCTTTAAAAAAATATAAACTTTAAGGGGAACTCACTCATTAGACTGTGGTAACTCAATTCAAACATGCTTTTTCTCAATTCTGAGGGAAGTGTCACTAGGATGATGCTGTTTAATGATGGAGCAAGCAAAGATCGTGGAAACAGTGTGTAGACAGGAATATATGCAAACTGCTGATGGTGTAGATGACAGTGATTGTAAGCATGCTGTTACTACATTGGTTGACCACAATGTTTACGCAGAATCCTATGTGAATGGTAGGAATCGGGCATTCTTCTTCTACCATGTCGTGCTAATTAAAGGGGTTTGGAAATCGCAAGCTGCAATTAAGTTATTTTTTCACATATTTTTATTGGTTTTAGTGTACTGTTTGTTTCAGGTTTTTTATTTGTTGTGAAGTATGCATTTATGTGAATGTATTGATATGCTGTTACTCACTGTTATACCCAAAATATTGGGATGAAAATTGGGGTCGTTAGTTTTTATGTTGGTCAGTTTCCGAGAGACGTGAAACTGGACTGATGTGTGTGCAGAGGGCTTCCGACGTTCGAAAATAACCCTTTCTTTAATTTCTCGTATACTGCTACCTGCTTTCAATTCTTATACTTTTCTATATTTTGAAGATTATATTGTAAAAGTAAAGCATAGCTTTGTTTTAGTCAGAAGCCCAGGCCACCACTTGTCTCCATAAAAATTCAAAATGTTTTATGAATGGTAAAGTATTGAGAATTCATCTAATTCTTCTGCTGAAATTGTTGAGGTTGGGGGTTAATCGTGGATTTTTATGAATTTACTTATATTGGATTTAGAAGGTAATAGACAATGTGGCTGAGAAAGTTACTAAAAAGGGAAAAATCAAGAACTTGAAACCTTATTTTAGTTTGGCGGAGCAATAAGCCTCTCCATAAATTGGCAGCGGGTGAAGCGAAAGACAGAGAAACTGTCACAAAGTAAAAAGACAGGAAACTGAAAGAGTGTTGTAAACGGCCCACTAAAGGGCCTGGGAGCGTCTGGTTGTTCAATAAAGAGGTAGAAGGTGGTTTAAGGCTACGTGACCTTGGTATTCGGCAAACTTCCGGGACCGGCACTCATTTTTTCCCAAATTAAACAGCAGTCTGCCACATTCTACGTGACCCAATTTATATACTGGTAAGACATAGATGCCAAATCCGGTTTTCCTTGAACCCAGTCACCTATTTAGCGGAACGTCTTGAACAATAGATGACGCATTGAGAAGATTCTCCCCAAACCTTAGGATTCTTTTGCCCTTGGAAGTGAAGTAATGAGTGGGGTATTCATGCATCCTTGGTTACCCCACAGTCAGTGTACTCGGTAAAAGCGTGTGAGTAGCTGTATTATCTATCCTCCCATTTCTGACGCCATGTAGAAACTGATGAAATGATTGAAGCAAATCTCTAGTATTAAAAAAATAGTGACAAGTCAGGTTTAGGAACTCTAAAAATGATTGGACTTTCAGATACTGTGAGTACAGCAATACAAAAAACGAATAAGGAAAAAATAATCTCACAAAAAACGTCAGCATAAACTTTAATCTTCTAATACAAAAGAAAAACAATCGAATAAAAACATGATCTAATGTGAACAATAATCTGCTGAAGGCTTTTGAGTGCGTGTGAAATTATATTCAGAAAACAATGAATAATTAGTTTGATCTGAAAAATGCCATTTGTGTTCTGTAAGCAAGTTCTTTAACGAGGCTGATAAATCAGCAGCACTTGGGTTACTGCTGAAATCTTTTTTTCAACACCTCTTTTCTTCTGACTCTTGTGAAATTACGGTGTCCTCTTGCAAATACTATGATTTTGAGTCTGCCCTCGGCAGGATGACTTAAGTGAGGTAACGTTTAGTCATTTGGTATATGTTGTTTCCCAGAAGCGGGGATGCGTGACGAGCCTGCGAAATAAATTCATTCCCTGATGTTGAGCATATGGAAAACCATCAATGAAACCGACACCAGTTATTGTAGTTTTAGCCTGTAAAGTGCTGACCACAATATTCGTCAGTTCCCTGTGTTGGAAAGTAGAGTGGATGTCTGCTGATCACACCGAACTGCATATGTGTGTGCAGCATGACGGTCTGTGGCCAGCGCAGTGCCGCATGAGTCACGCATCCTGGATTTAACATGTGACATAGTCGTTTCATTACATTGACTTGGAGTCGAAAATGCTGATTGAGCACTTCTTTAATTAAAATAATGCTGTCTGCAAAACACTCATACTTCCTACCGATCTATGATAAACTTTCATGAGGATTTGACTCTGTTCATCAAAAGTAAGCAATTAAATGTACAGAACAGATCATTTGCATTGACTTTATGTTGCAGAAGCTTAGCCAAAGATGTTTCTATGAGTCTCTTAAAAAGACCTGAGCGAAAGTTAAATGATGCAGGTGTAATTGGCATATTTTCAGTAATTTCATATTATGCTTTGTATGTAAAATTCCCAAAATACACCATAATGCTACATATAATCACACACCATTCGTGGTAAAAATGTATTGCAAATGTACAGGAACAACAGAACGCCATCTGGTGTCGTTTGAGGTGCTTATGCAAGTTTTTGGATCAAACTGCATTTTCGCAGAAAGTTTTGATGTAGAGATGCACTTCATGCTAAAATATAGCACTAAGGTCCTGATTAAGAGTCTGGCACTCACTCAACTGCCAGATTCGTGGTAGCAGTCAGGACTGCCAGTGGTGTGGTGATCTGACTGCCACATTACGACCCTGGCGGTCAGACCTAAAGGGTACCGCCATCTCCGGCAGGATCGGTGATCCCTACCGGATGATGGCAGGTGCAGGTCACAATCAGCCGGGGGGCGCTGCATGCAGCGCCGCCCTGCTGATTATGACCTGGTTCTCCATCAGCTTTTTCATGGCGGTTTTACTGCAATGCAAAATCTAGCGGAGAACAGGTGCATGGGGCCACATGTGGGCCACTGCACTGCCTATGCACTTGGCATGGACAGTGCAGGGGTCCCTCTGCCCAGCACCCTCGCAATGCTCACTGTCTGCTATGCAGACAGTGAGCATTGCGAGGGTGCTGTTGCACCCTGAGGGCGACAGCATTGTCATCGGCTTGATTATGAGTTTCTGCCCGTCAGTCCAGTGTGAAAGTCATACTTGGTTCGACTGGGAGGTTGCCACTACAGTGAAGGCCACCCTGTCTGGAGTTTGGAGGATGGGTGTCCGCGTCTGCCAAACTCATAATTAGGGATTTGTTTTTTGCAGAATTGAGTGTAATTTTGATTATTTTGCCAAACGTTTGCAAAAATTACACGAAAACATTTTTTTTTGAAGATTGTACACCTCTCCTGTTAAGCTTATACAGAGGTTATTACCATAACCAGCAAACTCATGTTGCCGGTTCAGCCTGCTTCCTTATGCTTTGTACCCTAAGGGAAGGTCCAAGTCCCATGATACGGCTGGCCCTTGATGATGGCCGCTTACTTCGCTATCTTGTACGCAAATTGTAGAATGTGGAATTTGTTTTACAGTGTTGACCAGTTTTAACAGTGGAGTGCTGAACAAAGTGGCAAAACTGTAATCTTGCATTACATTCAAACATGTAAAATAAATGTAAAAGACAAAGGTGGAGCTTGGCCATCCAGAATCAGTAGGAACCGACAAACTTTCTACCACCCAGCATTCTCCCACTTTTTTCAATAAAAATACAACCTCACTTGTGTGGCTGGGCCTAGTGCATGCAGCAGACAAGCATCAAACCAAAGTCAATAGGAGTGTCACAGAGAAACTCTCATTAACCCTGGTTTGATTGGTGGCACTAGGCCAAGTCACACAAGTGCAATTGCATTTTTATCTGGACAAGTGAGGGAACGATTGGTGGTAGGATTTTTGTGAATTCCTGCTGATTTTGGAAGTTTATGTCATAGAAATGCAAGGTGCAATTTTAGGCAAAGTTTGAGGTTCACAGGGCTTTGGGGGTAAGAAATCTTTCTACACAAGGAGTACCACTTTGGAATCCCCTGGATGCCTAGTTTTAAAAAATGTTTGAGTTTGGAAAGTTTCCCCATATAGCAGCTGGCCCGAGCCTGAAATGTGCAGCCATTCAGCATACAAGTAGGACGATATTGGAACTTAGCCCAACTCTGTTACCCATATGTATATAAAAAAAAAACATAAAATCAAAATTTCCCTTCTTGCACCTGCTTTAGCTCCAAGGAGTGGATAAAGACGTTTGGAGTCATTTTGGAGGTGAAGGCTAGGCCCAATTTGTGGGCGGGTGAGCAGGCCGCCCCCCACACCTTCTAGCAATAAAAAAACTTCCCTGGTGTCTAGTGGGCTTTCTGCCCTTACCATCAGGGTGGATTGGATTTAAAGACCTCTTATCTGCTTTCTGCCCCCTAGGGGCAGACTGTTTGTAACAACCTCCAATATGCCCAGGGGGACAGAAAAACATTTGGGCCTGAGGGTAAGGGGGAGCACTAGCCCATTGTGAGGGTGCTGCTCCCAACCCAAAACAATTACTCCCTGGTGGTCTAATGGATTTTCGCCCCCCCCGCCAGGGACATATTGAAGGAAAACACCTCTAGTCGGCCCCCGATGGAGGCAGAATTCTGCTGGGGTTAATGGCAGGGTAGAGATTAGGTCTGATGCTTGGGTGGGTTGCCACCACCCATTTATTCCCCTATAAAATCCTTAGGGCCAGATGTAGGAAAAAAGCAATTTGCGACTTGCAAATTGCGAGTCCCTGCGACTCGCAATTTGCAAGTCGCAAATTGCTATGCAGTACGGTGTCTCAGACACCGAATGCAACTCGCAATGGGGTCGCAATGACCCACCTCATGAATATTCATGAGGTGGGTCGCAAATTGCGGCCCCATTGCGAGTATAGGCACTCGCTAACATGGAGGCCTGCTGACGTCAGCAGACCTCCATGTTAGCGACCTGCTTTTAAATAAAGCAGTTTTTTTTTTTTGAACTGTAGCCCGTTTTCCCTAAGGGAAAACGAGCTGCACTTAAAAAAAAAACGAAACCTTTAGTTTCGGTTTTTTTCAGGGCAGGGAGTGGTCCCAAAATATTTTGGGCTCCAGTCACAAACTTGAAGTGGATGGTAACTGCGATGCCATTTGCGACCGCATATGCGGTCGCAAATGGTATTGCATCCCAATGCGACTCGCAAATAGGAAGGGAACACCCCTTCCTATTTGTGAGTCTGAAATGCATTTTGCGAGTCGGTAACGACTCGCAAAATGCATTTCTGCATTGGGATACGCGTTTTGCGACTCGCAAACGGCAAATTTTGCCGTTTGCGAGTCGCAAAACGTTTGCTACATCTGGCCCTTAGTGTCTATTGGGCTTTCTGCCCTGGTGGCAGATTGGAGGTAGCAACCTCTGATCTACCCCCAGATGGGCAGAAATACTTTTGAGCCTGGGGGAGAGAGAAAGCACTAGCCCATTGTAAAGTGGCCGCTCACCCACTAAAAAACATTCCTTTGTGATTTAATAGGCTTTCTGGCACACGCTGGGGACAGATTGAAGGAAAACACCTCTAATCAGCCCCTGATTGTGGGCCGAAAGACTGCTGTTTTTTTTGGGAGGGGTGGGGGCATTGCCACCCATTTAGCAAAATAAAAACAATCTTTGATATCTAGTGGGCTTCCCTCCCACCCCCAGGGCAGTTTGAAGGTTGAAACCAATTGTGGACCTGCGGTAGGGGGAGCAGAAGCCCATTACAAGGGGGCAGTTCCCCCTCCTTAGAAAATAGTCTCTGGTGATCTAGCAGGTGGATCCCTGCTTTGGGAATCCTCTCCAGGGGCCCTTTTTGATCACACCTCTCCTGTCTGAATCGGTGCGCATGGGGCTGAGATATCCAACTGATCACTGATGCTGTGAATGTGAAATGAGCCGACCTGCTCATTTCACTTTAGTTTTCTCTGAAATGACATTAGCGCACCATGCACACTGTATGTCAAAGAAAAAAAACAGCCTCAGGTGCTGGGGTAGCTCTCCCCCTACTCCTGAGGCTGAATTCAGTAAAAGTAAATCCTTCTGGCACTCACACCAGAGGGATTCCCTGCTTTGGGTGGGAGACATCCTGCAGCCATCCTTAGCACACGAGGCCTGGTTCGAAGGACAGCACAGAGCCATCCTCCACACTAAACTGGTTAAGGAGGAACTGATCACTTTTAGTACAGTGACTGGTATGCTCATTATGAGTCCTACCTGAAGCTCAGTGCAGTAATACCAAACTGGGAGTTCCCAGTAATGTGGGGTGCAGTAATTACCAGAAGCAACATTACTGCATCACATTGACTTTTGACCTTGGTAATGAAGAACTGCTATGGAAATCAGTTCAGAACATGTTTCACAAATATTAAGAGATTTTCTCTGGGTGGTTTCTACCTGCTTGTCGCTGGAGAAATGTGTTCAGTGAAAAACCCAACAACACACTTTTCCTGCAAAGCCAATAGGTCAGTCTCACAAAATGCATTTTGTAATGCATAAAGTGGTATTATAGCAGCACTACTTATTTACCATACCACATAATGCACTTTACAAAGCTAAGGTTGGAGCCCTTCACCCTCACCTCTCCTGCCTTTTTTATGAGAAGATCTCCACTCGTGAAAGTTTACTATTTAGTCATAAATGTGGGAGAGAACATGGGGAATAGCAATTAAAAAATGAAGTTGTTTAGGGAAAAGTAACGATCGGTTTAAGAAAGGACAGTACTAAAAACCCCCACTCACAAAGGAGTCAGCTCATAGCGGTTCAAAAACTACACATCTAGTTATTTCTGGAAGGTTTTAGGGTGAATCATCAAGCAGAAGATGCAGAAAAAGGGTGGTTCCAAAACATCATTTTTCTATGGTCATTCCGATAGGATATTTCGGGAAGCAATACAGAAAAAAATGGCTAAATGGAATTACACCCAATTTGGCAGAACGGTAGCACTCTACTCAGAAAGTGGGCTCTTCATGATTTGATGTACATCTGCTCAGCTTGTTTTGAGTAAATTCTAGTTAAGGATGTGCTCGGAGTAGAACTGAAATGGTTTTAAAAAATAGCTATATCTAAGTGGTTGGTACAGCAAGAGCCTGTAAAATAAAAAAACGTAAGCAAATTGATTGGCCAAGCAAAAAATGTTCCTATCGTTCATCTATGTCCTGTGGGTCTGATTGTCTAGCTGCAACTACAACATGCTGTTGCCGCCATTACAAAACTCGGTCCCTGTGTCCTGAAGTGGATGAAAAAAACTAAGATAAGGAAAAGGTAGCAAAACCTTGACACCCTGGCACAGGGAGGACTGATGGCACTGGGGTGTTACCACGAGAGTCCACCCCTCTCACAGAAGGGCTAAAAATAAAAATATTGCCACAGGAGTCACCCTGTGGCACCATGCAAGCTTCACCAAGTGTAGCCTGCACAGTCCTTCAGTACCATGGAGGTGATGCTTTGTTGTGGCAGTACAGAGTATTGTGGTACCACAAAAATATAAAATAAATGGGAGAAATGTGGAGTGGGGGGTTCACAATAGTTTGACACCCACAGGTGGCTGGGTGCCGGCGAGGGGTTGGGGGCAGGACCCGGCAGCTGGGAATGCCCTGCAGCCAACCCCATTCCATGAATGTGGAAGGTCATGCTGCAAATCCGAATACATGCAGTTTGGACTAACGCGTTAATGAGGGAGGGTGCAAATATCCCCAGGGTTGCTGAGCGAGTGGATAAATATGAAGATGTACTCAGTGTTATTAAGTAATAGGGCAAATCCGAACACATGTAGTTTGAACTAATGAGGTAATAAGTGATGATGTAATTCTCAACATGCACCATAGGTTACTGAGTGATGGTGTAAATCTAACATGCATAATGTGGATCATTCTCGACTTGTGGGCAATGCTTCCCACAGCCATGTCCACTGGCTTAATAGGTGTAAATCTTGGTATATAGTTAAGGCATCTTTGAGATAATAGCACTTGCCCTTAGTGCAATACCTACACTGGCATTTTGGGCATTCTTCGCATAATGTTTTTAGTACTGTGTGATGCTTGCATACGTGCATCCTCAGCCAGTATTACAGGTGTTACTTGTGAGAATCCATCCATGCACTCACTCACACATTAATTTATGCGCTTAGCCACTCACCACTCCTTCTATACACTCACTCGCCCACCTTTTTTCCTTTTGCTCAGTCACTCACTCTACAATCCAGTCTTGCACTCACTCATTCATCCTCATAACCCCACAGGCAATTTTGGCAAACAATTAAGAAACATTTTCACATATAAAAAAGTCAGACCTATTGGCTTTGCTAATGCTTGTTTCTATTAATAGCTTTCACGCCACTCGCCCACATCATAATTGATTGTGCTTGCACTCTATTTTTAGTGGTAACTCACGTGTGCTGTGTCCACATTTGTGCTATTGGGTTTCAGTGTTCCTGTTCAGGAGCTCCCATGGTTTTGAGAAACTTCACAACCCATCTTCTAATCCATTATAGACTGATTTCAGAGCTAAACCTTTAGCCCATTTTGGGTGACTTGTATGGGTTACTTACCCATAAGTACGATTTGTCCATCGAGCATGGAAGGAGGAAATAATGCTTAGCATTCAAATGGTTCATTCTGCCTCTTATTAGTAGCTTTCGGATTACTATGATTTTTTCTAGAGTCTGAAGGGGTGCACAGACTTTACCCACTCCTGGTAGAAAGCATTACTGGTCTTCTGAATACAGCACCCCAAACCCGCAGTTCTACTCTCAGCCTGGGCACTTTGCCTACAGGTTTATATCTTAGACATCAAATCTCTGATTCTAAACCAGACAGAGCAGAAATACTGTATGGAATTGGGCTTCACCTTATTCAGAGTGGACTGGTTTTTCCACACTTGTTTTTTCCCCGAGTGTAGAAGAACCAGACCCTTGATTTTTTTCCTTGATTTTTCTTGTGATTCATTTGGGCAAAGCTGACGCCTTCCTGGAGCTTTGCAGGAATTGTTGACCCGTTGAAATCTCACTCTGGGATTCACAAGAAACTTAAATACCAAAAGAGACATGCCTCAGGTCACATGCTCTCTTTTATAACGAGCTGCCAGTTGGTTCTTTTTCATGTGCTGTTTAGTGACAAGTTGGTTCCTCAAAAGGAGCACCCCAACTTATCTTGCAGCCAAGCTCACCATCTCGGGTGGACCTTGGCATACTTACAGCCAAGACACCATCAGCCTGCAGACTAAAAAGTGTAAACAAGAAAAAAAACAAGTCAGCAGTCTAGATGTGGCATTGTTCTGCTCCTTTCCTGTGCTGACACACTTTTGACTACTGGAAGGAGTCACTTCCAGGACAAAAACTGTGCTTAAAGGCATTTCCTACTTTGTTTGTGTGCTGTACAATGCAGGAGAAGTCATTTCTCTTCTTTTTACCTGCCTCAAGGAGGCACAGGCTTTTAACACAAATCCATGTCTGCAATTCTTTGTAGAGAGAGATTTGCATCAAAACTCAAAGGTGGTTGCATGTGAATACCCATGCACTACCAAATAGAACACCCACTTGATGTAAGGTAATCCATAACAGCGCGCAGCGCAGCATTGTGCTACTTTAGATAACAATACAAATCAAATGGTGGTTTGCATTGGATTGTAAATCCCACCATAATACTTTGCAAAAGGTTTGCATTAAAAAAGTAATGCGAACCGGGGGGGCGTGGCTAACCAAGATGGCGGACATGTAGCGGAAGAGCTCCTGGACCGGTCCGGTTAATCTACAATACTCCTCCAGTAACAGCATAGTGACGGCCTCGTATACTTGAGAAACAGGCAAGCCGAAACAAGAATGCAGCAAAAATTGCCACTCAGGGCCAAATAGTGATGGAGAGACATGGGGCGGACTGAGCCTGGCACGCCGCACGGTCCATGCAGCACTTCGGTGCTAAGTTGAACTGCCCTGCTGCCTACGCAAATCGGAGCTGACACGGCCATGAACAAGCGATGCTGGGTGGAGGCTGGAGCCTCGAGATCTTGTGGAGGTGAGTGGGAGCAGGCAAGCTGTTAGCTTTGCGGCGGTCGCGGCCCACTCCTCACCTCCACATAGGGGTACTATTGGAGCTGGAGGGCCGCTGAGTGACCAACTGTGCCTCCTGGCCATGTGAAAATAGAGGCACTGCATGGAGAAAAGCAGAGCTTGCACCTGTTGTGGGGGTGGATGGTGAGTGGGAGCGGGAGGCCCGCTGTGCTTGTCGGGGCCCCAGAGCATGCCCTTCACCCCGTCGGCCTCGGCTGAGCCACCAGGGCACGGTCAAAATACCCAGCACCCCCTGTTACTGACGGGGCAGATGAGACTGCCATGACACCAAATCCTTTAATATTGCAGCGCTCGCCACTGTGGGGCCCAGCCGAGGACTGAGTTGGGGCCTAGCACCCCCAACATGATCGGAGGTGAGTGGGAGCGGGCAGGCTATCGAGGGAGCCCTGCACCCACTCCTCACCTCTGAGGGGATACGTGGTACCCCCTTCTGAGATCCGGGTTGCTGACACGCAGACTTGGTCATTTTGCAGGAAGGCCTGGCTGGGCCACCCGGGGACGATCATGTGGGCTAGGCTGGGGGGGAAGCCTACGGCACAAGTGCAAGCAAAGTAAATTATACAGAACATGCCAGCCCTTTTTAGCACCATTGGCTTATGCAGACCAGAACATGGTCGCGACTATGGGCAGGGTGGCACTGATAATCCGGACAGTATCCCTCTATGACAGAGATGGAGTGGTGTGATGGTTGGGGATTGTGAACTGAGGGCCAGTACGGTGCTCCTTCACTGTAGATACACCTGAGAATATACGGCACAGGAAGAGAATATCGACTAACACGCCTGCTTCCTCTGGAGTCACGAAAACCAGAAAAGTGGCTTACTGCTGCGGCGAGTGGGGGATTGCACACCAGGCCCTCGACCCCCCAATCTTATATAGGTAGGGACTGGCACCCACTGTTGGTGGTGACACCTATAACCAATAATTAGCATATGCCACTTGTGGATTTTGTGGTAGCGAGATGGGGAAATCTAAAGCCAAACCTGGTGCCAGGAATTCCCTGTCCTGTCCTGTATTCTCCCCATGGCACAGGAACCACCCCAAGACAAATTAGACCTCATTCTTTGTGAGATTTGGGAGTCCCGACTTCCCATCAAACAGAAGATAGGGTCTTTTACCAGAGAAGTATCCTTCATCAAAGATGAACATTGTAAATTAGTGGACAGAGTCAAGGAGGAGATATGTTTGTAATTGAAAGAGACCACAGAGTTCCAATTTAAAAAACCTAATCTGGGCCCCCCTCCTCGACCCATCACCACAAAAATGTTGAACTATAAGGGACCGAAATGTGCTGCTTGGAGCAGCCCTGTAAAGGTGCCATTTCTATTCAACAATGCGAAAATCTCATGGTTTCCGGATTATACAGTGGCAGTACAATGGAGACGAGCTACTTTCCAAGCTAGCAAAAGAGATTTATGAATGGCTGGAGCTACTTACGCATTGCTGTTCCCGGCGAGATTTCGCATTCCACATGACAAGAAAGTACTCTTTTTTAACTCCCCAGATATGATGCCTGCATGGCTAGATACACCTTTCCTGACTTCAACAAACTCAGTGAGGAAACCTGGGAGCTCTTGTGACCCCAGAGGAGGTGACGCCGACTGCACCCCCAGCCAGCTGGAGCTCCTGAGAGGGCTAGCGTCTTCTACCCTCCTCATAGCAGGCTCTGCTGGGCTGCCTAGAGGTGCTTTACTCGACTTCGCAGCTGTGCGTTAGTGCATTTCAGGACAGCGCGGATACATCATGGGAGGGTGGCTTAGACTCTGATTCCGTGGGGAGCGTAGCCCTGTTTCCCTCTATGACCCCACAGTTGGCACACAAGCTTTAGTTGCACACACCTGCTAGACCGGACTGCTTTGTTTTACTTGAAGTAGGAGTGGCCCTCATACTTCTTGTAGGGAGGCTCTGCTGGGGCTGAGGGTGATGCATAGATGGTGTATTACTGCCCATATATTGTATTTGAGTACATACCAAGGCACACTTCAGCACAGTATATATATAAGGTAGACTGGGGCCGGGTCTGAGTTGCTCTCTGCAGCAAACAAACTTTAACTTTCTACAATGGCTTCTGTCCCCCACATAAGCGTAGGCACACGTTGTTTGAAGTACATATGATTTTTGTTCTCTATAATGTTTGGTCGAACGACTACATGGCGCTGGACTGAGAATTTAGGGCCTTATTTACACTTTTTGGTGCAAAACTGCACTAACGCAGTTTTGCACCAAAAAGTTTTGCACTGGCTTGCACCATTTTTTAGCACCAGCTGGGCACCATGTTTATGGAATGGTGCAAGCCGGTGCAAAGGGTAGGCTAGCTTAAAAAAAAATGACGTTAGGCAGGTTAGAGTCAAAATAAATTACTCCAACCAGATTAGCATCATTTTTTGACGCTAAGGGGCATATTTATATTTTGTTTGCACTGAATTAGCATCATTTTATTTTTACTCTAATTCAGTGCAAAACTAACTCCATATTTATACTTTGGTGCTAGACCCATCTAGCACCAAATCTATGGAGTTAAAGTCATTTTTGGGAAGTGGAAACCTACCTTGCCTTAATAAGATGCACGGTAGGCGTTCCAGTGCAAGAAATAACTATATGGCCTTAACGCCATATTTATAGTCCCATGCAAAAATGGTACAAGGGAGGGAGGAGTGGTAAAAAAATGGGGCAAAGCTTGCTTTGCCCCGTTTTTTAAAGCCTGGGTCAGGGCAGGCGTTAGGGGACCTGTGGACCTATTTCCATGGTGGAACACCATGGAATAAGCCCACAGGTGCCCTCCCCAGGCACCAGGGGCACCCCCACCCACACCAGAGGGACTGCGGAGGATGGGGGACCCCATCCCAGATAAGTACAGGTAAGATTGCATTTTATTTTTGAAATTGCCATAGGGGGGCCTGAAATGGGCCTCCATACATGGTACAGGGTGCAATGGCCATGCCCAGAGGACCCCTGTTCTCTGTGCTGGCCATTGGGGTGGTGGGCATGACTCCTGCCTTTTCTAAGACAGGAGTCATGTGGCATGGTAGGTTCAGCACCATAAAATGACGCTAATCTGGTTAGAGTAATTTTTTTTTACTCTAACCTGCCTAAAGTAATTTTTTGGTGCTAAACCCTCTTCTTCTATACTGCCAGCCCCCCCCGACTAAAGTCATTTTCTTTTACTCTAGACTACCCTTTGCACCGACTTGCACCATTCCATAAATATGGTGCCCGGCTGGTGCACAGAAATGGTGCAAGCCGGTGCTAAACTTTTTGGTGCAAAACTGAGTTAGTGCAGTTTTGCAGCAAAAAGTATAAATAAGGGCCAATATTTTGTAAGTTTGTGCCACTTTTGCGTCAAAAAATGACATTAATGCGGTGCAAAAAGAGTATAAATCAGGGCCTTGGTGCTAGACGGGTTTAGCACCAAAGTATATATATGGAGTTAGTTTTGCACCGAATTAGAATTAAAAAAAGATGCTAATTTGGTGCAAACAGAGTATAAATATGCCGCAAAGTGTAAATATGCCCCTAAATATGGCGTTAAGGCCATAGAGTCATTTTGTACTCGGGAACGCCTACCTTGCATCTCATTAAGGCAAGGTAGGTCTCCACTTCCAAAAAATTACTTTAACTCCATAAATTTGGTGCTAGATGGGTCTAGCACCAAAGTATAAATATGGAGTTCGTTTTGCACCAAATTAGAGTTAAAAAAAATGACACTAATTCAGTGCAAGCAGAGTATAAATATTCCCTTTAGTTTTTCAAAGTTTACAGCAAGTAGAAGATTTACTTGTCAAAACATATCAGCATATACTATTGTATAAATTGTTTATCAACATTGCATTGCCACACACAACATGGCACAGGCAGAGGTGGCTTCTTATACAATCCTAACCTGGAATGTCAGGGGCATGGGCACACTTATAAGAGGAATAGAATAATAGCCCAATTACATAGGAGAAAGGCAATGATAGTATACCTACAAGAAGAACATTTGCGCTCATATGATTTGCTTGCCGAAGAGATGGAAGGGGCAGTTTTAGTACGTCATAATTAGGATACGCCAGAGGTTCTGCTATTTGGATCAGGGCGGGGGTTCCTTTCAAGGCTCAAGACATACATATTGATACACAGGATAGATATGTATTAGTCACGGGCAAACTGGATGGAGACCCAGAAGTCCTGGATTGTATTTATGCCCCAAACACAGGCCAAGATATCTTTTGGGCACGTCTAACAGTGGTCCTTAGTGATTGGGAGCTTTGCCCATGGCTGCTGGGAGGACATTTTAATACAGTACTCGATATGTCCCTGGATCGCTCCTATTCCCCCTTACCTGGAGCAGCAATGAGACGACATGCTATGTCCCTACAACTGTGGGTATTGGGTTGGTCCCTTGAGGATGCCCGGCGTGCCAGAAATATAGGACTACATGAATACTCTTTTTATACATATCTGCACAAGTTAGATACGTGCATAGACAGATTTCTGTGCTCCCCACAGCTACTGCCTAGTATAATTCACTCCACCTATCTCACTAAGAACCTGTCTGATCACAACCCCCTAGAACTGATGTTGCAATGGGGTAGAATTCCGACACCAATACCCACCTGGAGACTACAGCCTACTTATTTAGAAGATGTGTTGTTCCGGAAAACGCTGTCACAAACTATAAATAATTATTTTTTAGAAAATACAGGAACGGCCACCTTGTTAATACATGAATGGGAAGCTTTTAAAGTGGTGATTCGGGGGGTCCTGTATTGTCAAGTTAGTAGGTGTGCATAACGAAATAAGGGGAGCCCTGAAAGAAGTGAAACTTTGTATAAATAAGGTGTTTTGAGACTTCGATGCTAATTTTTACACAGCCCACACATCTCCTACTGATACACTGCTGATAGAATGTTTGAATAAGATGAACCTACCACAGATAACACCACAGGATCACGAGGGGTTAGGAGCTGATCTTACAGTGGAATAAATCAATGGTGCGGTTCGAGATACGTCACGTAACAAGACGCCAGGGTCCGATGGTCTACCTGTATAATTATACAATCTCTATATACACAAACTAGCTCCACAGCTATTGAAATTATATAATCACTCACTACATGTGAGACACTTGCCCTCCACAACGTGGCAAGCTGTGGTCACATCTTTACTAAAACCAAATAAGCCACCACTTGAGTTAACCTCGTACAGACTTCTGTCACTCCTGAATACAGAATATAAAATTTTAAGCAAAACCCTAGCAAAACGACTTCATCCACACCTACCACAGATATTACAAACAGACCAGAATGGCTTTGTACCAAACCGTAACACTTCACTCAAAATAAGTCGCTTATTCCACATTATGTGCATTTCGCATGAAAAATATCCACATGTAGGCTGACTGTCCTTAGATATACACCATGCCTTTGATACACTGAGCTGGGAATTCCTGTTGTCCACACTTACCCACTACGGAATACCAGACTCCTACACCAAATGGGTGCCACTGTTATACTCGCTACCTATGGAAAGGGCAAAAACAGGAAAATGCATCTCAGAACCTTATAACATTTCCCGGGGCACACCTCAGGGCTGTCCCTTATTGCCACTATTATTTGTAATGGCAATCGAACCCCTAGCACAATTGCTGCAAAGGAATGCACCGGACTGGGGCATTCCGCTTAGAGACGAAGTACAGGCTACCTCTTTAAATGCAGATGATATGATTGTATATGTCTGGATCATACAACAGGATATGTCCACAATAGCAGACGAGATGATTGCATTCGGCAGACTCTCGGGTCTGCAAATAAGTGCTGCAAAATCATGTGTTTTTGCATTTCAGCATACTTTAGAGCGGTGGACACTGGTGCTAGGAGACGACCATATCCTAGTGGCAACCCAGACGTTTCGCTACTTAGGGATCAATATATAGAGAGACCTACATGATATCTTAGATGGTAACTTGCAACGGGCGATTAATTCCATTAAGACACAAATAGCTTTCTGTACTACCCTGCACCTCGCTGTGCCTCCTCCCGAGACTCCAGTACTATTTCGCTAATCTACCGGTGGTGGTTCCGGCCACAGTGAATACTTTAGTGATTGAGTTGGTGTGGGGGGTCAGGGTGTTGCAGAATAGAGAATAGAGAAAATTATAACTGCCGGTGCTGGAGGGAGGAATGAGTGCCCCAGACCTTAAGGCGTACTGTATAGCAGCACAATTGCAGTGGTTAGCATATTGGCTGGCACAATACAATTTACACGAAACAGGCTATACACCACCTCATATACAAAATGGGCAACTACATAAGCTGTTATGCCCAAACAGAGCCATACCGCGCCACATCCCAATTCTGGTGCGGGTGGCCATGGTATACTGGCGGATGTCCCTACGCTACACACATACTTCAATTCCTTTAGCTCCTAATATACCATTGAGATGGAGTCAACTGGCAGAGGTTACATCCTTGGGAGCAGTCAGAAACGATAACTGTGTCCAAATTGTTTGCGGACAGAGTGTTGATGCTCCACCTAGACTTTATACAGGCTCATGGCTGGCCAGACACACTATTCCCAGTCCATGCAGGCTTAATTTGTTTTGTTCGTCAACAGTGGGCACCTGATGGTATTGAACCTGTTGCATTTGAATTCCTCAATGTGTTAGATATGGTAGATCACCCTTAGGAATAACGTTACAAACACTCCGTCAAAGATGGGGCACAGATCTCAACTGTATATTACAGGACGCAGAATGGAAGAGACTGCTAGCAACCCCAAAAATTATATCCAGAAACTTGATAGGGCATACCTTACCCCACATAGTATTAATAAAATATACTCAGGTGCAGGAGTGGGCTACCCCAGTTGCCATCAAGTGGACGTAGACTTCTTACACATGCTTTGGAGTTGCACATGGTTACACACTTATTGGGTGGAAATAGCACAAATACTCTAAGGTGTAACAAGTCATGATTATTGGACGACACCGGACGCTTGTAGCCTATGTTTATACTCTTGATCATGGAACACTGGGGTGGCCATGCATTTTGCTGACTTGGTGCTAATACCGGCTATCACGCGCTGCTGGAAATCACCCTCGCCCCCGCCACCCACAGATAGCACAGTGGAAAATGGAAGTGTTGGAATGGGGCCAGGCTGAAAGTGAGGCACTGCGTAGAGAGAGATATTAGGGGTTACGCAAAACCCATATCTCCTTGTAGTGCAATATGCACTTAGAGAAATTTCGATCATATGTGCAGCGGGACACGGACATACACTCTTAAAATTATACATGTTCTCAACATAGCTCAGAACCCCGGCATAGCTACGATGCAGTAGGGCCCACTCTCCCATGACACTCCCCTTGGCACATATATATATATATATATATATATATATATATATATATATATATATATATATATATATATATATATATCCACAACAACATGAAATAACCTCGTAACACCTGTAAAGCAGCAGTCTAACCATGACTGACCTATACCTACTAATGGGCCCCGCCAACAGGTGTGCTGGTATTAATTAGAGTGTTTTCAAGGAGTATCATAGGAGACAATGAACTGCGCTAGCTATTTGGGGAACTTAGTGGGAGGGAGAGGGGTTTGAGACAGTTTTCCAACACAATAAAATGAGCTTACAAAGTGATATGTAAATTACTTTGTATTTGATTAGAACATTGCATATAGCATTGAATCACGATGGACTACTGTACCGTTGTTACTGTTAACAAAAATACAATAAAATGTGTGTAAAAAGGAAATACAGCAAACCCAATACAAAGTGTTTGTAAATCTAGACCTAAATCACAGGTCAAATAAAATATCGTGGTACCAGAGCAAAAGGAAATGTAACTCACTGGGCAATGGTTGCTCAAGCTTTTGTTTGGTACAATTTGGCTGGTGGTTGTCTGGCAGCTTGAGATTTTGACTGTTTTTGGATGCCTTTGTTTAAAAATTGTAATATATAATTCAATATTATTTGACATCATGAGGGCTTGAAATATTTGAAAATGGGTAGTTGTTCTGAAAAGGGACATCAAAATATATCTTTAATGTGACCCCACTTCATATGCGTATTATCTGTCTGTTGTTTGATCATGCACATGAATGTGACCGAGGTGAGGTAACAGGAAGGAAATGACTGCACACTGCAAGCTCTAGAACTCATCTGGCTCCACATCACGTGCCTTACAACAAATTGGAGCAGTAGACCAGGCACGCTTCCTTACCTTCTTTTGAAGAATATTCTAGAGGGCTGCTGCTTTAAAGTATTGAGGAGAGTGTCAATCAGGGATATTTTGGTCAATAAATCAAATCGATGTTTACTAAATGTGATGTTCACACCAATGAACTCCTATGAACATCTGATGTCAATGAAGGTAATCAGTTTCATTTCTGCTGAATTTAAAAATGTAATCCTGGATCCAGAGGTACAAAACAATTTTGCAGCCACAAATCCTGTGATTCAAAAAAATCATTGAGTTTGTGAATGCAAAAGACTGTATTCAAATGTACAAAACCTGTTTTACGAGCTACACGCGCCTTCCAGGCCGATAAAAGGGGTTTGTGAGCTTACCAATTGCAAATAGGAGGGGATGTGAAAGGGGCGCCCACCTTCTCTAAGGGGCCGTAGTTTCAGGGAGGTGTTTGGGGTGCTACACCCCCTGAATAAATGTATTTGCAATAATTAGTTGGGAAGTGGTGCGTTCAGTCGGGTTCAATGTCTGTCCGATTTCACCAGGAATTTTTACACGAACACTTTCGCGCTCTCTGGGAAAACTTAAAAATATTAATTATTTCACAAAATAATGTGCTTCATTTCACATAGTATCCCGACCAATCCGTATTCCTCTCCCTTTCCGCTGCCCCTTTGGAGGGGCCCGCGGGAAGCAGGAGCAACGCTCTAGTCTTCCCGCGGGCCATTTCTGGAAGGAAGTGACGGCGTGGGACAGGGATTGGGGAAAGGTAAGTGGGGGTGGGTCTAAGGGGTGGGAATAAAAGGGGTTGGGGTGGAGGGACCGGCCTCTTTCCGCGCTCCCATCGCGCGGTGAGTTTGGAGTTGGCCGGTCCCTGGGGATCTTTCGCTGCTGGAGTGTTTGTGTGTTCAGGTAGGCTGGGGCCCAGGGCGGGGACGGGTCTTCGGGCTTCTCCCCCTTCTTTTCCTGGATTTCCAGTTGGTGTCGGGGCGCGCTTTCAACACGCGCGGCCCCCTTCACATTTACTGGGGGCAGCTATACGCTCTTTTCGAGCGGCCGCTCCCCCCCTTTTTTTCCAGACACAAGACCATGTGTTTGCTTTCGGCCGTGCCGCACTCGCGGCTCTGCGGCCGCGGTAACAGGTGGCCGGTTTAAGACACTGCGGCCCCCCGGGTGCCCCGCCAGCAGGCCTTTCGGTAGGCCCGGCATTCATATCAAGTAGATTTACTGGCTCTGACCGTGGGGCTCATTTAAAAAAAAATATATATATATATATATGTATATATACATAAGTGAAAGTTAAATAAGATTAAGGCATTATAGGCAAAGCGGGTCAATCTACAAATACCTATTTGGGGGAGCTCACACAGTACTGTGCGTGGGGCCCTCGTCACCGGCCCACAGAGCCCAATTTAAGCAGTTTAGGGTCAGTACAGGCCACCCCCCCCCAAAAAAAAAGGCAAGTACACTACGCAAACTAGCGCACCCACAGGACCCCCCATTGCCAGAGGGGTACAAGCAGGCAAGGTTAGGAAGGACCTCCACCCCGGCGCCATGGCAACCAGCCACGACGCGGAGGCGGTACAAGCTGCGCTCTGCATTCTGGGCGAGGCGGGGCAGGCTGACCTCCTCAGGCCTGGGGTCCTGGAACAGGCCTGGTTGGGGATGGTACGACCGGTGCGCGCCGCGTCCAGCCGAGAAGCAGCAGCGGTAGCCGCATGCACATCCCCGGAGAGGGCCAAAAAGCCTAAAAAAGAAGAGGTGGGACGGGCGCTTGGCGCAATCTCCCCCACCAGCCAATTGGGAGACGGGGAGGGCCCCGCGGCTTTCGCCAGGCCCCTCAGAAGATGGTACAGCGCCAGTTCAGCAGGCAGGGGAGGTTGAGTTATCTCAGAACCAGAGCGTGGCGGACAGGGCCCCCGAGCAAGAAACGTTAGTGCAGGAACTCCCTGCCCCCATCATAGAAACTACGCCCATGGACCTGTCTTTACCCAAGGGCGGGGCCAACCTGGCTGGGAATAACAATAACGCCAAAAAGAAAGGCAAAGGGCTCAGACAGACGGGCGGGCAGGGCAAGGGCAAGCACAATAAAGGGCAGCCCAAGGAGGCCCGTGGGGCGGGCGGGGAGGCCGTGTCCCCCGGCCCCTGGACAGCCAGGCTAGACTCAGGTGAGGCGTGGGACCTGGAGGCCAGGATCAGGGAACAATGCCGCATAGTAGCAGAGACAGAGGATAGGTGGGCCCAATTGTGCATGGAGCGGGACATGTCCGTGCCATACGGCCGGCAGCTGAAGAGGCCAGCAGACAGTACAGGCAACATAGGAAGCATGCCGCAAGACGGCGGAAGGGGCAGCTGGGTATAGGTCCTGAGCGGAAGGGGACAGGAAGTCAGGGAAGACAGTGGTTTAGGCAGTGCGATGGGAGCCAGTGGCTCCCATACGGCCATGCGGCGCGCGGAAGGTCAATGCCAATGCAAGAGGTTGGCAGAAAGAAGGCGATACCAACGGGGCACAATACGGCCCCAGCGCGTTGGTCAGAAGCGCTAGAGGGGTCTCCGGCGGCCTTCTCTACTCCGCAGGATTGGGGACAACACAGAGATGGCGGACGCCATGTGGGTTATGATGACATGTCTAATAACTACATGATGAGGAGTGGGAGTGGGGAAAAACGGATGGATGTGTGCGAAGAGGATGTGCTGGAACTTGACTATGAAGAGGATCTGGAAGAATGGGAAGAGGGGGAGATCAGAGAAACAGAGGTACACAGCACAAGGGGGAGTGGAAGAGGACGCAGCTGCGGCGCAACCCCTCTCTCCGCTTCTATTTTTCAGGAGCGGGACAACAATAGTGGTCCACATGAAAGAAGGCAAGACCAAGCACGGGGCCGAGGGGCCCGGAAGGTTTCGCGGCCTGTGGCTACACAAGGAAGAGGTAAAGGGCAATGGTGGTCGGTTTGGGGGGACAGTGCAAAAGGGGATGACACTCCAATTTACAAGTCCGTTGGGGTAGGGGAAGGTTCGATATTTGACACACTAACAGGTAAAGATAAGCAGGGCGGGGAAAAAGGCACAGAGCTGCAAGCCAGAGCTACAACTGTGGGCGAGGGCGGGGACAAGACAGCAGGAGAGAAGTCAGGCACAGAGGAGAAGGAAGGGGGAGAACACAAGAAGAGGCTACCCTATATGGGTCTGGCTATGCCATTGGGCTCACACGTAGCCGAAAAAACAAAGGCCAGAATATGGAGACACGAGTATGTAGACGTTTTTCAACTTTTACATAGGGAAATACAAGCCAAAGAAGGGTCTAACGAACAGGAGTGGGAGTTGGCCCGTAGGCAGAGGGTGCCTATTAATATGGACAATTGGACATCAGCGTTTTTAATTTTTGCAAGCATTTATTGCGAGAAATACCCGGATAGGGCTATAGCGCTATTTAAATACATGGACATCATTAGGAAAGCGCAGATGCATTTTGGGGTTTTTGCCTGGTTGAGTTACGATGAGGAGTTCAGAGCTCGGGTGAGCATTAACCCAGATAAGCCATGGGGGGGATGTAGACCCAGAATTATGGATGCAGTGGATGGCATCATCCCAATCTGCAGCATCGACACATACGGCCAGTGGGTTACCAGTGGTATATAAGCTGTTTCAGGCACGTCCCGCCCTGGGGGGGGCGGGCGTGGGACAAAGAACAACACCTTAAACGACAGGAGCGTGCTGGAATTTCAACAAGGGTTTCTGCTCCAGACATCCTTGTAAATTTAAACATGACTGCTCCAAGTGTGGGGGCCGTCACCCGGTCACACAATGTTTTTCACTCTCCAGTCCCTCCAGACAATGGAGGGCGGCAAAAGGCAGAGGGTCACAGGGCGCTCCTGCTCCAAAGGGGGCCTACGCCAGTTAGGTTAGATTTTATCTTACCATGGCTGAGTATATACACGGATTGGGCAGCTGCTGTTAAGTTAGCAGAAGGTTTTCAGGAAGGTTTCAGGGTCAACTACCGAGGCCCACGGGTGAGACGGTGAGCTGACAATTTGCGGTCCGCAAAGGAACTACCACAGGTGGTAAAGAAAAAGCTGGACAAGGAACTGGCATTGGGCAGAGTTGCGGGCCCATTTTATGAGTGGCCAAGTCAGAATTTGATGATATTCCCACTGGGAGTCGTGCCGAAGAAGGCCCCGGGTGAATTCAGGTTGATACATCACCTCTCATGGCCGGAGGGCACATCTGTTAACGATTTCATTGCAGCGGAAGACACTAGAATGGTGTATGCATCTGTGGACGATGCTATAAAATTGGTCAGGGCGTGTGGCCATGGGGCAGAGCTGGCGAAATGCGATATACAATCAGCTTTCAGGTTATTGCCGATACACCCAGGGGATTTTGATTTGCTGGGGATGCAGTTTGAAGGAGCAATCTATGTGGACAGGGTCCTGCCCATGGGTTGCGCGATTTCATGCGCCTTGTTCGAAGCCTTTGGCACCTTCATGCAGTGGGTCTTTGTCCAGAGCAGTGGGCATTATGCGGTGAGCCATTAATTGGATGACTTCCTGTTTGTAGGAAGTAAGGATTCGGGGGAGTGCCGGACGGCTCTGGGAAAGTTTCAGGACATGGCACAGCAGATGGGAGTGCCGTTGGCACCCGAAAAGACCGAAGGCCCCTCATCGGTTCTCACCTTTCTGGGTATTGAGTTAGACTCCAGTGCAATGACGGCCAGATTACCGGCACAGAAAGTAACAGAGATGCTGGTTTTCTTGGTCACGGTGAAGGAGGCACGGAAAATCGATTTGCGAACAGCCCAGAAGCTGTTGGGGTACCTAAACTTTGCTTGTTGGGCAGTTAGGGGGGGGAGGACGTTTTGCAGGCGACTAGGGTTGTCCATGTCAGGCGCAGTTCTACCACACCACAGAATAGGAGTGTCAATGGGACTCAGAGAAGATGTTAGGGTGTGGGAAACATTTCTGCAAAAATTCAATGGGGTATCCATGTGGTTCTGTGAGGAAGAGACAGTATGGCAGGTGCAGATATTTTCAGATGCGGCAGGAGCGCATGGTTTTGGGATTTTCTGGGATGGCAGATGGTGCGCAGAGGCGTGGCCAGCACTTTGGTTACAACAAGGGAGGAGCATTGCTTTCCTGGAATTTTTTCCCCTTCTGGTGGCCATGGCAGTATGGGGACATGAGTTAGCAAATAGGACAGTCTTATTCAGAATCGACAACATGGCTGTTGTGGAGCTAGTGAACAGACAGAAAGCTAGGGAATTGAGGGTTTTGCGCTTGTTGCGCCGTTTCATGTTGCAGTGCTTATCTCTGAATGTGATTTTTAAAGCTGTCCATATACCAGGAGTTTTCAACGAGATTGCGGATTCCCTGTCTCGTTCACAGTGGCAGCGTTTCCGCAACCTGGTGCCAGGAGCAGAACAGACCAAGACAGCGGTCCCGGCAGACATTTGGGAATGGGGGGCATGATGATCACGGGGCTGGTGGAGATGTCTTTAGCGGAATCCACTCGGCGAAGTTACTGGCTGGCCTGGTTGGATTTTCAGTTTTTTGAGCGGTTTGCAGGAAATTTTTGGGGACAGAGTGACACACAGCCAGAGCATCGGGTGTTGCGTTTTGTGCTGTGCATGATTCAGAGAGGTTTATCAGCGGCCACTATCGGGGGTAAACTGGCGGGTGTATCCTTTTATGGGAAATTATTTTTTGATCACGACCCAGCAAGAAGCGATCTGTTGGGAAGAATGTTAAAAGGTTGGGGCAGAATCAGAGTGGTAGAGGGTAGAACGGCCAGGGAACCCATTGATTTTGATTTGTTACTAGAGTTGTTACAAGTACTTCCGGTATGTTGCGAAGACGAATACGAGTTAGCACTTTTCCGCTTATGCATGGTGTGGATGTTTTTTGGAGCTTTTAGAGTGTCAGAATTGTTGGGCGTTGGGGTAGCAGTTGGGATACGATACAGGGAGGTGTGTGTGCACGGCGGTCGATTGGGGATCTGGCTGAGACGATCGAAAACCGATCAGCTAGGCAAGGGAAAGTGGGTATGGTTAGAGAAAGGGGGCAACGTATGGCCTGCCCAGTTACGGAATGGAGCAAGTTTCAATCCTCACATATGTCAAACAAGGAAGCCGGGGTTTTTGTGCACAGATCAGGGTCCAAGCTCACTAGTTTTCAGCTTTTACGAGTGTTAAGGATGGCGTTGGGACTGGTGGGCTGCCGGGCCATGGATTTTGGCACGCATTCGTTTAGGATCGGGGCAGCTACGACCGCAGCACATTTGGATTGGGACTGGGCAAAGATCTGGGCTATAGGCCGCTGGCGATCAAGGTGTTGTGAACGATACGTTAGACCCTGAAAGGTGGGGAGGGACAGCTGTAGGGGTGTTCGAAAAAGGGGGGGTGGTTTGTTATTTTAAAAACACATGTTACAGTTATTTTTCCATTGCAGGAGATGCGTTTGGTCCATCGCAGGGCAAGATGGTTACATGGCTGGTCGGCCATTCATTTGTCCACTGGGCAGCGAAGTTCGCGGAGAAACAGATATATGGTTGGGCCCTGGGACTATCCAGCAGGCGACACGAGGTGCTATGGTGGGGAAAGAGCGGAATGCGGTGGGGTAACCTGCTTCCTTTCATCACTGCTAACTTATTGAACTGGGGGTGTCCGGATTTGTTAATCATACATTTGGGAGAGAATGATCTTGTCAAATTATCAGGACTCACGCTGCTGCAACACATGCAG
The DNA here is from genome assembly GCF_031143425.1 of Pleurodeles waltl. Taxonomy (NCBI): domain Eukaryota; kingdom Metazoa; phylum Chordata; class Amphibia; order Caudata; family Salamandridae; genus Pleurodeles; species Pleurodeles waltl. Next base: position 1,011,029,167 of record NC_090445.1, read on the forward strand.
AGGGACTTGGAGATTCTCAAGCAAAAACTGCATGGTACATGCTTGGTGTGGACAGAATTTGTTCCACGTAGAGTGTGGAGAGGGGCAGTAAAGTATGGAGCCATGGAGCTGGCTCGAAGGAAACTTAACAGAGCAATGAGGGTTTTTTTCTGGGCTCAAGGGATAAAAGTACTGAAACATGAGAATATTACAGAGCAGGAGGTAGCACTATTCAGAGACGATGGGGTTCACTTGTCCACACTGGGAAACGCATACTATCTGACAGATCTGAGGCTGCTGGTTGAGGAGTTGTGGGGAGAGAATTTGTGGATTACAAACAAGAAATGAGATGTACTGGTCGCAGTAGCGTGGCCTTGGGGGGGGTGGGGCAGCAAAACGCCAAATGGGTTTGTGCTGGTTGGCAGTAGATGGGGGAGGGTGGTGAGTAAGATGCGGGCTTGACCACCCTTCCAGGGGATAAACAAGCAGGTGAAGGCTCTGAGTGGGGATACGCACGAACCAAATGGGGCATGAAAGGAAAAGGGTAGTGCGTAGGGGAATGGAAACGAGATAAGGGTTTGAAGGGGAAGGATGAGAGAGGAGATGTTAATGGGAGGGCGTTATTAAAGTTAGGGTTACGTTTAAAAGTTAATGGTTATGTTACTTATGCAATCCTGTCCTAATAAATGACCTTTTACACTAAAACAGCTGTCACTGTATTATTTCCCGATGGAGGGGCCCGCGGGAAGCAGGAGCAACGCTCTAGTCTTCCCGCGGGCCATTTCGGGAAGGAAGTGACGGCGTGGGACAGGGATTAGGGAAAAGGTAAGTGGGGGTGGGTCTAAGGGGTGGGAATAAAAGGGGTTGGGGGCGGAGGGACCGGCCTCTTTCTGCGCTCCCATCGCGCGGTGAGTTTGGCCTCCCACCCACCCGGCAATTAGAAGAGCGTTTGGAAGGACGGAAGTTAGAGTCGAATAGCAAAAGGGGAGGGTAATTGTCAGTTAGGGCAGGTTGTAAGGGTGAGCGAGCAGTAGATGGGGGATGGTGGTGAGTCAGATGCGGGCTCGGCCACCCTTCCAGGGAATAAACAAGCAGGTGAAGGCTCTGAGTGGGGGTACGCACGAACCAAATGGGGCATGAAAGGAAAAGGGGGGTGCGTAGGGGAATGGAAACGAGATAAGGGTTTGAAGGGGAAGGATGAGCAAGGAGATGTTAATGGGAGGGCGTTATTAAAGTTACGGTTACGTTTAAAAGTTAATGGTTATGTTACTTATGCAATCCTGTCCTAATAAATGACCTTTTACACTAAAACAGCTGTCACTGTATTATTTCCCGAAAGCCCCTCTTGTGTGCCCTGCTTGTCGTAAATATGTTTTAACATTATGCGCCTGCGTGTTTGTTGGGAAATCTGAAGCTCACAGCGCCCCCCAATCGTACTGACCAAGCTACGCCCTTGCACAGATATCGGAGTCAAATGGAATGTCTCAGTGTTTTTCTAATGCAAATTGGTCAGATACCACCTTTACGGAAGCGGTATCTGATTCGCAAAGCTGCCCTTTCTGAAACAGTGTTGTGCAGTCACGTCAGGGCAGGTTGTAGCAGTTTTAAAGAGCACATCTCATCCTTTTGAGACCACCCCCTCCCATTTATAATGCGACCTATCAGGGCTTAGGTTGTATCGAAAAATGTATATCCATTCATAAACCAGTTGGTGTGCAAATTTTACATCTGGGTTTGTGGGATCTTTGTTGATCAAGCCAATAAATGTGATGTAAATTATGGCCTAAATGTTACATAACTGTCGTAATTGCACTAAATATTGGTCCAATTAAAAGTCGCTTTTCCTAAAATCACATTGCTGTAGTAGTCTCCAAAACGTAAACAACAAACACCATAGCTTCTATGGGCGGCCTCTGTGGCCTTTACCCCGTTTAAATGCGCTTATGAAACCAACATATTAAAAAGTGCCAAATTTCACGCGCAGTTTTCCCATTCGCAGACCGACGTAAAACCTATTACACAGTGAAATATGAAAGGAACACGGCTTCTGGGCATGCTAGTTGCGAGGCTTGACAAGCTGCCACGTTTTTGATGGGAATCCTGCAGGAAAGCTGTACCTCGTCTCTGTTACTGGCGTGTTTCCTAAGGCGATTCACATTATACTTTTCAGCCCTCAAGCAGTAAAATGACCCCTTTGTTTTGCTATTAATTTGATCTACCTGCTCATCCTTGGAATCATTAACGTTTACTGCCTCATAAAATCGAAGCAGTCAGTTTAGGACGTCTGCACTATGATAAAAATGTAGTTTTCAGTTTTGGGACTGGGTTCCTTTCAGAGTCACACCACTGCAATCCTGGTAATTATTATTTAAAAATCAATACTCTGAGATTGGAACAAAGACATTTATCAATGCGCTGGTCTATGTCCTCAACTTTAGACCCAGGCTGTGTCATCTCTGCCTGCGCCCTCGTTGCAAGAATGTCATCAGTTTAGCTGACAGTGCAGCTAGATAAACTGGGAGGAGTGAGTACATGCAGGTCAGAATAGCTACAGTAAAATGACTTGGCCATTAAATACAACATCTTTGAAAAGTTCAGTCTGTAGATTTTTCTGAAGTAAAGAGTTTTCGTCAGAAATCCAGTACTCAACAGTGCGTTACGTTTCTCGGAATTCATTTCTCTCGAACCAATTTGAATCTGTAAGGCTGGGCACATTAGAACGGTTATCACGAAGATACAGCAAGGGTACCACAGTGGCACGCTGTTTAATGTACACCTTTCTCAGCTATCACAAATTGTATAATTGTTTGTGTTCTCTTATAGCCTTAAAACCCGCCGTAGTGGGCTCTACCGGCTATTAAAGGCCCGCTCCCGCGTTAAATGCCCGAGCCGAAGCCGGTAGAGCCCGCTACGGCGGGTTCTAAGGTTATTAGAACATTCTGCCACTCAGGGCAGAATGTTCTATTAAATAAAACAAATTGCTCACGGAGCCCGAGGGGATTAAAATCCCCTCAGGCTCCGTGAGGCTTTGTTCACAGCTGTTGCTGTGAACAAAGCAAACATTGGAATGTTGGCGCTGCAGGCTTTTACCGGCCCGTAAAAGCCCGCAGCACTCCATTGTCTTCAATGGACATGCCAACATTCCAATGTTCTAAATAGTGTTGGATGCAGATGACATACAGCCTGTGGTATCAATCTCTGAGCAGATATCAGACACTCAAAAGCATGTTGTAGTCCGACTGATGGCTACTGCCATATGGATGCGCAAGAACTTAACTTAGACAAAAACTAAGGGCCTAATTACGATCTTGGCTTGACTGTCAATGGGTTGGGTGAGGCTGCTGTCAAAGCGGCAGCCTCACCCCCTTTGTATTACGATGTTTTCACTGGGCAGACTGGCAGAAATGTCATAGTATGACATTTCCACCGGTCAGCCCAGCAGAAACAGCCTGGCAACATTGGCCTCGGTTCTCTTAGGGAGCCAAGGACAATGCGGTTGCACACCAGTACACCAGCACCCTTGGAATGCTCACTGCATAGCAGACAGTGCACATTCCGAGGGTGCTGGCAAGGGTGCAACTGCACTGCCCATGACATGGTTGTTGGTAGTGCAGGGACTCCCCACTACTCCCAGCACCGACTTTCCACCAGTCTTTCCATGACAGTGCAACCACCATGGAAAGGCCGGCGTAAAATGGAGTCATGATGAGCCATGGCTGACCACAGCTCTGACTGCCGCCAACCTATTGGGATCCCTGATCCCGGCAGAGGCAGCAGTCTCCCGGCGGTCCGACCGTATCATAATCTCGCAGTCAGACTGCCAGGAGTGCAGCGGTTCGACAGCCACTGCAAATTTGGCGGTCCTCGGACCGCCAAACTCGTAATGAGAACATAAGATTGTGGTCTTGAGCTATCCTAGTAACATCTGGTCTTGACTTGTTGACCACCTGAATTAGAACAGATTCCTTCTCCTTCTATGAAGGCTAGGAATCCTGGCATCCAAATGATCTGTCATTTATATTGCTGATTTCAGTGGTCTCAGCTTCTTGCTTTTCTCTGTTAAAGTCACATTGAAAGATCTTGGATGTTGTACCTTGCAGTTGCTGTAAATATATCACTAATGCTGTGGTTACTTCGAGGCGGATCATGGCAACTCTCTTTATTTAGGTTTACCTAAATACTCTTTCATTTGGCTTAACTTATTTTGGAACAAATGACTGCTCATCTTGATCTAAATATACCAAGGCATCAGTCCATCTCATCTCAGCTTTGTTATTTGCATTGGATACCTATTTATAAAAAGATGCTCTTTAAGGCTGTGATCCTTACCATCAGAGCCCAAAAAAACAGAGGGGCCAGGCTATTTGTAGAAACCTTTTCAACTGTATGGCCAGGTAGAGTGCTCAGATCTTCAGCGACAAGGCCCTTGAAGATCCTTATAATGCCCCGCCGGGGGAGAATCAGTGGATGTCCTCTGCCTTTGAAGCAGCCAGATAGTGGACTTCACTTCAAGTTGACTAGCGCTCAGCTCCCTCACTAGTTGTGTTTTTTGGGAAAAAAACAGAAAAGACTTTCTATTCAATCATGTTTAGGTATGATAAGCCAGCATGTTATTGTACCTAGCACTGGGACTCCCTAGTGTGGGCAGATGTTCCACTTTAACATTTCTATTCATTCATTAGTCCATTCAGCGGTAATTGACTACAAGGCCTTTCTGGAAGATAGTTCCTGTGCCCAACACTTTGCAGACAGCCAACCACCAGTGGGCGTGGCTTTCAGCATCCATGAATCAGCAGGAAACTTGGACAATGTTTAGCATGTTTGTTTTTCTCTTGGAACGTCAAAAAAAGCCAGATCAATCTATCAAAGGTGAGCAAATTTAAATGGTAGTTACAAATTCTTTAAATTGTAATAACTTTGGCATCCAGGCCTGCACAACATTTAGCAATTCCTTATCATTTTCACCTTAATCGTGATATATTGAGTGTTATTTTAATCAATCAAAAAGTTAGGGGGGGTTAAATAAAGGGGCACAAAAAAGTGTTCACCTACAGTTAAAGTTGGTGCTGGCAAAAAAATTGGAATGGTATTTGGCAGGCTGTGAACAAGCTGAGCCCAGTGCTGGAATCTCAAGTTTCAGGTACATTCGACAAAGGGCAAAGTCGCTGTGGGGTAAAAAAAATCTGGTATTTTCTAATTGCTTTGGTGCTGTATTATGGATTGGTATGAAATTTGAAAGGCCCTTAGCATGTTTATGTTACTCTTAGTGGATGGAATTTTATTTAAATCCATCAAAACGGTCACAGTTCTGGGGGCTGCAAAAAGTGTTAACTTGAAAATAAATTGGTAACCCTCCACAGACAGTCAACTCCCTAGACGTGCAACCTTAAAGCATGCATATCATTGGTTGGCCTTGAGGCCTGACCTGTAGCCTGGCTGTTTTTTTTTTATTTGTGGACTCTTTTTAAACAGTTGTGCAGACCAAACGTTGGCACTGCAGACTCGAAATGGACAACTGGAGCTAAAAGCTTGTTTGTATAATGAGGGGATTTTATTTTTAAATGTAGGTCAATGGAAAGTCTGGAGATCTGAATTTGAGGACTGTCCAGCACTAATGGCCCACCTATTTCTATCTGTTAACCCATTCAAGCCCACTGACACATTATTGTAATTTTAATTTCATGAAAATGTCTGAAAGGATTTAGGGCCAGATGTATCAAGCCTTTTTGCATTAGCGATTCCTTAAATTTGCAAGCCTGTTTAGAGAATCGCAAATTGCAATTCTCTGAATGAGAAATCGCAAATAAGGAATCCTTATTTGCGATTTCTAAACCACATGTAATAAGCAATTCCTTAATGCGAATTGGGCATTAAGGAATCGCGATTACCACCAAGTTGAACTTGGTGGTAACCATGTGCAAATTTTAAAAATGCATTAAAAATGCATTTTTTAAATTGAGATGTAACGCACACATGCCCCTTTGCCATGTGTGTGCCTTACATGTCCTTAAAAAACTTCTTGGGGTGCAGCAGAGGGGGCCTTAGGCCCCCAGCACCCTGGGGTTTGCATTTCCCAAATTTTCAAATTCCAGTTAGGAATTCGCAATTTTGGAAATGCAAAATATTCGCAAATATGGGCCTACAGGCCCATAGGTGCGAATGGGGCCGGTATCGCAATTTGCGATTCGGTAATAGCATTTGTGATTTTTAAGGAATCGCTATTACCGAATCGCAAATATGATACATTGTATTTTGCAAATCAGAAATAGCGATTTCTTAAAAATCGCTATTTCCGAATCGCAAATGCCTTTTTTGTTACATCAGGCCCTTAGTCCAAACCAAGCATTGGGTCTTCCCTTAATAAACTTCTACTTTCATTACAAGATTGTTATAATCTCTTCAGGATTTCTTTCTGTAGGAAAGAGTAAAGATTCCTTTGGGTGTCAAAAGGTGAATGGCTGCATTTTCACTAGGGGTGGCCGGAACTCACAAAATTTCACAGCACAGAATCCTATGAGATTGCTTAAAAACTCAGTGAGAAACCGCAGAGTTCTGCAAAAGGATGGAAAAAATACATCTTGCACTGCCCTAACAACTGCATGAATGGCAACATGCACTGTGCAAAAGCATGCAGTGTTTTCAGTTAATGTTGCTGCCGCTCGAGTAGAAAATCTACTCTAGAAGCAGCCCTCTTACAGTGACTGCTTGCTTTAGAAATTTATGCTAGAAGGCTCCCTTGTAACTGGCAATCAATCTAGGGGATGCCAAATCCTGGTCGTGCTTGCCGGCTCACTCCCTGGAGCCTCCCGTTGTTCTCGTTGTTATCCTCTTGCTCAAATGGGAAAAATAATTCTGCCAAGAGGTGATTGGCGGAATTTAGCCAGAACATTCTGTTAAAAGAGTAAGGGGGAGTCAACAAATTACTCCAGTTCTGCAAGTAGAATAACAAATTCTGCCCAGGCCTAATTTTGACCATCCTTGATGGGATTCGATTCAAATGCAACTTAAAACATCACAAGAAAGCAAAACATGGATAGGTCTGCCAAGTTCTACAGAACTGCACCAATGTTATTACCCCATTTTCAGATCTGCATAAAACCAGATATTTCTGCACTGTGCATACCATGCTAAGAGTCTGTCAAATTGTATGCAGACCAAAGATATTAGAACATTCAATAATTTCCCGCTTTTCAACTTTGTCCCTACTGGCTGAATCAGCGCAAACATTTTCATATGCACAAAAGATTAAAGATAATATTAAATCTACCATTCATCATGTTGGTTGGTAAATGATGGCATATTTATTAGCAAAAATATATTTTTGACCCCCTCTGTTTAAAACTGCTCTCATAAACAAATCTGCATAGATTTAAAAATACAAAGAGTAAGATGAACAGGGTGAGCATACGGTAAATTTGTGCAAATTCATGAAACAGCGATTAAGTTAGGGACTGTTCGAAATTAGGTCTATAGTTGGCAGTCGGTTTGCACCCTGTCCTAGTAGGGACCCTCACTTTAGTCAGGATAAAGGAGATACCCAACTCAGATAACCCCTGCTCACCCCCTTTGTAGCTTGGCACGAGCAGTCAGACTTATCTTAGAAGCAATGTGTAAAGCATTTGCACATAACACCACAGTAATACAGTGAAAACACTACAAAATGACACCACACCAGCTTTAGAAAAATAGCCAATATTTATCTGTATAAAACAAGACCAAAATGAGAACAATCGTACACACAGTAACAAAGAAATGAATTTTGCAAGAATTACTTAAAAATACAGTCCCCTGAAGTCGATAACTCCATCTGGGGCTATCACGGCATAGTGAACAACAAATTCAACAGTTCAGGCTGGCCGTGGTGATGCGGGCTACCTACGGTGTCAAGAAGACCTGACAACATTACCCTGTAAATGTTGTGGAAGGGTTGTGATCCTCGCGATGAGATCCGGTGTGCGGCGTTGCAGGTGTCAATTCCAGAGGACGGTGCGGGGGTCGTCAGGCCCTTGAAGTCACACACATTGCAGATTGAACTCCAGGTCTGAAGACGAATTCAGGAGTGCTGCTGTTGATGGCGTCGGGGCTGCAGTGCGAATCGGGATGGTGTGATGTGCGGTGCCCCCAGGTCAGTGTGTGGGCAGCAGCTTGGTGATGGCATCCTGCGGCATCAGTGAGACCAGGGCTGCGGTGTGAAGTTGGGCGGTGCGACGTGTGGTGTCTCCAGGTCATGGTGCAGGCAGCGTCATTGTTGTTGCTGAAGCGCTGAAGCGCTGTCATCGATAGGCCCAAAGCCGGGGAGCATGCTGTGTGTGGCACCCACAGGTCGCGGTGCAGACAAAGGCATCTGTTGATGACACTGAAGTCGATGGCACTGGCGTCAGTGGACCAGGGCTGCAGCGCCAAACGGGACGGTACTTTGTGTACCTCATGAGCAGTGTCCTCAGGCCACAGTGCAGGCAGCGGCGTCCTTGTCAGCATGGAGTGTCATTGTCAGGGTTGCCAAGGCTGCGGTGGGAGCAAGGCAATGCGGAGTGCAGGGCCCACAAGTCACGGTGCAAGCAGCGACTCAGTGATGGATTCAGGTGGCTGCGGCGGTGAGACCAGGGTTGCAGTACGATGTGGGGCATGGCTCCATGCAGCATCATCAGGTCACGGTGCAGTCAGAGGCATCATTGACGGTGTTGCAGTGGTTTTTCTTCTGTTGCAGCACAAAACACATAGGGCCAGATGTAGGAAGCATTTTGCATGGTGCAAACTGCGAAAATCGCAGTTTGCGCCATGCAAAATGCTCATCGCAATGCTCATTCACATTTTGCGAGTTGGTACCGACTCGCAAAATGTGAATGCGACTCGCAAATAGGAAGGGGTGTCCCCTTCCTATTTGCGACTCGCACCGCAATGCTAAATTGCTTTGTGGCAGCGAACGCGGTCGCAAAGCAATTCGCAGTTACCACCAGTGTCACACTGGTGGTAACCCATTCGCAAAAGGGAAGGGGTCCCCATGGGACCCCTTCCCCTTTGTGAATGTTGCCAAAAATGTTTTTTCAGAGCAGGCAGTGGTCCAATGGACCACTGCCTACTCTGAAAAAACTAAACCAAATGGTTTCGTTATTTTTTTTGTTTTGCAACTCGTTTTCCTTTAAGGAAAACGGGCTGCAAAATAAAATAAAAACTTCTTTATTCAAAAAGCAGTCACAGACATGGAGGTCTGCTGTCTTCAGCAGGCCACCATCCCTGTGGGTGCAGGGACTTGCCTTGGGGTCGCAAAATGCGACCCATCTCATTAATATTAATGAGGTGGGTCTTTGCGACCCCATAGCGAATCGCAGACGGTGTCTGAGACACCGTTCTGCATCCGCATTTGCGATTCGGAAATTGCGAGTCGCACCGACTCGCAATTTCCGAATCGCAAATGCGGAAATTGCTACATCTGGCCCATAGTTCCCAGTGCTATAGGCAGATGAAGCTGAAGTCTTTGATATCCCTGAGACTTCCAACAGGAGGCAAGGTCTACTGCAAGCCCTTGGAGAAACTTCACAAGCTGGATAGACAGCAAAGTCCAGGCTCTGCCCTCTTTAAGGCAGAAGCAGCAACTGCAGGCCAACCCAGCAAAGCACACATAGCAAAGGGGCAGCACTCCTCCTCCAGCTATTCCGCTCTTCTCCTTGGCAGAGGTTCTTCTTGATCCAGAAGTGTTCTACCAGACCGGGGTTTTGGGTCCATGACATATACCCCTTTCTGCCTTCGAAGTAGGCAAACGTCAAAGGAAAGTCTGTTGTTCACAAGATCCTGCCTTGCTCAGGCCTGGCCCCAGACAAACTCCAGGGGGTCGGAGAAGGCATTGTGTGAGGACAGGCACAGCCCTTTCAGGTGAAAGTGCCAGCTCCTCCCTCCCCATTCAAGCCCAGGAGACTCATCAGGATATGCTGGCTACACCCCATCTCCAATTGTGTCACTGTCTTGTGGGAATTCACAATAGCCCAACTATCAGTCTGACCCAGACGTGAAATACACAAGCAGGCAGAGGCACATAATGGTTAAGCAAGAAAATGCCCACTTTCTAAAAGTAGCATTTTCAAACTGACAATCTGAAAAACAGCTTTACCAAAATATGTATTTTTAAATTGTGAGTTCAGAGACCCCCAAACTCTAAATCTCTCTCTGCTCCCAATGTGTAACTGCACTTAAAAGATTCTTAAAGGCAGTCCCATGATAAGCTATGAGAGAGATAGGCCTTGCTACAGTGAAAACTGAATTTGGCAGTATGTCACTGTCAGGACATGTAAAAAACATCAGTACATGCCCTATCTTTAACATACACTGCACCCTGCCCATGGGGGTGCCTAGCGCTTACCTTGGGGTGCCTTACATGTACAAAAAAGGGAAGGTTTGGGCCTGGGAAGTGGGTGCACTTACCAGACCGAATTTGCAGTTTAAAACTGCACACACAGACACTGCAGTGGAAGGTCTGAGACATATTCACAGGGCTACTCGTGGGTGGCACAATCAGTGATGCAGGCCCACTAGTAGCATTTGATGTACAGGCCCTGGGAACACATATTGCACTTTACTAGGGATTTATTAGTAAATCAAATATGCTAATCAGGGATAAACCAATCACCAATACAATTTACATAGGGAGCACTTGCACTTTAGCACTGATCAGCAGTGGAACATTGCACAGAGACAATAAACCAGCAAAACATAGTTCAGCAGACCATAAAAACAGGAGCTCAGAAGGCAAAAAGACAGGGGAAACGTGTCAAAAGATGTTAGGTCTAACAGGGACGAATTAGATATACAACTTTCTAACTCTCAACATAATTGTAACCTTCTCATGCCTAGCCCCAGCACCTCTTTATACACTAATTTCTAAATAACTACTGAGCAGGTTTACACCAAACCAACAAAAGCACAACCGAGGAGTAAAGTTCTAACTTTGTGGCAAGTTAGGTATCACTTTATTAATCTGTTTTTTCTGATTCGAAGAGCAAAGAACTCAGACCATGTGCCGAAGCTCCACTGCACTCACTGCACATCCTCCAGGTTCAGTGGATGGCCTGGCAGGAGGCCAGGCTTGGCTATAAACCCCTGCTGGGCAAGGCCGTGAGTCCTGAAATGTACCTCAAATCAATGGCAAGTTTCATTATCAGAGACCATGAACTAAGGGCAAGCTTCTCTGATCCATACTTCATCTATTGTGGATGCACAGTTCAGGATCTGGAACTACAAACCCTCAAAATGTGCATTGTTGGTAGGAGACACTTGCCCTAGGTTTGCAGTACCCAGCCATGATGCTTGCTTTGGATTTGTGCTGTCAAATTAGGATCTGCGAATTAAAAAAAAAAAAATAGGCCTACACCGAAGGCCAAGCTATATGATCCAAAACCATTAATGGAAATGGATGTGTATGAGATCCATTTTGGAAACCTCTAGCCTGGTCTTTTGCACAAGATGGAGGTTGTCGTAGTTTGGACTCTTGCTCTGAGCAAGACTGCTGGTTTAAGGATGACAGTACTTTTGTTTGTAGGCGACTTCGTCTTTCCTACAACAAGTCGCAACTGTTATCCCAACCTTAGCGGCTCACTAGCAGCACCTCACCAGAAACACAATAGTAACAGGTGATTTATGGCAGCCGTTTACACATGGACTAAAAAATGAGATATCTCAGGGAGTGTCGTGGTTAAACGGAGATTACCCTTTTCTCACAGATATATTATGTCTCTTACAAACACAGGCAATGACACAGATGCAGTAAAGTTATAATAGCTTTTTATTTAACATAACTGCAATTTGCGATAAGTTGCATGGACTGCAATGATTAGATTAATGAATAAAGCAAGTAACAGTATTGTGAAGAAGAGAGTCATTGTTACGAAGACCCCACCATTTTGCGATACATAGAAAAGATATATGAGATGTAAGATGCCCTAATATCCTAATAAAAAGGTCTAACCTCCTACCTAAAGGAGAGCTGGGTTCGTTAAACCTAATCTGCCAATGCCGTGTCCATGACAGGAGTCCCAACCCTTGTTACCTTGGAATGAGGTCTCTATCTCAGACTCCGCAGGGACACGAAGACTGGGTCAGCGTCAAGACGACTGCAGCATCGGTATCAGCGATGGTGGCGATGCCCTCTGGTCGGGATCCCTCTGATTATCTGTCTAAAGTGAGATGTATTTATACAGATCTACAAGGTCCCCTGACGTAGGTGTATTAGATAACAGGCATGCTTGGGACGGCAATTAATATCAACAATCCCTCGAAAGTATAGAGAGGGAAAATCCCTAAGTGTGAACACCTACCGTTTGTTTGTCTTTGGTGCTTGATCTTGACGCCTTGGCGCGGTGACACTGATAATGTAACTCATAACAAGTGGCCTAACTATAAACAAGGCAGCCATCTTAGAAGAAATAAATAATTAAATTGGCTAAGAAAGAGCAAGCTAAGTAGGTTAAAAGTCACTAGGTGACGGGGGCACAAGTCTACAAGCCAGAGGCTAAGCTAACTCCTGCTTTCCCATTAAAACAAACTAGGATTCACTACACCCTCCCCATTGCCGTAACAGGTATGATGAAGGTACAGGAACCCAAATGCTAAAAGCTGCTTCTGAAAAAAAGCTAAAAGCAAAAAAACAAGCTAAAAAAACATTTAAATGTAATAAAATGTGTTAAAACAAATCCGTTTAAAATACATACAGAGATGTTAATGTCAACTATGACAAATACAGCGTGCAACAGCAAATGCCAATTTAAACGCATAATTTGGAATCGGGAAAGGCAAATCAATTCATCAAATTATTTGTTATACGCATGATCTTGAAGAATGTCATCGAAGTCACCAGTCAATGATCTCAAAAATGAATCAACATCGTCCGAAGTTAAGTCGAGTGCTCGTCGGACAAACGGATCAACAGAGCAGAAGTGAGCCGTATTTCCTGGTGTATCGTTACTCATTGCAGTGTCCTCATCCATGGTAGATCTCACAACAGAAGGCTCATAGGTGGCCTCGCGGAGCAACCTCAGTCTCAAGGGGCATGACCGTGTGTGAACCCTCATCGGATACATCAGCAGTTTGTGGTCCACAGGAGATGTCGGTGCAACAGCAAGACAGACCATAGGCAGATGTTCAAAGAGACACCATATGCAGCGGAAGACTGGTTGTACACACCAGAGAAGTGGCCGAAATGACAACGACCAGTCAAGCTCCAGTTCCAACAGCAAAGGTGCACCGAAGATCCGAACCATGCGCTCACGGCACAGTGGAGTTGGCGGGAGCGGCTCCATTGCTCTGCGTTGCTGGAAAGAAACAACCACTGCGAATCAGAAGAAATAGCAGTAGTAGTCCGCCAATTAAAGCCAAAATAATTGGAAAGCCATCAAACACACTTGAAAAGAGAGAATGGATGGCTGATGGGATGACTCCGAAGACAGTCTGGAAGATGGACACGAAACCAGACCCGACAGCCTTAAAGAAATGAACAATCCCAGTGGTGCTCGAAGCATTGAATATTCTGGATACCAGCTCTCCAAAGTGTTTGGGGAAATTGGTATTGAAAAGGGATTGTATCTCGGCTGATGATCTCGCAATCTGGAGAGCATACGTCTCTTTTGCGGATGTCAAGGCGACCTGTTTCTGAAACAATAGCGCCTTTAGCCTACTCAGCTTGTCATAGTTCACATTAATAGTATCTATGTGGGGCCACATGTCAGATACTTGTATCTCTCGTGTGGGGGGAAACAAAACATGTCCACAACACGTAACGACCTTCGTGACCGAGATTGCGTAGGCAATTCCAGGTCGCATGCCGCAACAGCTTCGATCATTCACTACCACATAACTTACATTGGAAAGTACATTAAACACTAGACGAATCAAGGGGACGGGAGTACCCTTTAGAAAACAGGCCAAATTCACGACCCCAGCATTGCAAAGACCGTGAAGAGACACCTGTTTGCATATCATAGAATGACGAACAGCAGTCTCGCATTCGCTTCCGCTAAGAAAGACCTCCCTTTCGCCGTTCAGACATCTATAGTCAAAGGGCAACTCCCACTCTTCCTTAATTAAGCGATCTCCTAGTTGCTCATATCGTCCCACTGCAAGATGTTTCAGGCAGCTCGAGGAATGAAAGGTCGAAATCTGTAAATTAATAATGCCGTGTAAGAGCCAGATAGTTGAAGGACTCTCTGCTACCGCAGGGTGAAACTAGGCTCCCTTTTAGCCATTGTCTCTTGTTCCCTGGAAAAATTAAAAGCAGTGAAGAATTCACTCCCATTAATAATCTTCCACGGAATGTGGACACTTTTCAGTGTCTGTAATGTCCAACCTAGCTGCATGATGGAACGTAGCTGTGTTTGCCCATGATATAACCGGGACAAGTCTGTCTGAGTGATATCAATAGCAGACAACACTATATTTGATAGTGAATAAATCCTGTTGGACAGTGTATTCATGCCATTGTCGACAACAGCTAATGTTTTCTCCAAATTCTCCTTATCTAGTTGCCTTAAACGCGCAGCAGCCTCAATCTGGGAAAGTTTCCAAATTTCATTGTACATAGCATATAAAAACCTTTTGGAGCGCTGTTTTCTAGGACCCAGCAGAAAATCCTGCAAGTCTATACTGTCAAAAAGAGTGTTCAGGTGTTTCCTAACTGCTGTTAACGTGTTTGTCTGCACCCATTGCTGGCACAGCTTACCCACACTGTATGTTGTGACTATACCTGTATGTTGACCCAATATAAAGTGAGGGTCTGGCCTGTTAATTGAAAAAACCCCTGAAGAGTTCAAGAAACGCCTTTGACACTCATTAGTGTCGGTGGGCCATACCAACCACCCGCCGGGATTGGAAAGTGAAGAATTATAGGTACCAGCCTTAACCATTGCATCTAGCCTTTCCTCTGTAACATTAAGAAAGTGTTGCCAATCCTCACATTTTGCCGGAGTAGGGATACTGGGCGTGTTCAGATCTTTAATCTTTGCTAACCCCAGACAGGATGTCTGCTCAATAGTGTCATTTAAGAAAATCATTTGCACAGGAATCAGGCATGCTCGAAACAAAGCCTCCCTACCCTGCATCTGCCAATCTTGTGTTCCCCATACACTTTTCAAGTCAATAGTGCTCTTCCAATATTCGTAACCCTCAATCGAGAGCCAGGGAAACAAAGGGATCCGAATAAATCAGTTTTGTATCTGTTAGCAAAATTTTCCTAATTTGTGCCGGAGGTATTTTAAAATAATACGACTCTGCTTTTTTCGTATCATGCCCAGAAAAGTATGTAAATGTATTGCTATAATACTTTGGACTCCCCACCTGTGGTGTAGAACAGTGTTCCCACTGTGTGTAGTTCAAGAGAGGCCTATATCTAGTGGCACGGTGTAGATAGTGATGTCCCCAATTGTTATAGCAGAACATTTCCCCATAATTCATTGTATAATCATATACATCATCACTTTCAAAAGCGGAATAGTCCTTCATTTCAGTTAGCATGGAATCAACTGTTTGGACATCCCAATCATCAGAGACAACATCAGGTGTAATTACATCAGTCATTGAAATTTTGAACACGTATGGTATTTGAATAATCTCTGTAGGCCCGTATATATTGAATTGAACTTTGTCCCACACAATCCCATCAGTAATTGGTATTGCTGTAATATTTACAGGGGACAAATCTCTTCGGACCTTATGTGAAGAATGATGTGGCGTTAAAATTTCATCAACAGGCTCCACTGAGGAGCGATCATGAATATAGTGACCATTTATGAGCAAAAAGAAAACAGTCACAAAACCAATCCATAAAAATAACGCAATAAATGTCAAACAGAACCACAGGTAGTTTCATGGGTAAATCAAATAGTTCTTTTTAAACCATTGATACAGCGTACTACTTTTTGAAATATTGTCAATCATTGTAGAGGATGAATCCGAAGAAAAATCATCAATGTCAATGAAATAGCCAGAGGTAGTCTCTGCAAACACAGGAGCCGGTGTATTCTGATCCACCGCACATGGAGGCTCTTGATAGACAACGTCATTAGTCATGGAAGTGTTTGTGTAAAATACAGCCAAATCTTGAAGCGGGGTGGTCACTGAAGATGTGACTGGAACCAACAAAAGTTCATTTTCCGCCCTCCCCATGGTCGAGGAAGTGTCTGGAACAGCAGTTGACATAGTTGCATAGTCAGTAGTAGTGATGTTCATCCTACTATGTAGATGGATGTCCTGTTGGGTAGTGAGAGGGGATGGGGAACCACCCAAGGGACCTCCTGGTCTACTGTGAAGGATCGGCCACATGGTGTAATTTGAAGTCATCAATGGAGATGAATCTGTTCGTCTTAGATCCAGACAGTGGTGGTAAGATGACAGTCCTGGTGCCTTTTATTCCCAAGACTGGCACCGGTGCTCTGTATGATGGACCGAACTCCTTCTTCACAGCGATCTTCTCACGAACCAGATCCCCAAGTTTAGGAATCCAGCCAGTCGAAGTTTTTGCCAATTTCCTTATTCCTAAGGTGGCAGCACTGGTAGATGATTTATCATCACATAATTGTTGAAGCTCCTGTAAAACAGTGAGACGTTCTTTTATGTCAAATGGTGTTTCTGCTGCCACCATACCAGGGGCATCAAGATCTGGGACATACATAGGTATCCCAAAGAGAACCTCATATGGAGAGCGTCCCCCCAAGGACCGTCTTGGCAGACTCCAGTGCTCTCTGGACCCCATATAGATGGTGTAACCAACTGCGGCCTGAACCTAATACTCGAGCTGTTAAGGACTGCTTTAGATCACGATTCCGCCTCTCCACGACCGAATTTCCTTCGGGATGGTATGGTGAGGAGTAATGGAGTTCAACACCCATCGTCCCCATGGTGTCCCTGAATGCCTTAGAGGCAAATGCAGGGCCCTGGTCTGAATGGAATGCTGCAACCGCATATGTACCGATAAAGATCAGCAAATCTTTTATAACAGTCCGGGCGTCAGCTGACCGCTGAGGCCATACTCACAGGAATCTAGAACAGGAGTCCACAGCCACTAAAATGTGTTTGTATGCACCATCAGGCTGTAAAGGACCACAATGGTCTAGGTACACACACTGAAGTGGTTTGTCTGACACTAAGAGGGATGTCTGTGGAGGGCGTCTGATATTAGGGCCCTTAATCTGCTGGCAAATGTTACAGCAAAGGACATACTGCTTAGTTCGTCTGCATAGACCAGGCCACGAGTAGCGTTGCTGTAGAATTGTTATTGTGGCCTGTATACCAGCATGTGCAGAAGCGACACCCTCATGTGCAGCTGTAATCAGCTCTAATCGCTAGTCTTCGTTGGGGATCACTCGATCTCCAACCCCAGGAATCGTTGTGTAAGCAACATTCTGTGCACTGATATGGTAAGTATAGTTTGTAGGGTATCCTTTCAGAAGGGGCTTGCCTGTAGCCGAAGCTTTAACAGCAATCAGTATTTCATTATCCAATCTCGTCCGAGAACGAGTCACTGCAGCCACAGAAGCCGTAGCAACTGATGCTTTGGGCGCTTCATCAGCCAATGTATTACCGGCAACGTGTATTCTTACACGTTGGTGTCCTAATGTATGAACTACATGGACACACGGTAGCTTATCCTTAAGATCAGCCACCCTCCCCCACAATATTTTGTGTTTAATGGTGTTCCCTTTAGAATCTCTAAACCCGTTCAGCTTCCAATGATTGAGATATTCATTGTATGACTGGACGCAGTAATATGAATCACAGACTATCAAAGTCTGGCTTCCTGTCTCAGTATGTTCGAGCACTAGAATAAGAGCTTTAAGCTCAGCCAACTGGGCTGTGCTGTCCCCTAAGGTCTGCGTGTAGGTATTGTGAGGGTGGAAAACTCCATCTTCCATCACTCAGCACACGGCTGCGCAAGCTGCAGAGTATTGATGTTTAGTACCTACAGCCGGTTGTGCTGCTCCGCCAGTATATATGATAGTATTATAACTGTCTAGTGGCAAAATATTTAGAGGAGCGGGGTACTCTTGTTCATACTAGAGAAATTCTTGTGTTTGAAGTCTTGGATCGAATATATAATCGACATCAGTTGCGGTCAGAGACGTTGCCCATTGAATCCAGCGTGGATGTAATGCCTTAGCGTTCGGAACACTCACTTTAGTGACAGCCTCTAAGGCCGGCACCGGGGAGACAACAATAATGCGTTTCCCCTGGGCAAGTGGCCTCTCTTTTATGACGGCCATCTGAACCGCTGTCAGAATCTTTTCTGTGGGTGCAAAACGTTGTTCAGCATTTGAATATAAATGTGATTTATATGCTATCGGCACTGTGTCATCCTCATTAAAGATGACATAAGTAAATCCAAGGACACCAGCAATTATTCTGATGACCAAGTTTGTTTTATTGTCACGTGTGTGTAAGTGTTTAGCTTCTAGCATGTCCCGTTGCATGTCCCTAAAGATGTGTGTGTGTTCAATCGTCCAGCGTCTGCTAGAAAAATTGGGCTGAACTAAGTCATAAAGCGGCTTGATGCGTTCTGCATAATTTGGAATGTATGTTCTGCCAAAATTGAAGAAACCCAGTAATGACTGTAATTTCTTAAGTGTGTTTGGAGGCTGTAGTTGAGCACACTTCTCTAGAAAGTGCGGGCCAGGCTCTTCCCCTCGTTTGATAGCTCATATCCCAGGAACAATACACTAAGAAAGGCTATCTTGCTTTTCTTAAAATTAAATTTATAACCGAGGTCTGCAAATCCAAAAATGATCCTATCGACCCTCGCAAGATGAATGTCGTGGGCGTCGTCAGTGAGATATATGTCATCCACATAGGACAACGCATCGGAATCAATCTCATGCAAAATTGATGTTACACGGACTGAAAACAGGCCTGGGCTATTTTATAGCCTTGAGGTAAACGACAAAAGCGTTTCTGAGAGCCAAATGAAAATGCACTTAGGTCCCTACTTTCATGTGCTAAATTCTGGCAGAAAAATCCATTAGATATATCTAATGTAGTTTTATATTTTTTACGCACTATATTGTTTATCAGTGCTGTGCTGTGTGAGTTTTGTATAGCATATGTGCGTGTATGGCTGTTTAAGTGCCTATAATCAACTACTATTCTATATGAATGATCTGGCTTTGCAACGGGGAATAATGGATTATTCATCGCAGACGTACAGGGCTCAATTACTCCCTGGTATTCAAGTTGTGATAGTATCTCCTTTACCAGAGCTTTTGCTTCATGTTTAACAGGGTATTGTGGCTGCGGTTGGGGTGTAGACCTAACGGGAATAATAGGACAAGGAGACTCCTTGTCCCAACCTACATGATTACGGTATAGTGCAGGTGCCTGCGCTAAAGCCCATTCAGCAGCATAGGCTTCTTTTGCTGCTTCCGGAACAAGATCAGAGAAAGAAGGCAAAATGACATCTTCCCCATGCGGGAGCTTGCGGACGTGTTCAGGTGGCCAGTCTCTCTCGGCCAATAGGATATCACTAGTAAGTTCATGCCAAAATATTACACTAATAGTGCGCTTCACGTCTCCCTCTATCTGAATTGTTAAATCATAAAACCCTATCGGGGGGAGAACGCGGCCATCCGCTGTTTCAACCGCGATGTAATCACTAGTTGCTGTCGCATCCAGATGATCTTTCAGACTCCGGCGACATATCGTGACCTCTGCCACGCTGTCCAACAGAGTCACTGCCCACCTCTTGTTCCTCAACAGCGTTCTCAATACTACTGGCATTTTTAACTGTCAGTGCTGCCACCTTCTTCTTTTTAAACTGTGGCTTTTGCTGAGGAGTCTTTTCTTCTTTTTTAAAGGTAGACTGTGGTGAGTCTTTCTTTTCTTTCACGTATTCCGGACATCGATCTTAACGGCCCCCTCTCTCGCTACGTCTATCCGGTGCATTTTGAAAGGAGCGAGAGGGACGTGAATCAGTATATCTGTCTGGAGTTTTAATGTTCTCCCTATTTCTGAGATTATATATCCTTTCGGAGTTCTCCGGGAGTGGAGAATCAGGTCTCTTATTCCTTCTTTCTTTGAAATCTTTTTGCTTGTCCCAGCGCTTCTTAGAGCCCTCATGTGCCTGCTTCGTACCCTCCTTATGGGCGGTACTTTGTAACTCCAATTATTTAGGTTTGGCTCCCAAACTATCCCGTCCTATACTAGTATAGGTATCGGAAATTATTTTCGGTAGCTGTCTCTCCTGTTCCTGGTTTGGAGTGTCCCGGAGACGCGGGCGAATTGCCAGTGCTACTGCTTCCCCTATAATATTACTCAGTATTATTGAGGAGGCAGCGTCAAAGTTACGCATTAATTTCATCCCCAGATCCAGGGCTGGTGCAGCCCCATGTTCATTTTGTATTTGCTTTAACACTTCCGGTAAATTGGCAAGTGTCGGGGTACCATGTGTGGTAGTATATATGGCAGCGAAGACTGTACCCCATGTGGCACAGTCATCCACCGAGGGAACCATCCCAAACGGCAAGCACATAGTGAGCAATCTATGTTTCTCCTGTGGTCCCGTATGGGGAAACACAGCTTCCAGCTGATTCGTTTTCTGGGCAATCCAGAACGGTATTTTTTCCTGTTCCGTGGGCACTTTACCCATAAAAGTATGCACTGTTTGTGGATTAATCCCAGTAGTCAATTGATATCCACCAGCCACTGGTGGTGCTGGACGCGCTGGTGTTGTGTTCAATGTCCACATTACGAACTGAACTAGTCGTCTATATAATGCCACTAATTCATTATATAAAATTCGTAAATCTGCTATTGGCATATTCTGTATGCCTGGGTGAGGTGTATATGTGGCGAACAGAGGCCAGGTAGGTCCCTCACTACTTAAGGGACCTAACCTCACTCTTCGTAGTACATGTGGTAGGGCCCCTTCATTTCATGATACTGGTATGCTTGGTACCGTAAAGGTACGTTCGCAACTTCATATGTGTGAAATGTGTGCGTTCTTTGGTCAACCTCAGGAAAGGTGACCCAACAGTAAAACGTTTCTGTTTGGTATGCTTCAGTAGCTTGTATTATCAAAGTAACATCCCCACCCTCATCTGTAAGGCCAAGCGTTAATAAATGTTGTGTTAGTGCATGTCTAGCATTTTCAGGAATGTCTATGGTATCAGCCATAGCTGTTTAGATAAATGGAACACCAGATAGGGGAAGTATATTCCTTTTATGAGTTCGAGCTCGAACAACCTACAGCTTAATTAGGTGTTACCTTTTCAGCTGAGGAGGATCCTCCCAAAGACCACGGACGTCTCCGTATAATGGTACTTAGGGTACCTGTTGTCTGTGAGACAGTGATAGTCAGGGTATCCGTAAATTAGTGCCTAAACACCATCGTTGGTGGCGCCATGTCGTAGTTTGGACTCTTGCTCTGAGCAAGACTGCTGGTTTAAGGATGACAGTACTTTTGTTTGTAGGTGACTTCGTCTTTCCTACAACAAGTCGCAACTGTTATCCCAACCTTACCGGCTCACTAGCAGCACCTCACCAGAAACACAACAGTAACAGGTGATTTATGGCAGCCGTTTACGCATCGACTCAAAAATGAGATATCTCAGGCAGTGGCATGGTTAAACGGAGATTACCCTTTTCCCACAGATATATTATGTCTCTTACAAACACAGGTAATGACACAGATGCAGTAAAGTTATAATAGCTTTTTATTTAACATAACTGCAATTTGCGATAAGTTGCATGGACTGCAATGATTAGGATAATGAATAAAGCAAGTAACAGTATTGTGAAGACGAGAGTCATTGTTACGAAGACCCCCACCATTTTGCAATACATAGAAAAGATATATGAGATGTAAGATGCCCTAGTATCCTAAAAAAAGGCCTAACCTCCTACCTAAAGGAGAGCTGGGTTTGTTAAACCTAATCTGTCAATGCTGTGTCCATGAGAGGAGCCCCCAACCCTCGTTACCTTGGAATGAGGTCTCTATCTCAGACTCCGCAGGGACACGAAGACTGGGTCAGAGTCAAGACGACTGCAGCATCGGTATCAGCGATGGTGGCGATGCCCTCTGGTCGGAATCCCTCTGATTATCTGTCTAAAGTGTGATGTGATACAGATCTACAAGGTCCCCTGACGTAGGTGTATTAGATAACAGGCATGCTTGGGACGGCAATTAATATCAACAATCCCTCGAAAGTATAGAGAGGGAAAATCCCTAAGTGTGTTTGTCTTTGGTGCTTGATCTTGACGCCTTGGCGCGGTGACACTGATAATGTAACTCATAACAAGTGGCCTAACTATAAACAAGGCAGCCATCTTAGAAGAAATAAATAATTAAATGGGCTAAGACAGAGCAAGCTAAGTAGGTTAAAAGTCACTAGGTGACGGGGGCATGAGTCTACAAGCCAGAGGCTAAGCTAACTCCTGCTTTCCCATTAAAACGAACTAGGATTCACTACAAGGTGAGCTGTGTTCCGAGAAAGTGGAAGTGCATTGCTGATTTTCCTAAAGCTGGGGAGAGGAGACCTACCCATGGAAGTGAAGAAAGTGGAGACAAGTCTCCTTTAGGAATTCAGTTATGTTTTTTGCTGAGTTAGGAACTTCAGATTAGCGTTCCTGAACGGTCATTTGATGGATGGTTTGGGAGAAGAACGAGACTGCAGATTCTGTTGTTCAAGGTAAAGAGAACCTTTTAGGTGAGACTGTGACTTTTGTCTCTCCCGGATTATACTTTCACTTGGCTGTTGACAGCCAGGTGCAGAAACCTCATTCCTCTTTTTGCACCTGTTGTGGGTTCTCCCGGTTAAGGCGACCCTGCTGTGTGACGTATCACTCTACACAATCAGCCTCGGAAAAGGCACTTGAAAGAAACACCACCTCAAACTGTTTCTGAAAGTGCGGACAGTGAATACACATCACAGCAGACAGTGAACACCTGCACTGCCAATTGCATGGACAGTGCGCCCCCCGTGCCCCCTGCACCTGTTCTCTGCAAGCCATTTCATGGTGGTGATACCGCCATGAAAAGGCTGATGGAGAACAAGGTCATAATCAGCAGGGCGGCGACCCTCACCCACCGTCAACCTGTCAGGATCACCGATCCCAGCAGAGATGGCGAGACCCTGGCGGTCTGACCTCCAGGGTCTTAATGTGGCTCTTGGAATGAAACAGCAATGGCGATCTTGACCGCCACTGTGAGCTTGACAGTCTCAAGAATGCCAGCCTCATAATGAGGCCCATAATGTATGCCTTTTGAGTACAAAAGGGACCCTAAAAACCCATGTGTTCTATTGCCAAATTCTCTATGGCTAATAAAATGAGTGTTCCTCAGAGTACTCAGAGGGCTGCTATGCAAACATGTATACTACAAGTCAGCCTTTTTGCTGAGACATGGAAAGAGCCTGCAAACACAGCAGCAGGAGTGACTGTCCAGAAAGTGTGACATGCAATGGGTTCCCTATGCTGATGGAGCCTTCTGAAGAGGTGTGATGCAAAGAGCAATCAGTATACCCCTGTCCATTCTTGCTGAAGCGGTTCCTAGCAGAAATAACACAAAATTACCTGAGATCACCAAAGCCCATTCAGGGTTCTGATCAGAGTCTACATGGCCTGTGCATGCCCATATTGCCTAGATAGGCCTATGCACTTGGATATTGCCCACAATACGTTTGTCCTGCATGTGGCTATGGTAATCAGAGGAAAAGTGGCTAGTGGACAGCTGCACAGATTACTATTCCCACTCCAGTTGGTGAAACAGTAGGGAAAGAGTTGGACTCAGGAGGGGTAACAATTACTATTCCCACTCCAGTCTCTGTAACATTAGGGAAAGCGGTGGACTCAGGAGGGGTAAAATTTACTATTCCCACTCCAGTCGGTGCAGCAGTAGGTAAATCGTTGGACTCAGGAGAGGTAAAATTTACTATTTCCACTCCAGTCGGTGAACAGTAGGGAAAGCATTGTACTCAGGAGGGGTACAATTCACTATTCCCTCACCAGTCTGTGCAATAGTAGGGAAAGTACTTCACTTCAACCACATACCTTATTTTAATACAAGTATTAATTTCATAAAATTATAAAACTATTAACATAAACTTAAATATAAACATTAAAAAACTATTATACAATTAAAAGGATTTTTTAGGTAATTAATAAAAAAAAAAAATGTTTAATAAATATTTCATTAAATTATAACACTATGGTTGCACATTAAACATATATCTAAATTAAAAATATATATAATAATTACACAATTTACATAATTAACAATTAATTATTATAAATAGTTAATCAATTATTTAATTAACTTCCCACCATATACCTCTACAAACCCAAAAACCTGCACCTGAAATGTAAATTGAAATATAAAAATTACACAATTTACATAATTAATTAACAATTGATTAATAATTCATAAATATTTTAAAATTAATAATTTATTATTTTATTAGCTTCTCAACCTATTCACCTACAAACCCAACAACCCATACCTAAAATATAACTTAAAAAATATTAATTACATAGTGTACATATTTAATCATGAAACACATTATTGATAATATATTTTTTTTAAAATGTATACTTAATTAACGTCCCACCCTGTACCCCTACAAACCTCACCACTCGCTACGACACTATAAATTACTATTTTACAATTAAATTAAAACTATAAATAACTTCAAATTATAAACTATAAATAAAAACCTTAACAGCAATTAAACAAGCAATACAAAACATAGACAACTAAAATACTATTTAAACACATAAAGAAAATTGAAAAACAATATTTCTTACCTTAAAAAATCAATATTTTTGTCAACTATATTTTTGCACATGATATTTCTGCGTCAATACATTAAAAACTCAATATTTCTGCAACTCAATAATTTTAAATCGACATTTTGTCCGAACACCACACTTTGTAGAAGCTTTACTCTTCTCTGCTATTTATTATTTTCAAGTGAAAACTAACCCCAAAGTGTAGACTTACTTGTCTCCACCCTCTGAAACTAGAAAGTAGGGACATCCAAGGCAGAATTTTACTAGTGTAAAGTAATTATGAGAAACTTTTTAGGCATAGATGGAGCTCTCCTCTGAGATGTCTCTCTGGAAAAGTACAGGGAAAAAATAATAAAGTTTATTAACCTTAAAAAATAAAACAAATTTTCATGTAACATATTAATGAAAAATTATTTGAAATATTTACTTATTATATAGAATAAATAAAATAAAATGTCACATGGCAATAATTTAAATGTGTATTAAAAAATAATTCATTTCGATATATTTCATTGATTTAGAAATATTGTTTAAAAATACCTGATGTATTTTTTGTTCCTTTTGTTTAACATTCATTAACATTTACTAACACTTTTGCATTAAAATAATTTAAAATTTATAAATATAGGTACTTTTTTAACATTAAACAAAATACAATCATAGTTTGAAAGCCAAAACAATTTTATTTAATTAACATCATTTATTATGGGGTTTTCTTTTAAGTCTCTGCCTCCATTACTTTCTACAGGAGTGTGTAGCAGTAGCTGTGAGTGACAAGTTTGGTGCTAGACTTACTTCAAGACTGAGCTGGAGTGTATTCGCTACTGTTTTGGGTTGTTTTTTGCCTGTGGTAACTTTAGAAGTGCAGTTTGTAAATAGCAATGTTCTCACTCTTCTGTGGCTGGCTGTTTATCCTTTCCTGAGTCCCTCTTTATCCCTATTTAAATCATCCCTAACCCTCCCTAAACCCTTCCCCTTAAGTGTATTCCCTGTTTTCCAGCCACTCCCATCTGTCCCTCCCACATATACAGCTAACATTTATCCTTACATGTGCAGAGATCTCTCCCACTGGAGAAGAGATCTCTGCACAGAAAAGATAGGAGAGGTGGCGGTCTCTGCCCGTAGGTTTCTGAATAGCATTTTGTAGTCAGTGAGTAGTACTATTCTAAGTACTACAAAGTGCTGCTTGTGAATAGGCCTCTGTATGATTAAGGTAAGAGGTATGAGAATGGTTTGACCCAAAGAGTGTCTACTTAAGAAGTGGGTTATGTCAACTAAGTTGAAACATTGTGCTTTGATCTCAAATCTTCCCAACTGGCTTTCCCACCCAGTGTGTGCTCCTAATTGGCATGAAAGGCTAAAGTAGTGTACAAATTGGCTTTGACAATCCTCAAACACTCCATATCTTCAGTGCATGTAGTGGAGGGGATTTCTCAACAAGGAAAAGAACTAAAAACGTTTTATGGGTATTCCTTGGGATTTTCGTGTCTCAAAAAATGTGCATGTCTGCATGCATATATTAGAGATGCAAGTCTTGATATTTCTATTTTTGTCCAACACAGAATCTTTCCTATTTGGATTTCCCACATACTAAGCTGTTGCAAAATGTTTTTCGTTCTAATTGTCCACATGCCTCTGGAATTCAAACTTGCTACTCTATAAAGTGAAAAAGTCTGGTTACACGCCCAACAGCAACACAATTTCACCTGTGTTGAAGACAACACCTGAAAAGAGAAACCTGCAAGGGAGGCTCCTTTGCAATGGTGAAGGAGTGTTGCCCCACTGGCTAATATTTTACTATTGTTTTATTCTTCAGCTGCTGGATCAGCCAGCATGTGTAGGGAGGGGTGGTGCTGGGCCATGGGAGGGGGAAGAAGGAGTGGAGTGAGTGAACTAAGTGTGTATGTCAGTTTGGCCGGTCGTCTTAGGCTGGCCAAAGTGACATGCGCACTTAGGTTCTCCAACCCGGCTGTGTTGCACAGCTGGGTTGGAGAAACTGCACAGACTCTAGACTCCAGTGTACTGTCTGAGTGGCACACCAAGCTGCTCAGACTAATCCTGGTGCTGCTCTCATGCTAGGTATAGCATAAAAGCAGCATTAGGATTGCGTGTGGAGCCTGTGCTGGTGTCCCAGGGACTGATGGGGCACCATCACCATCAGGAGAGGAGTGAGGCGGCCAGCGGCGGCAGGAACAAGCATGTTTTCTTTTTATTATTTTATTTGCTCCATCCCCATCCCCCTGCTCCTCCTCTTGAGATTTGCGGCAGTCGCTGCTGGAAACCTGTGATGCTATCTATTAAATACTTGTGCAATGAGAGATATTTTTCATAGAAGGTAGACCCTTATGTATTTGCATTTCCCTATAGACACCGACTTGATACAGCCCTTTGATATATCAGGCCTCTATTTCGATGTTGAAGTAGTGTATTTCCAAAACAAAATCCACAGTTTGACATATTTAAATCAAGGCAACCATCTGAAGAATGCTCCTATGTAAAATCGTGTTAGTTTTCCTACTTAAGAATAATGATCTAGGATATCAGTAATGTTTTCAGCTGAATGTTGGTAGAGTGGCCAACTGACTTCCACTTTTGAGTTATTTTCTAGCTCTTCTGTAATAGCCTTATTTTGTAAAAACTGACGTCATTGCTAGCTTTCAATGTATGCCTTAAAGAATAATTTGAAAGTTAAAATAGCAATCTACATTTTTATTTTCATAAAGCACCTCCTACCGTTGCCATGTTCCTGTTGTGGATCCCAAAACAAGGAGCAAGAACACTGCACAAACTCTAAATTATTAAACATATGTTTTGTGTTAACAAAGCAGAAAATATTATGGAAGTCATAAAATATCCCTACAACACTGTACCCAAAAGAGATAGCACTGTGTGAAAGCATTGCCAGACACATATACTCACGATGGGCTGCATAAAATGCTGCATGCAAACCAGCCAGAGTCTAGAACAATAGCAACTTCAACAATTAGGCGATTTACAATGTTGTTTTTTCTGAACACTGCAAAACACTGGAGAGAAAACTGAGGAAACGAATGGAACAGCTGCCACTCTAGTTACTCCAAGGAGGAAGATAGTGGCTTAGGGCAAACGTTTGGATATCAATAAAAGCTCATTTGAATGCAACTTTTGTGGCGGTAAGCCAGAAATGAGAATTTTTAATGCCTGTTTAAGAGCATCACTGCTTACTCCAGATCAGAAACCAATCAGCCTGGGTGAACATGTTTGGCTGGATTCTGAAACTCATCATGCAGAAGACACGTCAGGGCTGCCCACTATTCTCTCTTCTTTTTGATAATATATATATATATATACATATATATATATATATAGATAGATAGATAGATAGATAGATAGATAGATAGATAGATAGATAGATAGATAGATAGATAGAGCCATTAGTGCAAGCGCTAAGGGAGGATATGGCAATTGAGCCTTTCGAGTCCTAGGACTACAAGATTAAGTTGGGCCTCTGTGCAGACTATATTATTTTATATACAAAAGACCCACAGAAAACTGTGGGGCACATGGAAGCTATAATGGAAGCATTTAGGGCCTTGTTTGGGTACTCTATAAATAAGTAGAAGAGAGAGATGATGGTGTGGAATTTTCCTAGCACTGGGAGTGTGTGTTGTAAAGAGGAGATCAGGTATTTAGGTATCACAGTTCTACAGAAGCTGGATATGGTACCAGAGTATAATATGAAGTGGGTAAGAAAGGAGATTGAGGTGTTAATGTTGAGGTGGGGGCACCTTTCTTTAACTCTTTATGGTGTGTAGGGCAACTTTAGTGGAAATGATGATTCTCCCTTAATTGACCTTCTTGTTCATTAAAATCATTTTGTCTTTTCCCACAGGTGTTTTGGCTAAGATACAGGGGCGGACAGGAGGGTTTCATTTGGGCTTTTAATTGTCAAAGACTGAGCCAGAAGAAGTTGAGAAGGAAGTTGGTGAAGGACGGCCTAGCACCCCTAGATGTCTACCTGTACTATTTTTCCTTTCAATTCAGGTATTTCAGAATGCTATTGCGGCCCCCTGATGAGTCCAGCAGAGGTAGAACATTCGCAGGTTTATCGAACTTGGTCAGGCAGGATATTTTTTTAGATACGGTTGGGGATCAGTATTTTAAGAAGATTCGTCTGAAAGTGTTGCGGGCACTTTTGGAAGTATGACATCACATGAGAAAAATCCTTTCAGTTGATTATTACTTGGAGTTTTCCCCAGTTTGGAACTCCCTGGATATGCCGCCATTTTTGATGGATAAGCTGAGCACACCACTAGTCAGCACAGGTATTAATCGAGGGGGCTAGCTACGGATGGTGCAGTGCTTATCTCATTGGAGCAGCTAAGGGCAGGGACTGAGGGTACCCTGTCATGACACACATTTATGCAATTGGCCTCATGGAGCCCAGGGCAAAGATGGACTGGTGGGACCTAGAAGATGGAGGAGAGGTTACTAGATCTTATACCATTGAAAAAGGAGATATCTATTCATGAGGAGAGGTGTAGTGTTGTTATGTATTCCTTGGGTGGGCTGGATAAAAGGCAGTGGAGGAACATCCTGATATTTGTTACTCAGTTACTCCTCTTTACACCTCCTATACTCTACAGTGAAATGAGCCCCACTCAAGAAGAATCATCTTTTCACCTGGCATAGGATATATTTAACTCCTAGAAGGCAAGCAAGATTTGTTGCAGGTCCTCCACCCTGCTGTAACTGTTGTCGTGATGAAAAGGCAGAAGACATACATATGTTTGCTTTATGCTCGGGTCTGAAGGGCTTTAGGAAGGGATGCAGAGCATGCTCTTAAGAGCTACTGGAAGTCAATTAACATTGAGCCCTCCTCTGATCCTATTTGGAATAGAACATCAGCCTGTCCAGGATGCACTACCTGGGCAGAGGGCACTACTTTTTTACTTAATTCTGCTAGGAAGGAGGGAGATCTGTTTGAGCTGGCATAGTCTAACTCTGCCAATTCTCTCCAAATGGCTGGCCTCGGTGGACAGAGTTTGGATTGGGACTGTAAAAGAAGTGGGAAGGCGCCTGAGTGTTGGACACCATATGTCAGTTGGAGAGAGAGTAACCATGACTTATTTCAGTTCAGTAGAAGATGGAGTGAGAAGAGGCTTGTTTTCCTCCCCCAAACGGAGCATCTCTGGGCCTACATATCTCAAACTGATATTGATTCAATCAGCAGATTGTCAATGGGCACCTGAAGGTGCTGCTGTTGTGTTTGGTGGCCTATGAGGACAAAAAAAAAGACCAGAACTTATTTTTCTGGGAGACACTAAAAATAATCTCAGGTTACTTTGAAAAAAAAGTTTGTCAGCCACAATAATTGTCCACACTTGAATGCTTGCTGAAGCATACATATATAAAAATCATTGACAGAATCCAATGGCTTTGAAGCCTTCCCTCTGAGCATTTAATGCATAGATCTGCTAGATATTTTAAATGTATTAATCCATTATAATGAATATTTACAAATAGATAGCAAATTAATTATTTTTAAAATACTAAAAAATAGGAAGTCATTAAAACGCACAATAGAGAAGGAATTTCAAAAAAATAAAATGACTTAAAATTAAAAATTCAGTTTGCTTAAAATATTTCTAAACATTTAGGGTAAAGTAATAAGTAGTAAACTAAGGTGCTGATTACGTGTTTGGCAGTCGGGCTGCCAGACCGCCATGTTGGTGGTCCCAAAAAGACCACTGCACTGGCGGTCCTCAGCCTGCCGTATTATGATGCAAACAGACAGAACTGGAACCCCCCAAGCAAAAAAGGCATACCTCCACCAGCGCGGCAGCCTAGTATCTAACCGGTCTGAACTCCAGTGCCGCCAGCACCTTGGCCAATCACTGAGCCTATTACAAACATACAGTTGCTAGGGCAGTCTCCTCGCTGCGGTTAGCCAATGGTGGTTGACCGCTGCAGTACGCGTACAGCAGACCGACAGACAAGTGCACATTGGATGAATTCATAAACAACATAGCTGACACACATTGATCCAGTGGACACACCTGCAAATCACACTATGAAACACACCCCTCCACAGACCACAATCCTTTGCATTTCCACTGGAAGCCAAAGACCCCAGAGCACCTTTTTTGTATATTACATGGATTAGGCACCCCTTTGTTTCATCATCCCATAGAACACCCTGCACACACTTTTGTCCTTTCACTCCCTAGTGCACTTCCCCTGTTAAGTAAGTCCCTGTCACCAACTTTAGTTGTCTGCCATGTCACAGTCCTAAAATCCCTGTTTTTCCAAAGATGAGTTGAGAGTCATAGTGGATGAAATCTTAAGACTAGAGCCACAATTGTTTAGAGCCCAAGTCCAGCACACTCATCATCATCATCATCAGCTTTATTCGATCAATGACCATAAAAGCACATAAAAACAAGATAATAAGTAATTCTTAAGTAAATAAATAAATACACATCTATAAATTGGTGTAAAAACATTAAAACAATAACTTGAATTACACATATGACTCTAAAACTTATCTATAAAAGAAATAAGACCTTAAATTACTGTTTGAAGATGGCATCGTATGCACCAAGCTGTTGCTAAATACTTGCTTACTGAAAGAATTACGTCGGCTGAATTATGGCTTTTTAGAACCCGTAGAGCCAAAGAGCAGTTCTTAAATCCCATAGCCCTGAAAATATTGCGAATCCATTTTAATCGCGGAATCGCATAGGCTGGGCAGAAGAACACGAAATGCTCAATGGTTTCGAAAGTACTGCCACAGGCAGGGCATATATCGGGAAGATTAATCGACCCCCACCTATGGATCAATGACATCAAGGGCAAAGAGCCAAAACAAAACCTTGCATATAAGCTCTTGCCCTGCAATTCCAGTATAATATCCAAATAGGATTCAAACTTTGGGGACCATTTAATATCAATGAAGGAATTAATTAAGCGACCATGGGATATGTGGGTTATGTAGTTATCCTTAACATAAGACCAATAGGTTAACTTTAAAACGTTTTTATGCCGTCTCTCTAGTTTATGGGGATTTTCCCAATAATCACCCAGGCCCAATAGCTGAAGCCAATGGGCCACATGGCGAATCCAGGGAAGAGTAATAGCGTTTTGGCATTTCAATAGATCGAGTAATGAGGTTTTATATATATCTAGTTCGGGGTTATCCATAACCTGATCCAATAAAGGAGAGGTCTTAGAGTAGCTAGATCTGCTACTCGGCTTAACCCCAGATCTAGAAATAATGGAAGCAGGGGTGTGGTGCGTGTACATGCAGTTAAAGCCCTTCCAAAATTGTTTTCCCCCACACTGATCTTGTTACAGTTATCGTAACCCCATACCTCCGCTCCGTACAGGACTGCACTTTGAGCCTTAGCTGTATAAATTTTTATTGCTGGGGAAACAACTTTTGTAGAGGTGCTTTGATAAAAACGCAATATAGATGAGGCTCTGTGTTGTAGGAGCCCTGCACTTTTTGTAATCTGCTCTTCCCATAATAGTTTACTAGTTAGCCTAACTCCCAGGTAATCTATAGAGCTTACTTCCTTCAACGGTACTCCCTCATTATGAATGGAACATTTTTTCCTAGGTCCCTTGGATAACACCATCAGTTTTGTTTTGTTAATATTAACCTCCAACCCGTGATCGCTACAAAATTGGTTAAACCGGTCAACAAGGGTTTGCAACCCCATTGGTGTCTTAGAAATGAGAAGCAAATCATCGGCAAAGAGCAGGATGGGGATTTTTTGTGTATTCATGGAGGGGGCATCATTCTGGCCTATGGACACAGCCTTTACTACTTCATTGATAAATATGGGAAACAGTAGGGGGGCTGGCACACAACCTTGGCGAACTCCCCTTCTAATTGGGATCTGTTCTGTCAGTTCGCCTTGTTCACCCCACCTCACTTGGGCATAAGTGTTCTCATGTAGTCGTTTTAACAGGAGTAATAGGTCCTCTGGGACTCCCAATCTACCCAGCACTTCCCACAGTTTGGCTCTTGGGACCAAATCAAAAGCCGATCGCAGGTCTATAAATACTACATACAGGCACTGCTTGGCAACAAGAACATATTTCCAATGCAATATGGCCAGTCGAAAGACCTGGTCTATCGTGCTAGTTTTTGCACGAAACCCTGCCTGTAAATGGGAAAGGATTTGGTACTCCTCAACCCAATTGATTAGCCTCTGCAAAATTTATTTAGCAAAGATCTTTTGTAAGTTGTCTATAAGGCTAATTGGCCTATAGTTAGCTGGAAGATTAGCATTTCCTTTTTTATAAATGGGTATGATCTCTGCCCCCTTCCATGTACCTGGAATTTGCCCCCCTGCAGCTATGCTATTTGAGATGGCATTAATATACCAGGACCAGATATATGGTTCCGATCTATAAAGATCTCCAGGAAGCTTGTCCAGTCCAGGTGCTTTGCCAGGTTTTAGGCTATTTATAGCCTCAAGGGTCTCTTCTACTTTAAAGATGAGGCAACCCTCAGGGACACACTGGGCCTCCACTTGGAGGGCCATGCTGGAATTTGATTCCAACAGTTTTGTTGGAGAGTGGACCACATTGGTGTCCATTGGGCCCTCTGGTAGGGCATAAAGAGTAGTAAAATGCTCTACCCAGCTTTCTGGTTGAATATGGTTGCTGGGACAACTCCTACCTCCATTTTCTCTTTTAGACAGAAGTTCCCAAAAACGGTTGTTATTCTTCTCTCTGGAAGCATCTAATAAATCCTCCCACCGCTTTTTTGCATTAGACAAAGTTACTTTGTATAAGGACCTAGCTTGTTTAATTTGCCCCTGGGAACCAGACATTACTGTTACTCTTAACCCAGACTTAGCCTTTGAGCACCTCTCATCGAACCATCCCTTGCATGCCCCTTTCCCTTCATGTGGCTTTGACCGCCTTGTTTTGTAAAAGAACCCCCGTAGCTGAGTAGTCATGCTGTCATGTATTTTGAGAATCGGAATATTCCCCACAGCCTGATCTTCGTACTCAGCCAAACTATTTAAGAAAATTTGATATATTGCTCTAATATGGTGAGGGTTGGACATCACTTTTGGCCAAGTAATCTTAGTAAATTTGTTGTTCCAGCAAGGTGGCGGAATTATTGTAGCATAGTTGTTAAGTGTTCTCCTGAACATTTCTCCAGAAAGGGTAAGGAGCAAGGGGAAATGGTCACTATCACATCTCACTTCTACTTTCATATCTACCAAATGGGGCCACAACCTAACATCGACCAAGAAGTAATCAATAGTGCTTATAGACATGCCCCTTTTGAAAGTTGGTGCGCTGTTCATATCAGATGGAGTTCTACCATTACAGGCCCTAAGGCCATGGTTTAAACATAATGTGGCTAATTGCATGGCCACCCGAGATTTTTTGCAAGGCCGGGTAGTGGATAATTGTGGGATCCCCCACTACTCATCCTCTTCATCAGTTAAACCACTTATGAGAATAGAAGGCTCGAAGGTACAGTTAAAATCTCCAGCTATGATTAGGATAGTTGAGGGGTGGAGGCTTCCTACAAATTCGGACAGAATAGCCAGGGTATGGGACTCAGAGCCATTTGGGACCGATCGATAAGCATTAACAATAACAATTGATAATCTTCTGTTGAACGTAATACACATGGCTTTTAGATCTACAGAATCAATTTCCAAAAGCTTATAGTCACACTGCAGATTCTTGTTAACAAGTAATAAA
The DNA here is from genome assembly GCF_031143425.1 of Pleurodeles waltl. Lineage (NCBI taxonomy): Eukaryota > Metazoa > Chordata > Amphibia > Caudata > Salamandridae > Pleurodeles > Pleurodeles waltl. The sequence continues at coordinate 1,011,063,613 of NC_090445.1, forward strand.
AGCCCACCTTTCGCCCGGCCCCTCCCCTTCTCTGGAGGTATAGCAGGTGCACTAAATGAGAGAAATCCATCTATATTAGTAACATCCTCCGCCCAAGTTTCCTGAAATAGACATATGTCTATTTTTTTAATAAAAGAGGCCCATTCACCATCATCTAATTTCTTTGCCAGGCCGGCAACGTTCCATGACATAAGTTCTAACGTACATTTATCTTGGTTTATCACCACGGTTGTGCATCCAGCATCTACCGCGCTCGGGTCATTACTAGAAATGTCTAATGATGGTGCTTTATCATCCCCCGTCAAATGTAAGGCCTTGGAGCGGGCCGTCACATTAGTTACTAATTCAGTAGTCAGTCATACAGGATTAGGCAGCGGCCTGAGATTAGTAGCTTCCTTTCGTACAGCACCTCCACGGGAATTAATTAAACCATCGAATCCTGCTGGTCCCATGGCTGGTCCAGAATTATGTGGGTGTAGCATGAGTCTTATTCCCCCCCTGGTTGTTGCGTTATCCAAGTGGGTACGAGAATCAAAATCCATTAATTGTGTCACCATAGACTTGTCTTCAAAATAGATAGTTATTGTGTCAAAATTGGTCCCTGTGATGCTGCTTCTCTTGGCCGATATTATGTCAGAACGAATAACAGAGAGACAACTTCGTTGGGAGCGTATCCAGTGTATGACTTTGTTAATCAAGGAAGCTTGGTTCTCAGCTGACCCTGACGATAGTTTTGGAACATTAGTCAAATAGATTTTGTTTGTTCCCTGACTTGTAGGCAGGTCCTGTTCTTTAATAACTGTACTCTCAATATTGTAGCGGGAGAGAATGATGTTATTATAGGGGATCTTGTGTAACCTGTTAGGGGTTTGTGTAAAACTGGACTCTTGGGCAGTTTACGGTGGGTCAGGTCTGCTGGTCCTACCTCTAGCTCTATCACTGGTTAAATTACTTGACCAGTTACCTTGACGATCTCCGTGTCTAGGTACATTTGTAGACCTCCTTCTGGGCCTCATATTATCTATGTTGGGATCACAGCGGTAATCTTCCCTCCCTTGAAGAGCTGTCCCCCCTCTAATGGGGAGACAAGAATTATCCCTTAACTCCGTCCCCTTTATAGGGGCAGATGATGGGAAAGCTTCTTCCCCCCTGACCTCCCCACAAACTTTACAAATCCCTGTACAAGCATAGTTGTTTCCATGCTGGTGCGCACGGTTGCTCTTCATAAGATCTATTAATACTAAAACCAATCCCTTAACTTCATCGACTCTCTGAAGGACTGTAGCCAGGTTATCTCTACTAGCTGCAGATTCTTTGCCTTTCGACTCGAACTGGGAGATCGGTGGGATAACACTAGGGTTGGGTGTTCCAACTACTGGCTTGCACTTGGGCACACTCGTGGCACGGGCGAATCCTCTATTGCTAATAGAGGTTCAAAGCGATTAGTACAAAATAAGCTAGGGACCACCTTGATCACCGGGGTCAGTGGTAGGAGAGTTGGTGTGTGTGGTACATGTGGGAGACCCCACTGGGATAATGGAGGACTCGCTATGTTATGAGTGGGTTTTGGGAAGGGGCCCCTACAGTTATGCGGGCCCCCATCTCCATCAGCCCCTGTTATAGTATCTATAGAATCCCTTGACCCCTTCTTTTTAAATATCTCTGGGATTTTCCTATCCTTAGGGGGGCCTCTCTTTGGATTATTTGTCCCTATAGTTGTTTGTGTACCTAACATATACTCAACTTCTTTAACTAGGAGGTCTATTTCATCCAATGGGTTAGACCCGTTGGGTGTACCCAGATTCAAAGGTCTACTTGGGCGTTTTTTTGCGATTTTAGTACCCTTGGATTGCGCTGGTAAATCTATAGCCTTTCTTTTCCCCATATTAAGAAGATGCCCGTAAGATAAAATAAATACAAAATACAGTGGTAAAAGAAAAGAAAAGGAAAGACAGCTCCCTTTCTTATGAGTTGAGTGTCCTGTCACTGGAGTAACTGGCCCTGCCTAACAACCCTCTTCCGGGGATAGCAGCGTCTCACTCGTTAGCTGGGTGCTTGTTTTGGATTTGTTTGGGAACAGCCCTCTGGGTGATATCCTCCGGATGCCAGTAGAAGCTTATGGAAGAGGCCTACTGTTGTTGTAATACGAATGAGAGAGGGGGGGCCCAGCCCAGCCTCCTCCGGTCTCAGACGGGCGCAAGACGGGCCCGCCCTTGGCCCGGGCTTTGCCCGGGCGCCGCCCGCGCGCGTCCCGCGTGGCGGGAGCGCTGAACAAAGTTTAAAGGGCTCCTGCCCTGACTGCTCCTCCACTCGAGTGACGCGCTTCCCGCGGCGGCGGGAGCGCTGAACAAAGTTTAAAGGGCTCCTGCCCTGACTGCTCCTCCCCTCGAGTGACGCGCTTCCCGCGGCGGCAGGAGCGCTGAACAAAGGTTAAAGGGCTCCTGCCCTGACTGCTCCTCCCCTCGAGTGATGCGCTTCCCGCGGCAGCGGGAGCGCTGAACAAGTTTAAAGGGCTCCTGCCCTGACTGCTCCTCCCCTCGAGTGACGCGCTTCCCGCAGCGGCGGGAGCGCTGAACAAAGTTTAAAGGGCTCCTGCCCTGACTGCTCCTCCCCTCGAGTGACGCGCTCCCCGCGGCGGCGGGAGCGCTGAACAAAGTTTAAAGGGCTCCTGCCCTGACTGCTCCTCCCCTCGAGTGACGCGCTTCCCTGTAGGAAAATGGAGCTGCGGCACAGGATCACAGACAGAGTTAATGCTGTAGGCAGCACCCTGCGCACAAAGGAGGACATCAGGAAGAGGTGGAACAACTTCAGGGAAAAGGTCCATTCCATCATCTCCAGGGAGCAGCTGGAAGCCAAGAAGGCCGGTAGGGGCACTCCCAGTGTGCCATGGAGACTCATTCTCTGGGAGGAGAAGGTCTTGGCCATCCTGCATCCTGAAGACTTGACAGAAATACCTGGGAGAGTGAAGTCTGGCAAGTTACAACACAAAAACTGTCACAAAACTACAATGTCCTGCATGCTCACAACTCAGCTTTTGACACTGTCTTGTACATGTACTTAACCAACATTCAATACCCAGAGTATCTGAGTTTTAACAATGTCAATGTGTATTATTGGACCCAACATCACAGCTACCAAGGCCCATCACATGCCATATGGTCAAATGGTGCCTGTAAATTTTACAATATCAAACAAACATGCAGTCTGCCTTCAGATATGTGATACCCAACATTTGTTAAGTATTGGAGAGTAGAGGGAGAGACCTGACTGCAACTCCCAGGAGTCCATGTTCCTGTAACTCCAACCACCAGCTCAGTGTTCACTTGCCCAAATACACCTGTTTGTCATCTCTCTAATGCTCTTCAGTCACCTGGGAGTATGTCATTTGTCAAGTGTTGGGAAGTAGAGGGAGTGGCCTGACTGCAACTCCCAGGAGGCACTGTTTCTGTAACTCCAAACACCAGCCCAGTGTTCACTGGTCCACATACCCCTATTTGGTAACTCTCAATTGAAGTGTACACACTTGGGAGGACACCATTTGTATAGTGCGAGAAGTGGAGAGGGTGACATGACTACAAATCCCAGGAGGCACTGTTTCTGTATCTCCAACAACCAGCCCAGTGTTCATTTGCCCAAATACACATGTTTGTAATCTCTCTAATGCTCTTCACTCACCTGGGAGTATGCATTTGTCAAGTGTTGGGAAGTAGAGGGAATGACCTGACTCCAACTCCCAGTAGGCACTGTTTCTGTAATTCCAACCACCAGCACAGTGTTCTCTTGTCCAAATATACCTGTTCCTTAACTCTCAACTGAAGTGCACACATCTGGGAGGATACCATTTGTATAGTGTGGGAAGTAGAAAGAGTGACCTGACTGAAACTCCCAGGAAGCCTTGTGTCTGTTACTTCAAACACCAGCCCAGTGTTCACTTGTCCAAATACCCCTGTTTGGTAACTCTCATTTGAAGTGATCTGGGAGGATACCATTTGTATAGTGTGGAAGGTAGAGAGAGTGACCTGACAGCAACTCCCAGGAGGCACTGTTTCTGTAACTCTTATCACCAGACCAGTGTTCACTTGCCCAAATACACCTGTTTTTAATCTCATTAATGCTCTTCAATCACCTGGGGGTATGCCATTTGTCAAGTTTTGGGAAGTAGAGGGAGTGACCCGACTGCAACTCCCATGAAGCACTGTTTCTGTAACTCCATCCACCAGCCCAGTATTCACTGGTCCAAATACCCCTGTTTGTAATCTTTCTAATGCTCTTCACTCACCTGGGAGTCTTCCATTTGTCAAGTGTTGGGAAGTAGAGAGACTGACCTGACTGCAACTCCCAGGAGGCACTGTTTCTGCAACTCCAACCACTAGCCCAGTGTTCACTTGCCCACATACCCCTGTTTGTTAATTCTCAATTGACGTTTGCTCACCTGGGAGTGAGCAATATACAGATCATGCTCAACTCAGAGACAACTCTGCCTACCTAGCTTCATCTTGAACTGCCAACCCAAGATGAAACTATTGAGGACAGGAATGACACCTTACCAAGTGCGTACAACAACTATTCCTAAGGCCTCAAGCTGCATCACCAGATTTAGATCAGCAGCAGGAACATGGACACAGCACTGTGCACATGACTCCAGTCATATATACAACAAAGTTCTGTGTTTACCTGCATCCCACTCATCTAGGCCTCCAAATGGTCAAAGCCACGTGTTGCCTCTCCACTGTGTTGGCTTCACTGGAGGTAAGATGTCATTTTCAGTCCATCTTCCGAAGTGCAACTGATATGCACATCTCATGAGCTGTTTGAGTCAAATAGTTAGGCATGCTTTACACGTCATGCCAAATAACCCCAAACCATGGTAACTTGGCACAATAGGATAACCTACAACATAAGAATGTCCAATGTCTCTGCTTACTGTAACACAAAGCCTTTGGAGGTAGATGTCACACTTCAACCACTAACAATCTACGTTCTTCATCAACAGGTCGAGCTGCCACTGGGCACAGGGAGGCCACAGAACAGAGTACTACTACCCTCCTGGATGACACCCTCAGTGATGACAACACTCCTTGACTTGTGGACATGGAGGAATGTCCTGTCCAATCTAGGCAGCCTGGTCAGATAGCAACAGTGAGTCTCACTGTGCCCACAGTGTTACCTCCCAGTCCAACATCCCAGTCGAAAATGTGCCCCCCAAACCTGTGTACCAAGCACCGTTTCTACTATCTTGTGCCCCCAGTCCTGGATCCAGAGGTGCAACTCAACACTACAGACATTGAGGGCCCAGGACCCAGTTAGAGAAGGCACCCTCTGCCAAGGGCACAGGATTGTGGTGGTAGGATGTGTGGAAGGGATGCTGTGGCCCAGCAGAGTAAGGCCACTGGAGCTGCTGTTGGCCAGGACACTATCATCATCTTGGGGGTGTATCAGGAGTTGACGGAACCCCGGGACATTAAGCAGATGCAGAGGGTCATAATTGACAAAATGGATGTCCATAATACCAAAATGGGCACCCTAACAGGGGTGCTGCTGGAAATTAACACCACACTGATCAGGGCTTTACTCATAACATCTACATCTTCCTGTGTGGCAAGTGACAGAAACAGGAAGGGAGACCCTGACAGAGGCACAAACAGATGCAGACACCCCTGCCTCTGCAGCAGCCACACCCCCCCCCCATAGCAAGTGAAAAGAATCTAGAAAGTGCGGCTGTGAAGACACCCACCACTGCCAGCAAGAATCCTCTTCATTAATGTCCGCCTTTGGGTGTCACACATTCACTCTGCTCTTTGGGCTGATCCTGAATCACTTTCCATTTCCAATGGGAGGAATAATCTGGACTTTGGACTTCCAGTGGTGTGTCATCTACTCCAATGATTTCATTCACCATGACTGACCACTTCACATCTGAATTTTTGTTGAATCATGTCACATATATTTTTTGTTAGTAGTAGCTTCCCAATAAATTCACCCATCACTAACTCATTTTCTGTTGTCTAGATATGTCAGACCTTGTGAACCATACGATGATGATCCAAGGTCCTTGTTTAAGATGGGATATGTTGCATGTACACAGTGTCCATCTCAGGATTACAACCATTCCACACAAACACATACATACAAGTGTCTTGTCAAAGAAGACCTTTTATTACATTGTTTATCACACAGGCTGTCAATATGTCTGAAACATAGCAAATCATAAATGATTGAATCATACTGGGTAAATGAACATATTTACAGGTACAGTCCTCCAGGCAAAGGAAGGTTAGAATTTGTTAGACATTGTCCTGTAGAATTGGCAAACATTAAGGTGGTTGATGTTGTCAGCTGAAGCCATACCTCTTACTGCACCAAAGTAATTCAACATCTTATAATGCAAGACTCAGACAGATGGCAGTATAACAGTTTCTGATCACAGGGTCATCACAATCCAGTGCTCATGTATCTCGTGAAACATATGTCAGTGATTTGGCACAATCACTTTGGCCTGCAATGTTGAAACACATCAATAGCTAAATACATGCCATGTAAAAATAGTGTTTAGCCAACGTGAAGGGGAACTGTCATGATTGTGACCCATGAATACATACTTTCTGACCACATGATCACACACATGATGCATCAAGGCCACCATAGGACAAGAAACAAGTCCAATGGAGTCTTAAAATTTTCCATCCTATCACTGTGCAATTTGTCTTTGCACAGGTCTCCCACACCCAAACTCAGTGACCTACATTCCCTGAAACAATTTATGTCCACTTCATATGTCAGAACAGCATTACATACCTGCCAATGTATTAACTCTGAAATGCCCACATGAAGATGGCATGGTGAAGTTACCTGAACAAAGAACAAATCAAGGAATATAGTAGGGGTGGACGGGCAGCTCCAGTCCGCTGGCATAGCTAACAGAGTTTTTGGCACTGCACGCTCCGCTTGGAGCGTGGAGTTTGCCAAAAACTCTGCTAGCCCCACAAACGGAGCAGAGATCACCCGCTGCGCACTGCAGCCCACTGCAGCCCACTTATGGGCCACACAGCGCAAGCGCAGACAGTCTGCGCTTGTGCTATGAAGCCCATAACTGGGCTGTAGTGTGCACCGGCGGCAGATCCAGGGAGGGCCAGACCTCCCTCTGCCAACAGTGGAGCAGGGGGAAGAGGGAGGCAGAGAGAGAGCCAGGACGCTGGGAGAAGGACGATGAGGACCCAGGTTGCACACTCTTGCACAAACAAGGACTGAAACAGCAGCTTTCACTGCCTACGGTCCTGCACTGAATTTAGGCCAGGGCTGTAGGCAGTGAAAACTCCAGTTTCAGGCCTCTTGTTGTTGTGATGCATTTAAGAGGGCAATATACTGTATCTCCAACCACCAAAATGGCGGATACCTGACCTACACCTATGTGATGGGCAGTACCAACTGCAACGTACACAACCATAGGCTAATGTTGTTGCCTGTGGCGGTTGCAGGCCAATGGCTGTGGCCGTAGGCAGTGATGACCGTGTACATGGCATATGCGTACGCCACATTTTGTAAAATCAGTCACTTGACTCCTGACACTGCTGCCATCAACACCTCCACCACTTCAGCTGCTGTGTGCCACCCTCTGGAAGCAATCATGCCATGGCCAGCAGGTGAAAGGGCCCCTGCCTTCTCTCCAGAGGAGCTGTAAAAGCTTGTGGACGTCGTCCTTCCCCTGTATGATCAACTTTATGGCTCACCAGAGGAGCAGTTAAGAATCTCATAGGCACAATTGACTCTGTTCAACACCATCCTTTTCCTCCTCACAGGCTACAATGTGCCCCTGTGTGCCAGTTAGACTTCTTGTGTGCCTGCTGTTGCAGTTTATGTGGCATCAATGGGATGTACATTGTGCAGGTGTTGAGAAAAGTACTATATGTTTTGGACATTCACCTTGTGCTGTGTGGTGTGTTTTGAGGCCTAGATTCTCCTTGTGTTGGATGCATATATGTGGGTAAGGAGACTTTACTACCATACAATGACATTTCTTTGAATATGATGTAAATGTCAGACAACATGTATGTGCATGACAGCATGAGTTGCATATGCATCTTGTTTGAGTCATTTGAGGATCTTGTAAACAACGTGGATTGTGCCACAGATCATTCAGCCAACATCTGGCCTTGCCAAACCATTTTTTGCGAGGCATATCATGACTCACTGTGCCCTTCAGTTTGCTTTACAAGCCACACGCCACAATGATGATGGCCACATAATGTACTGCCATGCATGGAAGTGATGGAAATGTGAGTGTCATGTAGATTCTGTATGCTCAGCCTGCAGAGACCAGGGCCTGTCAAATGTATCTCCTAGACTGGGACATAGTCCAGGCTGTGGGAGAGATGCTGTGGCTATGCAACTGTGGCACTGGGCCCACTCCCTGTAGACCTGCAGATCCTGTTGTGTGACCAAGTTGAAGCTCTAGCAGCAAGACTTGCCCTGAATGCCTCTGTCCATTGACTAGATTATGAATGGCCACTGAGGTAAATCCTTGAACTAGTCCATATGTACATTTTGCATCATCGTCAATGTGTGTCTTTGACTCATGACAGGTACCTTACTCCCACAGCTCTTTTGTCACCTTCACGTGAGTCATACTTTTCCAGTACAGGCGTATGGCAAAATTGACAAACCCACAGTGCAGATAGTGTGTAGGTTCCAGGGAGGCCATCTCTGTAGGTTTGACAAATATAGTCAAAGGTGTATTCTGCTTATAGGTACATACTACAGAAACCCACCCTAAGGGGACATGAGTCTGTATTTGGTAGGCCACATGTTCACACATGCACAGGGAAGGGACTTTCCCTGCCCACCATGCCAGCCCTTTCACTGTCACTCAAGTACAAGGGTGAAGTCTGTACTATGGTAGTTGCCTGTAGGAACTGCATGCAGTGAGTAAATGTTGCAGAGTGTAAATGGGTAGGTCCACTCAGGCTCAAGGAATTTACCCTTCAGAAGCCAAAATAGTGTGTAGTGTTTCATTGTGGCTCACATCACAGTACCTGTTGCTTGTGCCTGGGCTACCTGATGTCAGTAGGCTTGCTGAGTCTGTGTAGGTCATGAGCAGGTTAGTTGCTTAGTGTGCAGATAACTCCAAAAGTGTGTAGTCACATCCCTGTACTTATTAGCATGTGTGCTTTGCACTTGTGGTGTGTTGACAAGTTGCACATTTTGTGCTTGGTGTTTCTGACGTGTGCCACACTGAATTTGGGCAAACACTTGTGTTTGTAAACTTTTGATTTGTCTCTTGCATACATACAGGTCAACACCCATTAGAAGATGGGGATTATTAGAGCCATCATCCGGAAGGTGTGGACCCTGGGGGTCCATGGCCGATGGATCGCCTACAGTCAGTAAAGGTGGGAGGACCTGCAACGCTGGGCCCAAAAGATTGCTGAGGTCCAGCTGGGGCTGTCGTTCCAACCTTAGTGGGGCGCACATCGGAGCCTGCCCCCTAATGACTGCATTCTGACAGTGGCCTACCTGGAGCTTGATGGGTATTTGAGGGGAGCCCAGAAGCCACAAGGGGGTGACTCTAGGGCATATTTCTGCCTGTCAGATTGCCAAGTTGATGTGTTCAGTTCGGCCACCCCACCCTGAAGGTTGGGGATGAAGCATGTGTGACATACAAGATGAGTAACTGTGTAGGTATGGAAGTTGGTGCATGCTCATGTGCCTTGCCTATTAGTCCAGGGATCTAGGACACAACCGAGTACAGTCCACCAACAATTTACTTTCTATGGCCAACACATGGATGTGTACATTGATCAATCAGGCAATGTTGTTTGTTGTTGTGGTTGTAGTTTGTACATAGTCCTCTACTCTTCAGTGTGACAGTCCAAACAAAATGACATAATGGATCACTGTCCTCAGCCACATGTCTGCTCAAGTGAGGATATTGGTATCTGTCCCCCAGAGGCCACTTTTCTTCGGTGTGTCATGAGTGATGATAACTCACTACTGTCTGTCATGTGAAAGTGGCTATCATACATGTTACAAAGCATGCATTGATCTTTGGGTACAGTTACAGAGCAAAACATTCCCTTGGTAAGTGGGGAATGTCCATTGACATGATTTGTGTGACATCACAGTTGCCACAATTCCTTCTGCCTACATGTTAGGATGTGTTCCCTTCATTTTTGACGAATCATTTTCACTGCTGTTACATGCATGGTCTGCCTGTCTTCATGGGATGATTTCTGTATTCCCTCACATATGTGTGCATGCCAATATGTATTTGTAATTGGACATGTTTCAAGTTGTGCAACAGACAGGAGTGTGTCACTATTGATTGGTGGCTTACACATCCCTTCATCCCTCATTGCATGTCATTTGGCATGTACAGCTCCAGTATTAATGAAGAACATGGCAGGTAGGACTACAGGTGTTTACCCACAATGTGCATTCCATGCCGTTGATGTGGCATCATGTAGCAAAGTGGTTTGCACATACGAAATGAGGAATGTCTGTTACCTAACCGTTAGCATGCACCATGAGTGACTTGCAGTTATGTGAGAATCATATGTGGTTGTGTACAAGCATTCATCTGTGGAAATCTGTGCTTGCAGGACAAAAATGGAGACAATGATATGGCTTTCCATTGGCTAACATGTTGAGGGCCCTCTGCAAGTACTTGAGAATCCCTGGGCCTCTCCAACATTCAAAGGACTATTGGCTTTTACTGATGCTATCAGAGCATGTTACTGTCAAGGTGCCAATAAAGAGAGGTAATTTCCCTGGTGCTAGCTGATTCATTGCGTTGTGGATTTTGGTGACATATCTCCCTAACATTTTGCACAATTTGTCTCCAGTGTACATTTCCATGCTAAATGTGTATTCAATCTGAGCAGCATTATTACAGCCTCCAAGACTCAATTGGGACAATTTACACATGGTAAGATGAGCATTGTTGATTTGTTTACAGTGTGACATGGGTACGTCTTTGTCATCTTCTTCAGCCTACTGTACTTCTGTCAGCAACGTTGCAGGATTTTTGATCATCATTTCTTCATGATATGGGATTGGGTATGTGACGATTAGCTGGGTGCATGACCTTGTGTGGAATCTGTGTAAATAAACTTGGCATTGAGCTGCTATTGTATGACAACAGGTAACTGAGGAATGCTACATGAGGCAAGCCATTGGAGCTGATACGGTCTCCTACTTGTTCAGTGGATACTGTGCTTGCACAACTTCACCCATGCAATTGGAGTTGTCTGTGATTCTGAATTTCCTGTGGGCAACTGTTGTCAGTTCATGTAGCATGCATGCATACAGTGTGGCAAACATAGAAGACACTTTGTTGGAGTTTTTTGCTGGGGCATACTTTACGTCATGGTAACGTTTGCTAATCACAGCTGTTGTTCAAGTGTGATCAGGAACATGCAGTGACCTTATTTCTCTTTGTATTTTCATCATCATTCCAGGCAAGTGAAGGAGACAGGGCAGAACAAAGAGGGGAAGCATCTGGCCATAGTACCTCTAGTCATGACACCACTGACACAGAGGGACCCAGTTGCCTGGATCGTGAGGGGAGTGCCACAGAGGACACAGAATCAACCTAATAATCTTCTGATTCTACCTCCAGTGGCCACTCCCTAGTGGTGGTGGACCCATCAGGACCTGCTCCGGTACCATCCGTGTCCATCCGCCCAGTTTCATCGCCACCCTCCCTATTGCTCCCCACCCAGTTGGTCATGCCCACTCACCTAAGGGGGGGGGGTCTCCTTCACCCCAGGAACCTCACCCCCAGCCCCTGTTACCCTTGCTGCCTTGAGTGAGGAGGCTATTGACAGCCTGAGGAGTATCTCTGTGGGGTAGACTGCTATTCCGAATGCCATCCAGAATTCGGCCGGCCACTTCTGGCAGACAAATGCGTACCTGGAAAGCATTCATAATGACATGTGTGGCCTACAGAGATCTTTTCAGGCTCCAGCCTCCTCACTGACAGTGCCACCCATCTCCCATAATCCTCCCCCACCACCTTCCTCTTTCCCATCCAAATTCCCTATTTCCCTACCTCTCCCAAACACACAGACACATCTGCATGCTCCCACCTCAAACACACACAAGCAGCACACGTAAACACAAGCACCACAAGACACACCGGCATGCAAACACTCAGCAGTCTCACACAGATACCACAACAGCCACCATTCTCATAGATACCTCCTCCACCCCGACCCACCCACACACAACAATCACCATATCCACAACACCTAGTGATACATCTACCACACCCACCATCTACCCAGACAACATCTCACAACCTACAGACCCACACACCTCAGACACCATACCCCTAGATAACACCTCAACACCCACAGACCGATCCACCACTCCCTCATCACCCAGCACCTCTACCTCACAGGCCCCAAGACACGCAATCACCCACACTCACATTCAGAATAGACACTACCCAAACCCAAGCATATCTCACACACTCACACAACAGAAGCATTAACACCCACATGCAAGACCACCACTCCCTCAAACTCCAAAGCCCCAATCCCTTCTGAAGACCCTACCTGTTTTCCCACAGGAAAGTTTCCATTGTGACCTTGCCCTTTCCCCTTTCCCCTATCATCTTTACCCCCCTCCAAAACCCAAGAGGCCCCCTCCCACATCCCAACCCATCCCCTCCACATTCAAGTCCTCCTTGTCACACTTGCCCCCTGCAAGCACCCATACTCCTCCCCAATGAAGAAGCCCACCCCTCCAAAGAAACAGCTTACCCCTCCCAAACCCAAAACCCACGCATCACAAATCTGACTCTACCCCACACAAGTATGATCGCTCAGGTGCCTGCAAGCCCACTTAATGCCCCTTCTTGTGGAGGTTCCCTGGCAGTGATTGCTGTCAAGCTTGGGAACAATCTACAATTTGGACTGGCCAATGGCCTTTGCTCATCAGCAATTACTGTTAATAAAGCTAAGTTGTTGTTTTTTTGGTGCACATTTGTCCTGCCATTACTTTTCTACCTTTTTGTTGTTTCTGAGTAATTTGTGTTGTATGCCTGATTGCTGACCATTTGGTGAGATTGGCATTATCTGACATTGTGGGCAGTGCTGGTTTCACCCAGGAAAATGGTAGATGTTCACTGTATGGATATGTGGTTGGTAATCCAATCAGGGTGTCATTGCATTGAGTTTTGTTTGATATGGTAAGTATTTCATCTTGGGTTGGCCAATGTCAGCATATATTGTGTTAGAGTTGTTCCCCTCATATGGATTGGACATTTGTCTCATGTGTGGGAGTTAGAGTTTTGTTTGTCCACACATGGAGGGTGTTCAATTGTGGTACCTTCCTTTACAATGTTGATGTGTGTTCCTTCCAGCTACTTCATCTACATGTATGGCCCATGCTGTTTCTGTTGTATTTGCTTTCTGACTTGCACTTACGCATGTGGCAGATAGGCATATCACTTGACTCTACTATTATTTTCCCCTGAGATACATAAAGGGCCAGTTCCTATGAAAATGGTGTTTTGGGCCATGTGCAAAGTGAAGTGTCACTATCAGGTCAGGTCAGTATCCTTCCAGGAGTGCTCCCGATAACCCCATCCTTATTGTGCAGGTATTGCTTCTATTGTAAGCCTGGGATATTTGTCTCATAAAATATTGTGCATTCTATTGACCTTCCATTGTGTTGCAATGTGGGTGATATGTGTAGGCCCATTACAGGTTTGTTTCATCGAAGGGATATTTATGTTGAATGACACATCCAGACATATGTGTCTTCAAACTCATGACAGTCCATGGGATGTGATCAGTGTGAGGGTGTCAGTCGAATTATGTTTGATGTTGAGGTTGTGTGTCTGCTTTGTACTGTATGCTTTCACTGTTCCTGAAACTATGAGCAGCACACATGCGTTTTTGTGGAGTGTGGCAGTGCAGTGTCAGTCACTTGCCCAAAGGGCAAAGGAGCATTATTTGGCAATGGGGCATCATATGGCTGTGTATGGGTCTTTTGTTGTGTACGACTTCGACCCAGGACAGAAGGACAAGTTTAATTGGTCCATGTAGAGTAACTGACATACCAGGTAGACAGCAGCACCTTGATCAGTTGGTGAGTTTCGGGACATGGGTAGGTGTTTTGTTTTATCATCAGTTGAGTCCACAGTGGCACGGATTTTGTGCTTCATCTATGAGCAGCGGCAGGATGTGTGTGATCGGATCCATAGTGGCACAGGACATGTGACGTGACCTGCAGGTGAGTTCCTTCCATTAATGTCTCTGTTTCTGTCAGCTGAGACGTGGTGATTAGACTGCCATGGTCATGATAGAGAAGGCAACATCATAACCTGTCTGGTGGAAACACAGCCTCATTTGCCTATCTCGCCACCGGAGCAGTCTGAGCCGCCTGGCAGTGCTGGCGGGACCGTGGTGGTCTTTCTTCTGTGGAACCTCCTGCATCTTAATACGGTGGTCTGACTACCAAGCTGACAGCAGTCAGACCACTGCCGCCACCATGGCAGTCCACGGACCTCCAAACTCATAATGAGGTCCTAACTCTAATCCAGTATTATAAAAAAATAAACAAATTGGAAAAAATCTATTCAAATCTACTATTCAATATAAAATCCTGCAAATGTTGGAGAAAATACAGATGTTGGGGCTTACAGTTTACTATTATAACTCAATCTAACAAAGTTTGGGGAAGCTAAATACATTGGATTGAGCACATTTCCATTTTAAGTCCAGTCTAACAAGCAGTGAGGAAAGTGCGTACATTTTGAGGGACAAGTTTACTTATCTAAAAACACAAGGGAAAGTTTATGTATTGGTCATGAGAGGATGTGAGGGTCTATATACAATCTAATAAACATTTAGAAGCACACATACATTGTAAGCATCAGATTTATTGTAATTCCATTCTAACAACTCTAGAAAGTGCATACATTGGAGGGAAGAGGGTCAGATATAATATTCTAACTCCATTCTAACGGATATTGGGCACAATGCATACATTGGAAGGGAAATATTTACTCTTCTAACTCCAGCTTAAGAAACATTCAAGAAAGTGCAAACACTGGGAAGGGTGTCATATTTAGTAGTCTGATAGCAAGCTAACAAGCACAGTGGGAAGTGCATAGGTTCAGGGAGTTAGTGGGCCAGACATACCATTCTCGCTCCAGTGTGACACAAATTGGGGAACATGCATACATTAGGAGGGACATATTAATTCGTTTAACACCAATCTAAGGGCCCAATTATGAGTTTGGAGTTCTGACTGCTAATCCACCAAGGTGGGGGTCCCAAGAAGACTTCTGCACAGGAGGTCTCCCACCCACCATATTATGATGTATGCAGGTTGAACTGCCGATCGCATCAATATTTTGCTGCCTGCCAGTGGTGCAGCAAGATGCAATGTTGGTGGTATGTACTGATCGCCATCATTGCCGTGGTCAACTGCTGAGCCCATTTAAAAAACACAGTTGACATGGTGGCCATCTTGTAGCGGTTAGCTGACGGTGGTGAGCCATTGTGGAATGTTCAGAGCAAAGCACCAGAAGAGTGCCTATCTGATGAATTGAAAAACAACATAACCAATATCCATTGACTAAGTAGATACATCTGCAAAACACACTATAAAACACACCCCATCCCAGTCCACAATCCTTTGCCTCTCCACTGCAGCATAGCAAGACAGAGACAAATCTTCTTACTTCTTTTTTAATTTTTAGTACATAGGGCAGTCCTTTTTTTCTATCCCATTATACACCTTTCACACACTTCTTATAAATAATTTTTCCCCAATGTCACTTGTCTTGTTTAGTTAGTCACTGTCACCCACTTTAATTTTCAGTCATGTCACAGCCCAAAAATACATATTTTTCAGGGGATTAGTTAAGAGTCAAGGTGGATGACATCATAAGAGTAAAGCCACTGTTGTTTGGAGCCCAAATCCAACATACTCCGCTCACTAGGAAAATGGAAATGTGGCAAAGGATAGTCAACAGAGTGAATGCTGTAGGCACCACCTTATGCACAAAGGAGGCTAGAAGTGGAAAGACCTGAGGGGGCAGATGCATTCCCTTGCCTTAAGGCTACACCTGGAGCCCCAGAAGCATGGTGGTGGTCTTCCCAGTGCCCCATTACAACTTTTTCACTGGGAGGAGACGGTCTTGGCTATCCTGCAGACTTGACAGGAATAACTGGGAGAGCTGTTGAGAGGATGGCGGATTTCCATGACATAACTATTCTAAGTTTTGCCAGTGCCAATGCTAGATCTGTAAATTTATGGATGGATTTGAGCGCTGCCAATCGAGAGGTATTGCCCAGTAGGCAGTATGGTCTGTCCTTCCAGACAGGGGTGCCCAAGGTATCCGTCAGGAAGCGTACAAACTCATCCCAGTATGAGGTGAGGATCGGACAGTTCCACACGATATGAATGAAGTCAGCAGATATGGCGTGGCATCAGGGGCAAATGTTGGTTGTCCCTTGGTACATATGTGCAATTCTTTTAGGGGTCAGATAAGTGTGTTATAGGTAATTGAAATATGTATACTTAAGTCTGGCATTTGTTGAGATAATATTCAATGCCTTCAGACATTGTCCCCATTGTTTATCTGTTAATCGTGCCTTAAGTATTGTTTCCAAGTAGATTCGGAGTTGGTGTAATGGAGGTTCCCTCTCAGACCAGATTAAAGCAAGAAGTAACCCTTGGGATCCCATAAACATCAATCTTGCTGTCTGAGGTGTTAAGAATTCTGTCACAGAATAAGTCTCCCCATGTTGTCAGTCCAGTGCGAGCCCAGGCCATTGCGTCGGATCACCTCTAAAGATCCTTGCACTCTGGGCGCACCCATACGGAATGTGTTGGTGAGTATGGAGGACAAATGTGTTTTCCAATAACGTACTGGGTCCAGCATGATTTAGCTACTCTTGTCAGAGCATTCCCTCTGCCTCCCAGTGCATCTACATCTGGTCCCAGTACTGCTGGTCTGTAAGTGTTTTAATATCAAAAGATCATCCCAGGACCCATGGTATGTGTCAACATGTATATGGATGGTTCAACCTAACTGCAGTGTGGCAACAGGTATATAAGACTAAATGCTTGTCAAGTGCTGGGAAGTAGAAAGAGTGACATGACTACAACTATCATGATGCCCTCTTTCTGTAACTCAGAACAAGAGGCTGTCGTGCAGTTGCCCAAAGACTCTTTTTAGCAATGTCACAACTGATGTTCATTCATCATGGTGTTCACCATTTGTCTAGTGTTGGGAGTTAGAAAGTGACATGACTACAATTACCATGAGGCCCTCTTTCTGTAACTCAAAACAAAAGACCATGGTCCACCTGCCCAAAGACACTTGTTAGTCATGTCACAACTGATGTTCACTCATCATCGAGTTCACCATGTGTCTAGTGTTGGGAGTAAAAAAGTGACATGACTCCAACTATTATGAGGCCCTCTTTCTTTGACTCAAAACAAGAGGCCATTGTGCACTTGCCCAAAAACACTTGTTAGCCATGTCACAACTCATGTTCACTCATCATGGTCTGATCAATCTACATACAATGCTTAACTCTGAGAGGTGTATGCCTACCTAGTTTGATGTTGTCCTAGTAACCCCAAATGACACCATTAATGCCATGAATGACACCTTACCAACTGTGTACATCAAGTAGTTGTAAGGCATTAAGCTGCTTCTGACTGATTGGAAGTGGCAATTACCCTACTGTCTCTGCACTGCTCGTATGGTGTCTACTGCTACATATGCAACCAAGCTGTGTGTTTGCCTAGATCTTATTCACCTAAACCTTGGAATGGTCAAATACACATGATACTTCTCCACTGTGTTGGCTTGACTGTTTGTTAGATGCTATGTTCAGTCCTTAATCGAAAATGCAAGTTATCAGTGCATCTTATGAGCTGCTCAATCCCTATACTTTTTGCAACCTCAGCAAATGTCTTGTCAACAATGTCAATACCATGGAACTATATCACACTAGAAAACCCTAACTATTAACATTTTTCTTGGTCTCTATTTACTGCGACACTAAACATTTGGATGTAGATTCCACACTTCCACCAACAACAATGTACTCCATTTCTCAACAGGTTGAACTGGCACTGCACCTGGGCAGACATTGCCCACGGAACAGACTCCCAAACCTCGGATGAAGCCCTCAGGGATGACAACACTCCTGAACATGTGGACGTGGATGATGGACCTGGCACAATCTTGTGTCCCCGGTCCTGGACCCAGAAGTTCAAATCACCACCCCTGACACAGAGGGACCAGGGCCCAGTTGTAGATGACACCTTGGGTCAAGGGCATAGTCCCGTGGGGGTAGGGTCCATGGGGGGGATGCTCTGGGCCAGCAGAGTGAGGCCACGGGGGCCACTCATGATCAGGACACCATCAGCCAAGTCTTGGGGGTCTTGCAAACGTCCCAAAGCATGACGGGTCAGGTAGTAAATGAACTCTGGGAAATCAAGCAGCTGCAGAGGGACACATACCAACATATGGAGGCCCATAATGCCAACATGGGCACCCTAACAGGGGCGATGATGGACAGTGTTGGGCCTGGCCCTTTTTGCAGGGTCATTCTCAAACGTACTCCTATTTTTCTGACCTGTTTTTCTTGGCTCTAGGTCTCTGGGCACTTTATCACTGCTGATCAGTGCTAAAGTGCATGTCCTCTCCCTTCTACATTTGATATGATTGGCTTACACCTGATTGGTGTATTTAATTTACCTGTAAGTCCCTTGTACAGTGGTATCCCTTTTACCCAGGGCCTGTAATTTAGATGCTACTAGTGGGCCTGCAGCACAGCTTGCACCACCCACAGATGTGGCCTCTCAAACCTGTCTCAGGCCCGCCACTGCAGGGTCTTTGTGCGCAGTTTACTGCAATAGGAACCTGGCATCAAAATTTACTTGCAGGCCTCGAACTCCACTTTTACTACATATGTCACCCCTAAGGTAGGCCCTAGCTAGCCCTATGGGCATGGTGCTGTGTAGGTAAGAGTTAGGACATGTGCCTGGCTGTGTGGTCTATACTAGTAGTGACAAACAGCCTATTTGGTTTCTCTCTGCTGTGAGTGCTGCCTCTCTCATAGGATTGCATTGGAAATGCCCTTACATATGGCTAAGTGGTATTTTCTGATCTATGAAGGGTTCAGTGGGCATGTTTGTTATGGATGGGATGGTAGTGAGAAATGCTGCTTACTGATATAGGTGGATATTTTATTACCATGGTAGAAATGCCACTTTTAGAAAGTGAGCATTTCTCTGTGCTTATAACCCTTGTGCTTTTGCAGCTTGTCTTCATTCCATGTCTAGAGTAGAGTGACAGCTGGGCTTTGTGCATACTTTCAAGATAGCCATCACACAAGAAAAGTGGAAGTGTAATAGGAGTGCATCTGCATACTGAGTGGTCTTCCTGGGCTGGGTGCACTTACAGTTGTATAGGCTGTGTTCTGCCCTGACACAAAAGGCTTGTTTACCCCCTACTGATGCCTGGAGCCAGTGTGAAGTAGAAGGGGCGTTCCTAAAACTGGCTAGAGCCGGTTGGAACCTCCTCCCTACTTCTAGAAGCTGGGCATAAGGAGTATAAGTATAGGGGTTGTTCCCAATGTTGTTAGACACTGATGGACACTGTCTGGACTGGACACTAGATGCTGCTGAAGGGACTCACCAGGAACCGCCTTGGCACTGCTCTGCTTTTGTGCTAACGTGTGACCTGCTAGGTCACTAGAAGGACTGCCACTACGTTGACCAGGACCTTTTGTGCTGGTCTGCTTGCTTGGGCCCTGCAGCCTTGAACCCCCGCAGTTGTCTCCAGGGGCTGGGTGGTATGGCCCCCTGTCTCCCCTGCATCTGTGTTGCTTTGGTGCTATTGTCTTCTTTGCTGGGCATGAATAGAGTGCCCCTGGCTCTTGTTGAGCACATGGAGAGCGCTTGATGGGCATTAGCGCTGTGTTCTCTGTTCAGGAACATGGAGAGTGCTCCATTTATTTACTCCTTGAAGAACGCATTTAATCTACTTTATACCCCTGGGCATAGGAAAGCGCCCCAGTGTCCCTGTGGGTGTAGCCTCCCCCACCACAGAAAAAACTGAGAGTAGCCCGCTGGCAGCCTCTCGTTGAGTGTTAGTGAAGCGCTCACCAGTTGGTGCCCCCAGGGCACAAGCGGGCACTTCTTTCTGCTGGACGATCAACGCCGCACCCGGGACAGTCGTTGACGTGTTTAGTTTGCACACCATGTCAGGTGCGGGAGTGCTGGCTAAGGGAGTAGGATTGGCCCCAGGACTGCATAGCCAGACGGCATGAGGACCAAAGGCAGCCCCCAACACCAACTGGCAGCGGCAATCCAGTGGGAGTGAAGGTAGCAGTTTGAGTGATCTAAGAGGGTTCAAGACACACACTACCAGAGACCCAGGTAATTGGAGATCAGCCATCCTTGCTGACATGAAAGGCTGCCTGGAGGAGTTGTGCAACGCAGGGAGGACCCAGCAAGGCATCCCTGCCACAGTGAAAAGTTGTGTTTGTACCCCCACGTCACCTGTGGGGGTGTATCTCTGCTTGGAGGCACTGAGGCGATTTTGTGCGGGAAGAGACGGACACCTCGACAGAGGCCCCATTCCTGCTGGAAGGAATTTGATGCATGATCTATACTTGGAACGCAGGCGCTCCTAGCTAGGGACACGTGCATCCCTGTTTACCATATTTCTTGAAAAGGAGTGCAGGAGCACAATCGCCCTCAAGGGAGACAGTCTTGTTGGGGGGATTAGCCTGTGACTGGCAACGCATGCCTGAGTGTCATTCTTGTGCTCCTTGTTTCTGCTGCATTGTTCTCCTGACCTGATTGCTATTATATGTCGTACTTGCCATGTTTAGGGGGGATGTGCAGATTTTCAGGCTGTGCATTGCAGGGTGGGTATTATGATATGTACCATGTGAAGATGTTCTCCTGATATGGGCATTTACCATGCTACTAATAAGGATCTGTCTTTGGGGAATGTTTCATGCTACATGCCTTTATTTTTGGTGATAATGATGACTTGGCTACTATTGTGTTGCAGAATATAAGTAACCTATTTGTTTGCCTGACTACTGCTTGCTTTTGCAGAGTACTAGTGACCTATGTGATGTTCTGACAACTGCATGTGTAGCAGGGTATTACTGATACATGTCATTTTTGGTTTAATTATGTTTTATGCAATACAGTTTATTTTTATATAAATTGTGGAGTTTCCTTTGTGGTGTATTTATTGTGCCACTGGTGTTTTGTGTGTTGTGCAGATGCTTTACACGTTGCCTCTGGGATAAGCCTGACTGCTCGTGCCAAGCTACCAAGGGGGTGAGCAGGGATTACATTGGGTGTGTAGCTCTTTCTTCCTGACCAGAGTGGTGGTCCCTGCCTGGCTGAGGTACCTACCCTAGCCGGCCAGGAACCCCTTTTCTAACAGACATCCATACAACCCTGAGGAGGGCTTTTCCACCACCATCTACTCCTTCCTGTGGTGCAAGTATATTAGGGCAATCAACATCTGTGGCAGAAACAGGAAGGGAGGCCCTGCCAGAAGGAAAAATACTGTCAGACACCCCTGCCTCTGCAGCAGCTGAACACCCCCTACCCTTGTAAACATGGATGTCCATGCTAATATCCAGGATGTGCGGATGGCAAGACACCCACCACTGTCAGTAAGAAACATCAACCTTAATATCCTCGTTTGTGTGTCACACATTCACTAAGAGAGACTCATTCTGGAAATTTTTTCCATTCTTGACGGGAGGAGTAATCTTGGCTTTGTTATTCAGATGATTTTACATCGATGTCTATAACTTTATTCACCATGACTGACTCCTTCACTTTTAATTTGTTTGTTTTTTGCACCAAGTATGTCTTCACCTTTAACACTTCACATTTAGCATTGTAGATATGTAAGACACTGTGAACTATACAATGACAAAACAAGCTTCTTGTGAAAGGGTGGGTATGTTGCTTGTACACACTGTTTAGCTCAGGATCACAACCATGCCACACCAACACATACATACAAGTGTCTTGTCTAAGAAGATTTTGATTACATTTTTTAAATCATAGGCTGTCAAGATGTCAGATACATAGAGAATAAAACATGATTGAATCCCACTGTGTAAGTGATCAAAATACATGGTACAGACCTAAAGAACATAGAAGTAAGGACTATATTAGACATTGTCCTATAAAACAGGCACACATTAATTTGGTTGATGTCATCAGCTGGAGCCATATCGCCTACCTCACAAAAGGAATCAAACATAACATAATGCAAGTTTCAAACAGATGGCAGTACAACAGTTCCTGATCACAGGATCATTACAATACAGTGCCTCTGCATCTGGTGGTATGACACAAACAAATGTCAGTGATGTGTCACAGGCAATTTGGCCTACAATGATGAAACACATCAACAGCTACATACTGTTAGAACAAAAAGAGTGTTTAGTCAATGTGAAGTAAAACAAACATGGACACATTTCACGTGGCAAACATCTGGACAAAAATGACAAAATGACAAAAATGACAAAAATCTGACATAAACAAAATAACATTGACAAAATGTAAATGTGTCAAAAGTTTCATCACCAAACAGCCTTTGCCAGATTTTTTTGGGGCTTACGCCTCCTAACACTTAAAAAAATATATACTTGTCATATCATCACAAAACGAGTTCATTGTACAGTCAAACTCATCACATCGCAAGACATACTTACATTCATGAGAAGAAGCTGTTGATGAGGTCTTGTTTCAAGTCAGTTCCTTCCTCTTCACCACTATCATCATTTGGCATGTTAGGATTCTCACCCGGTGGCACCTCAGGCTCTCCATCCTCTGCAATGTAAGTTATGTTTCTTCGCAGGGGTATGTTATGGAGCATGCAGCAGGCCACGGTGATCTGACACACCTTCTCAGGTGAGTACAGGAGGGCTCCCCCCGCCTTGTCCAGACAGCGAAATCTGGAGTCCAAAAGCCCACTCAACTGGCCGCCATGTTCTTCCATGGGCCTTATTGAAGTGGACGTCCCCCACGTAGTTCGATTTCTCAACAGTTTTAACAACCAAAGATAGTTGGGATATGCTATGTCTCCAGTTTTCTAATGAGACATAAGAGCTACAATGAGTCACACACCTTCTGATTAGAGCACCTGACATGGCACACAAAGTTAGGACAGATGTTACTTATCAACAAGTCATTGAACTCTCACGTTGCAGTTGTGACATCAACTGGGGTATGGTGCTGTTCCGCATTACAAAGGAATCATGGGCTGACACTGGGAACCTGGTACAGACACTTGAAATGTACAGATCTGGCAATCAAACAACTTGCACGTTGATAGAATGGTATTGCTTCCTGTTTCAATAGACTTGTTCACTGGCACTAATGCAATAGGGGTGCCATCAACGGCTCCCACCACATGAGGGAAATGACCAAATCCATAGATGCCAAACTGCAGATTGGCTAAATCCTTAAGTCTGGGGAACCTGATGAAACTGTTTATGTGTTTCATCATTGCTAATAGCACATCTTTCAAAGCACCACTGAACATAGGTTGTGACATGCCACCAGACATAGCCATTGTATACTAAAAGGACCCTGTGACCAGAAAGTGTAATACTGCCATGAGTCTCACAATGGGTAGTATACATGTTGGATTAGTGTATTGAGGCTTGAGATCTGGCACCAACTGACAACTTAGATCTTGCATAGTTTGCCTATTCAGATGAAACTGTTTTATTACATCCCTTTCTTCCAGGGAAAGAAGGTCTCGAAACGGACAGTACACTGGAGGTTGTCGCTCCTTCCTCAACCAGTGTACCTATGTGTGGAATAAAGTAAATTCTGTGCATCAGTCACAGTGTACAGAGCAACATATATCATGAGTAAGACAAAAGTAATATGACAAAACATTACCGGCTGGAAAACCATTACACGCATTTCACATTTCAGTGGTCTACTCCTCAAGATCCAGCTATAATTCCCATTGGTATCTACACGTGTCTACAATACATATGTGCATTTCATACACCTTTATGGTCCTCATTTGAACCTTGTTATAAAAAAGTATTTTTTCTCCTAAAAAAATACAGCCACCAGCGATGTACAGTGCACCACAGTCATATGGCATTTATGACCAGTAACACAGCACACTGATGATGTTTACTAGAAATTAAGCATTGATAGAGTATTACATATGTTGACATGTTACAACACATTTTTAATGGTAGTGACACATTTACCAGTCAGCAATAATATAGTTTCAACTGCTAAAATGGCGGATACCTGACCTCGTATATTGGACTTTTGGAAGCTTCCGCCGGCATCCATAGTGGTCTCAGCCATAGGCTAACATTGTCCATTGTGACTATCACAGACCAATGGCTGTGCCCATCTACACTGAGGACCACATATGTGGCATACAGGTACTCTGTGGTTTGAAAAATTTCTCACTTGCCTCATGACACTGCTGCCATCAACACCTCTGCCACTTTAGCTGCTGTGTACCACTTCTGGAAGCAATCATGCCAGGAGCTGGAGAAACTTGTTGATGAGGTCCTTCCCCTGCATGCTCAACTCTGTGGCTCACCAGAGGAATAGGAAACTATCTCACATACATATTTGACTATTTTTAATAACATTATTTCCTTTCCCACAGCTACAATGTTCCTCTGAGTCCCAGATATTTTTTTGGATGACTGTAGTTACATTTTGTGGTCCATACATAGAATGTACATGACATGGATTGTGGAGACCTGTACTTTGTATATTTCAAATGACCATTGAGTTGTATGATGTGTGATAAACCATAGATCCTCCTGTTGCTTTCACATGTCTATGCAAGTAAACTTTTCAGAGTAACAATAATATATATGATGATTAGATTATGGTAAATGAGAACATAAATGTATTTGCATTACAGCATGAGCTGTGCATGTATACTTTTAAAAGCAGTTGAGGAGGATGTTAGCAATGTGTACAGTCCCACATATAACTCCGCCCAGATCAGGCCTTGGCAAACTGTTGCCTGAGAGCTAGCTAAACCTCACTGACCCATTCAGAGTGCCACACAACCTTGAGTTCACATATAGGATGTCCACAAGATGTACTGTTGTGCATTGGCGTGATGGAAATGGGATGCTCATGTTGGTTCAGTATGCTGAACTCGCAGAGAGCAAGGCCATTAGGGGCCATAGCCCAGGCTGGGGCAGAGTTACTGTGGCAATGCAACTGATGCAGAGGGTAAATTCCCTGAGGACCTGCAGATCCTTGGATTTCCCAAAATGTGTCTTCAAAACGAATAGTAGACCTGCATGCTTTTACATTGACTACATTTGGAATGGTGACTTAGGTAAACCCCTGACCTGCTACATCTTTCCATTGACCCACATTGTCAATGTGTGACATTTACTATTGACAGGTCCATTAATCCCACAGGTCTGTTGTCACTTCTCCCTAAGTCATGTATGCACTGTACTGGCTTTTTTCACAAGTGACAAATATACAGTGCAGATAGTTGGTTAGTATTGGAGAGATCATTACATGTGAATCACTAGCTTTGTTACATTGAACCAATCAGACCAGACATACCGTGGCATGTTGAATGTCATCTCTGTAAGAGTGCCACATATGGTAAAAGATGTGTCCTGTGATGCCAGTACATACCACACAAACTCAATTAGATGTAGCATGAGCTTCAATTAGCTAGTCCACATGTCCACACATCCACAGAGAGGAAACTCTCAGTGACACCCATGCCACCTGTTTTATTGTGACCTACGTTTTAGGGTGTAGTCTTGACTAAGGTCAAGGTAGCTTACATGGACCATTTTCAACAAGATATTATGCATGAATGAAAAGGTGTCTGTGCAGTTATGTATAAGTAGTTTACCCTTCAGAAGGTCACAATGCTGAGTTGTGTTTTATATGGCCTCACATCATGGTACATGTTGGTTAGCCCTGGGCTACATGATGTTAGTGGGCTTGGTTAGTCAGTGTAGGTCACGACCAGTGTTGTGGTAGTCAGCAGATGACTACAAAAGTGTGTATATATATATATATATCCCTGTACTTATCAACACACATGTGAAATTTCTACATGTAGTGTGTTAACAATTCAAAAATGCTTGTGCTAGATGTCTACAAAATGTGTGTGGACCAAAAAGATGTCCAAAATTATGCAAATATGATCTCTTCATTCATTTATTGTATCCATAGAGGTCAACACCCATCAGAAGCAAGATATGTGGGGAGCCATCACCCGGAAGGTGTGGACCCTGGGGGTTTATCACCGATGCAACTTCCATTGTCACAAAATGTGAGCCCTGGGCAGATTCATACATGTTACATTGCTACCTTTATGTGTTAGAAGTTGCCATCTCACTCTGAGTATTGTAGGTGGCCCATTTGCAACACACAAGAAGAGTTATTGTTTGTGTAGTTCTGTTAGTAGGTGCATGCTGATGTGTCTTGCCTAATGTCCAAATGACCAGGTACACAACAGAGTCCAGTCCATTACCAATATGCAGACACATGGCTAAGTACAGTCACCAATCAGCTCATGTTTGATGTTGTGGGGGACATTTGTACCCATCAGGCCACTTGTCTTCAGTGTGTCAGTGTGTCATAAGTGCTGGTACCTCACTACTGTGTCTCATGTGGTGGTGGCCCTCATTCATGTGACATGGCATATAGTGCACTTGGGTGCAGTCACTACACAAGTATTTCCCTTGGTAAGTGAGAATGTACAGTTAAATGAGTTGGCTTTCATCACTGTTACCTGCAGTATTTGTGCCTACATGTTGACATGTGTATCTTTTACTGCAGTATTATGATTTACACTACTGTCTCCTACACGATCAACCTGTCTTCATGGGAGGATGTCTGATTCCATCTCATATGTGCGCCTGAGAGAATTTATTGGAAAATAATTATATGTGCAAGGTATGAAGTTCATGTGTTATCACAGGCAGGAATGTGGCATTGGTTGGTGGGTCACACATACCTTAATTTGTTACTCAATTTCATGTGTCATGTTCAATTGTTGAAGCAATGAAGGACATGACAGGTGGACCTACAGTACTTAGTCACAATGTCTATTTCCATTCATTGATGTTGAATTATGAAGCTTAGTGATTTGCACATTTTAATTGGTGAATGATCATTAACTGACTGTTGACATGCATCGGGGAGTGACATGCAGAAATATGTGAATTATTTGTAAGTGTGTACACTCAGTAATACATTGGAATTTGTGGTTGTGTGAACAAAAGGTACAGTGATGTGTCTTCCCATTGAGAAATAGATCACACCACCTCTTCTGATAATGGAGTTTACCTGAACCTCAACAACATTAAATGGACTATTGGTTTTTAGCTATGCAGTGTCATAATGGAGTTCTCACAAGTACCAACCACAACTGGTGATTTGCCAAGGCCTAACTGATTAATTGCGCTATGGATATTTGTTGGCAAATCTCCCAGACATTTTGAGCAGATTGTCTCCAGTGTTCTTTTCTGTGTGGCATTTGTAATGTTGTGAAGCTACAATAGCCTTCTTTCATGACACTATTTTGACAATGGACATATTACGAAGTTACAATTGGCTTCTACAGTATGACACAAGTTTTTCCATGTCACCTTCTTCCAGCAACTGTACAACTTGTTGCAACATAGCTGTATTAGTTAACCATAATTTCATCATGATGTTGCATGAGGTATATGAACTTTTGCATATTGCAGGGCCTTGTGTGGAATCAGTAGGAATACATGTTGCATTGCCATACTATTTGATGACAACAGGTTACTGAGGTATGCTTCAAGGGCTAAACCATTCAAGGTTACAAGGTGGCCTACTTGATACATGGGTATTGTGATTCCACAACTTAACTAATGCAATTGGAGGTGTCGGTGATTCTGAATTTACAGTGGACAGCTGCTTAAAGTTCATGTAGCAGACATACATGTGGCCTTGCAAATGTTGAAGACACTTTGGTGGACCTTATAGCTGGAGTCTACTGTACATTATAGTAATGTTCTGTGATCCTTACTGTTGGTCAAGTGTGTTCTGGCACACGCAATAAACCTATTTGCATTTGTCTTTTCAGCATCATCCCAAGCAAGCTTAGGAGAGAGGGTGAATATCTACAGGGAAGCAGCTGGCCATAGTACCTCCAGTTGTGATTCTAAAGACATGGAGCAGTCCAGTGGCCCAGAGGATAAGGGGAGTGCCAACAAGGACACAGACTCAATATCGTTGTTATCCGAATCCAGCTCCAGTGGACACTTCCTATTGGTAGCAGGACAGGCAGGACCAGTTCCTACACCATCCTTGTCCACCACCCCCACAACCATATGCACACTCCTTGTTACTCCCCACTCAGTTGGCTGGGCCTGCTCACCCAAGAAGGCAGCTGCCTTCTTCCCTCCAGGCACTCACCCCTGAGAAACCTCTCTGTGGTCAGATGGCTCTACTGAATGCCATCTAGGGGCAGGGTAGCCATCTGCAACAAATGGTGGCCTACCTGGAAGGCATCCACAGTTCCATGTCTGTCCTCTCTCACAGCAGCCTTCCACCCATCCCATACTTCGACCCCCTCACCTACCTCCTCCCCATTCAATTTCCCTATTCTCATACCTGAGCTAAGCACACTCACACATAAGCATGTACACACCTCACTATCCCCAAACAGCACACATAAACAGAAACACCACAAAACACACAAGCACGCAACCAGACACTCACCCCACTCACAACCATCATACCCACAGACACCACACCCACCACCTCCACCATTCCCCCAGACACCATACACATACCAACAGACACATCCACCACTGCCACCATACCCGCAGAAACCACATCCACACCAACAGACACATCCACCCCTCCCACTGTACCTCCATACACCATACCCACACCACACCAACAGACACATCCACCACTCCCACCATACTCCCTAACACCACACCCACACAAACAGACACATCCCCCACTCACAGCATACCCAACACATCCACATCACACACCACAAAGAAATGCAAACAGCCACACTCACCCACATAAGAGACACCTGCAAAACACAAACATCACACATCAGACACAGAGACAGCAGCACCAACAACACCCACACCTGACACTTCCACTTCCTCAACCTTCTAACCCCTAATCCTTCTTGGACACCCTACCCATTTCCCTAAAGAAAGTTTGATGTTTGCCCTGCCCTTATCCCTGTAAAAATCCCCCCCAAACCGAAAGGGACCACAGCCACACCCCAACCTATCCCTTCCATATCCAAGTCCTCCCCTGTGACACAAGATTCCCCCACTGAACCAAGCCATATCCCTAAGCAACCCCCTAAAAGGACCCCCCCTCCCAAAGTTAGGCCTAACCTTCCCAAAACCAAATGCACCCATCCCGATACCGATCCCACGCCTCCCAAAGGACATAATTGAGATGCCTAGACTGTCCACTAGATGACCCTTGCTGGTGAGGTTCCCACTGCAGTGTTCTGAGAGGCAAGTTCAGTGGCACAGCAATGTGCTGGACCACCTATTGAACAATTGGAGTGGCCATTAGCCTTACCTACATGTGTTTATTTATGCTTGAATAAAAAAGAAGTTGCTAGTTTTCGTACACATTAGTGCTGCCATTACTTTTCTTGTGTTTGGATGTTCATGGATATTTTGTTATGCAAGACTACAGTTGTGTTTGTTTCACTCTGATTGATGATCCATTTGATGTGGTTGGTCATGGGATGGGACCTTGGAACCAGTGCTGGAGTCACCTAGGACAAGGGGAAATGTTCAATGGATGGATATGTGGGATGTACTCTTATTGGGGCTGACATTGCATTGGATGGTGTTTTCCATGGTAAGTATTTCATCTTGAATTGGCCATTGTCAACATTAGTTCGGTTCCCTTTCTCCATATGATGTAGGTTGGACATTTGTTTAATGTGTGTAAGCTAGAGATGTGTTTGTCCACACATGGAGGGTGTTCAATTCTCATACCTTTGTATACATGTTAATGGACATGTTCCATTTTCATGTGTGTACATTTCACCTACTTTAACTAAATGTGTGACCCATGCTGTTACTGCTGTATTTGCTTTCATTACTTGCACTTACACATGTCTCACATATGCATGGCACTTGGTTAGTCTGTTGGTTGTCACTGACATTCATCAAGCATATGCAAATAGTGGTTTAGATGGATGTGGAAAGTGCTATGTGGCCCAAGGCACCAGTGTTCCAGGGCTCCCCCTGGCAGAGGCATTCTTATTCTGCAGGAATTCTTTACATTGTGACCTTTGAATGTTTCTTACACTGATTATTTGGCATCCCATTTACGTTGTATTATTTTGAAATGTGGGTAATATATGGACGTCCATAACAGGTCAGCAGAGAAGGTGTGGTTCAATTTCATGACACATCCATACAAAGATATATTTTATATCACAACAGGTCATGTCATGTGAACAATCTCAGGGTGTCACTTAGATTTGTAGGTGGGACATTGATGATGAGTTGCTGTTGTGTGACAGAATGTTATAGACACATCACTTTCCCTGAATATTGGTGGCGCACACATTCAAAATTTAGAAGAGTGTGCCTGTGCAATGTCAGTGACCTGGCAAAAGAGGGCATCATAGGGCTGTGATTGGGTCATGCATTGAGTTCAACTCTAAGCAGGGGCCCACAAAATATGTTTGGCCCACTGACCACGCACCCCAGGCCACAGTCATGTCAGCAGAACGCCACCTTGTAATTGGTCAGCGGTTGCACTGGCAGTCCATCCTCCGACAGACACATTGCCCAATCCCGCCAACGTTGCAGTCTAGCTTTGCTGGTGTTGTCAGTGGGATCACGGTGGTCTCTTGTCTATATAACTACATACATTGTAATACGGTGGTTGGACCGCCAACACTGCAGTGGGGCGACTGTCACCACAAACATGGCAGTCCCAAGATAGCCAAAGTTGTAATCAGGCCCTTCAAATTATTGGAATAATTCCATGATTGGGAGAGCATGTTCAAATATACTATTGCAACTTCACTCCGACAAACATTGAAGAACATGCATACTTGGGAGCAGTCACCTTCCCCATTCTAACTCCAATCTAACAAACCTTTTGGAAAATGAAAAAACAATGGCAGGAGAGGGATCATTTTTAGTATTATAAAGGCAGTATAACAAACATTTGGGAAAAGCATAAATGAGGTGGGGGTCATATTTATTATTGTACCTGCAGGATAAAAGCATTGGAGAAGGCCATACTTTTGTAAATCCAATAATACATTTTGAGGAATGTAAATAAATGGGGAAGAAGTTGGAGTAACTTTTTTAAACCGCGATCTAACAAAAACTTGAATTTAACAAACATTGCGGAAGATTCATACATTGATGCATTTGGAGAAGCCAGGTCATATTTACTCTTTTTACTTTAGTGTAACATTGGCAAAAGTTCATACATTGTGGTGGCAGTCACACTTGCTATTATAATTTGAATCTAAGAAAACATAGGTAAAAGTGTATACATTGAGATGGTCATAGCTACTATTTTAACTGATAAATAATAATCGTTATGCATACAAAGGGAGATCATATGTACTATTCTAACTCATCTCTAACAAACATTTAGGGTGGTGCATACATGGGGTGAGATTCAGTCCACTTAAGTTGAACAAATATTAGGAAAAGATATTCATTAGGTGTGACACATTTGTCATTCCAACTTCAGTCTAACAATCACTGGGGGAAGTGCATCCATTAGGACCTCAGATTTGCTATTCTAAATCTAATATTACAACTATTGTGAAGTTTATACATTGAGAGGGTCATATTTACTATCTTCACTCCAATATAACAAACTTTCAAAAGACCAGACATTGGGGGGGTCATATTTCTTATTCTAATCCTACTCCCCAAATATTGGGGAAAAAGGAATACACTGGGGGTTTAGATTCGCTATGCAAACTCCACTCTAACAGACACTAGGCAAACGATGTTCATTGGTGTCAGGTTTACTATCCCAAATCCAATTTAACAAACATTGGGGAAAAACCATATATTTGAGGATTCAGATTTACTATCCTAACTCCAGTTTGATGAACATTGTGGAAAGTGCATATATTGGGTGGTTTAGATTGACTATTCTAACTCCAAACTAACAAATATTGTGTAAAGTGCATACATTCGGTGGAGGGTGGCGAAATTTACAGTTCTAAAGTCAGTCTTATAACCACAACAAAAGTGCATATATTGAGTGGTGGAGGGTAAGATTTAATATTCTAACTCCAGTCTAACGAATAATCTGGATAATACATACATTGAGGAGGGTCAGATTGATTATTCTAACTTCAATCTAGCAAACACTGGGGAAAGTGCATGCAGTAGGATATTCAAGTGCACCAATCTCAAATAAAATGAATTGGCATCAAATTATTTAACAAATGTGAGTAAAAAAGTGTAATCTTAAAAATGTTAAAAATAATGAAGAAATATATCAGAAATGAACAAAATTGTATTTTCATAAAGAAATAGCAATTCAAAGAAACATAATTCCTCAACCACCCCAACACTGCCATATCTGTGGCTGTAGGTGTACACACACAAACACCCACACCCACCCACGCACACACGCATATATGTGTGTGTGTGTGTGTGCGTGTGTATACACATATACATAAGTTCACAAAAGGTTAAAAGTGAAAGTGAAGGTTACAGTGACAGTTTAAATGTAAAATCGTAAAATCATATACATCTATCAGTCAGTTAAAACATCTTAATTTCAGCCAAAATCCGTAAAAGAGCAAATTAAAAATGTTATCATACATAAAACAGAAAAAACATGAAAACAGTTAAAAAATATAAAACAGGAAAGAATATCAATTAATTTTGCGACCACCCTTTTCCCCCTTATCCTCCACATGCACAACAGGAACCTAAAAACAGCATATATAATGCATCTTCCTTGAAGCCATATCTGCCTGAGGCAGTCTCTCACAGCCCTTAATCAGGAAATTGTATTTGCCCCCACCAGTCCCATCACCTCTTCAAAAGCCCTACAGAATGAGGTTCAACTCAGGAGCTGTCCACAATCTCTGACAAAACAACAATGGTCTCAATCTCACCCTGGCACTAATTTTCCTCAGAGAGCAGTTGAGCTATAACTGATACAAGGGAGTGCCAGCTGGAAGATTATGCATGCTTCTTAAAAACCAGTTTTCCGCTATATCAAGGGGCCTAACTTCTAGGTGAACCCACAATTCCCAACCATACAAAGAAGCTCCCAGCACCTGGCACTGATATATCTCAAGGGCTGGAGAAATGGGCGAAATGCTGAGGAACGTTGGGCTCAAGCCTAAGTTTGCATTTCTGAACATGGAGAACCCAATAGAAGTACTGTGACAATGTGATCTCCAAGTAATCAAAGATTCATACCTGATCTAACCATGCCCCATTAAGAAT
Source organism: Pleurodeles waltl (assembly GCF_031143425.1). Lineage (NCBI taxonomy): Eukaryota > Metazoa > Chordata > Amphibia > Caudata > Salamandridae > Pleurodeles > Pleurodeles waltl. The sequence continues at coordinate 1,011,097,104 of NC_090445.1, forward strand.
TGGATTTTTAGGAGAGAAGCTGAACAAGGATTAAAAAGCATGTAATTGGTTTTGTCAGTGTTTATCTCGAGCCCCCACAGTCTGCAGAAGTCCCCAACAGCATCCAATAAATTCTGGAGACCCATAGGTAATCTGGACAATAGCAAAGTGTTGCCTGCAAACGAAAGGGTGGGAATTTTAACCCCAGCAAGAGACAGAGAATTGCCCCAACACTTTCCTAGATGGAAAACTAGATCATTCATTATATTATATATATATTTATATATATATTTATATATATATATATATATATATATATATATATATATATATATATATATATATATATATATATATATATATATATATAAAATCATCCCTAACAAATAGGCAGGAACCCCCAACTCCGCCAAAACCTTGCATAAGGATCCTGGAGGCACAAGATAAAAAGCCGCTCAGAGATTGACAAAGGCCACGTACTTCCAATGTAACATTTGTAGTCGAATAACCTGCTTGATGGTACCAATGCCATCACAAAACAAGCCTGCAGTGGAGTAAGGATGTCAGTGTCTACCATCCAATCCCATAGTCTATTTAGTAGATCTCAGCTAGCAGCTTTTGCGCAGTATCTATTAGATTAATTGGTCTATTATTATCTAGAGAGGACCTGCAACCCTTTATTCATAAATTTGCATTATTTCTGCCCCTGCCCACATTGGAGGAATAGGAGCACCAGTCAAAAGATGATTAAAAAGCATTACAAAATAGGGGCTCCATGTATCCTTAAACATTTTGAACAGATATCCAGGCACTTTATCCAGCCAGGGGCTTTATTAGGGGTGATCGTACCCAGGGCAAAAGAGACTTCAGCGGCCAACACATAATCAACCTGATGCAGCACTGAAGCAAGGGAAGGCTCAGGAGTCAACACCTGGGCAGCTAGATTTAAAAAGTTAGATTGAAGGTTCTACATCAGATTATCCTGTATGTAACCAGGAAAACTGAGCAACCCAAGCCTCCGACATGATGTTTTATGTCTAAACCGGTGGGAAGCCCCTCATCGCCCCAATCCAAGGTGTAAAAAAGTACAAAAATCTTTACATCTTATGGCAACCAACATTGAAGCCCATTTATTATCTTCCCACGTTCATTTTGCTTGGGTGATAGTGCCTTTATAAAGCTTCCTGGCTCCTTGGATGGCAGCTCTCTCTCCAACTTTAACTTTCCCTATTAAAGCAGACCTAGCATCCCTGTATGTCTTTGTATACCAAGAAGCCTCCTTCCCTCTAGGTGTAGCCCTTATAGCTTACTTTGTGAGTAGGGATCTAAGGAGGGAAACTGGCACTATGGATGTCATTTACGTTCACTACACAGCTGGGACGAATGCTTAACTCTATCGCAACTCCCGCCTCTACTAAACCAGCTACCTCAAAGTCTACATTTTCTCAGACTCAAGCACCACACTCCATTTTACCTTGCGCTTGGTGCTCTCAGGAACAAACCTCCTGTCAAGGATCTCATTAGGGGCATGGCAAAAAGGATCTCCTAACGACACCAGACTTAGGCACAATGTATTGTGGTCACTGTCCTGCCTTGGGGTAACCACCATAGCCACCATTAAAGGCCATAACCTACTGTCCAGCAAGATGTAATCTATTAGACTGGTGTGATATGGATGATTGAATATGTGCCCCCCCATATCTGACTCAGATCGCCTATCACACGCACGGAGCCCATTATTCAGAGTGAAACCATTCAACTGCAAGACCGTAGAGGTCCATTTCTTCACCAGGGAGAAGAAAACTCCAGGGACCCACAGACAAGGTCTTCATCATTACTAAGATCCTCTCTAGACATTGTCAATGGTTCACATTTACAGTTAAAATCCCCAACAACTGTTTTAAAAGTGCTGGGAGACACATTAGTAAAATTGCCGCTGAGCAAATTGATACCCTACAACTCCACAGACCTCCCTCTGGCCTGCAATATAGATTATACAAATGAAACACCTCGCCCAGTGGAAACATTAATTCTCCACATTGGGCATCTGGACTGCCCAGCTTTAGCTCTTTAAGCCTACAATCCAGGGAAGTCCTAACCCAAATAGAGAACCCCCCATGAGGGCCTTCCTTTCCCTGAGGTTGAAGCAGCCATGGTGAAACTAACAAACCCTGCACAAAGCTAGGGGGGCACAGCCCATTGTGCCTGAAATGCACAAATATCAAAACTGTCTATAAAGGTACCCCACAGAGGGCAAGAAAGTATTGAAACCAGGCACCTACATTCCACGATAATAGGGTAGTAAAATTTGAGCAACCAGAATTGGGAATGGCTGGGGCAGATTGGCCAAAATCTGTCAAAGAGGCTGGATCAGAGGGACCAAGAACAGGCAACAACAGGTAGAGCTGCACCTGTCTCAGGTGGAGAGGGGCTGATCGCCAAATTTTTTGCTTGGGTGATGCACGAATAGCCCTCCTTACCAGCCACAGGCCCATGGACTTCTGATAAGCCACTGGAGCCACTGGAGTCACTGGAGCCAACACCTAGCTCATGGCATCAATCCAAGCCATCCAAGTTAGATAAGGCTGAAAACCTGTTAGCAGATAGAAACTGTGGGCTACTCACAATAGTGGCCTTATGGGACTGAATGCATTAGGGATCCTGCTGCTTCAAATGAGGGGGCCTATAAAATATCCCAGGGGCACCAAAGTTATGCCAGGGCTGCTCAACCCATTCCCGCTTACACTTGTAAGCAGCTGCTTTGTTAGTCCTGGGCTCCTAAAATTGATGACAACATAGACTCCATTTACAGACAAAATATCATCATACTCTGAGATACAAAAATTAGTGTTACACGCCAACCAGTGACAAACTTGATCTTTAGAGGCAGAGAAATTCTCTTTGTTGGGAGATTCAGAAGTAGGATCGCCAGTAAGAACGGCTCCATATGGGGAACAAGCTGGAGGGAGGTCTAGTCGGGGTAACATCAGGGCTGTGTGACCTTCTTGCAATGATTTACTCTTTGACTATGATCAATTTGCCCAAGGGTATGTTTCATTGTGCTCCTCTTGCCAGACCCAGAAGAGCCGGACCTCTCCTCCCACCCCAGAATCCTGCTGAGTGCTCGGGCCCCCAGGGGCCTGACAAAGTGCACTTGAGCCACCCCCTCTGTTGGGTCCAGGAGAGGCACCCTAGGGCAGTGCACGCATCTGGCTTGGGCAGTGGGCCATCTGTAGAAGTCTGCGAGGGCCCAAGGGAACTACATCATCCAACCCCCTGCCTTACATGAAGCTCTAGTGAATATAGCCTTTCAGGGGGAGTAAACATTTTTGCAACATTGATTCAAACAGGTCCAGGGTAATGTCCCAATCAATAAAATTGTACTTCATTAGGCTGCTGCGGGGTTAAAGTTGTCGGCTCCATCAGATCACAGCACTGCCTGCTCCTAGTGCCTGGCCGTTCAGTGCCCCCAGATTTGGCTTTCCTTTTGCTCCTTTTTGCGGGAGCAGTTATCACTAGAAAACAAAACATCAGAGTCACAATGGGGGGGTTTGGTGACTGAACCACTAGCAGGCCCTCTTCAACAGCATTAGCAGATGGTGGCTCTGGTGCACTCAATATTGGGAAAGCAGCCAAAGCAGGAGGTGGATTAGTTGAAGAAAAAGTCAATCCACAAGGAACAACACCAAAATTCTGTGAGAGCCGCCGCTCAACTAATTCAATTTCTTTGGATACAACACTGACTGCCTGCATTAAAAATTTGTCTAAAGTTGACCCATTAGATTGACTGTTGACAGGGGGACCTTATCCCCAACTACTTTCCTCTTCCCCATGGGATCTTAAAATGACAGGCGCATTCCGATTTGCAAATGGTGAAACTTCTCCTACTTTACCAGTTCCACTACACTTCACATGCCAAGTTCAAAGGCCCGCAAAGTTGAGCAAGTTCACTACTGAGCAATTGCAAAAATACAGGGAGATAAGGATGCTGGTAGAGCAGGTGATACAATACTGAAGTCCCCCTTTCATAAAGTGAATGTAGCACTGCCGGCTAGTTCCCAGCTTCTAGCACAGGCATAAGGCAGTCTCCAAATTACTAAAAAGAGTAAATTCAAAGAATAAACAGTCCCCCGTCACTCCAAATTGTCTGACCAGGCAAATCAAAGACTCCAAGAGAGGTCCCATCTCGAAACGAGAGGCAGAATGGGCTAGCAGTGGTAAAACAGCCTCCAAAATAAAAACCAAGGGGGGTGGCCCTCCCTGCCTCTTCCTGTTGCTGACGGGTGGAGACGGGTCCGCCCGGACATGGCCCATGTGCGTCCCTCGCAGCGGGACAAATCTGTGCGCTATATAGTGCTAATAAGCAGCAGCTGATCCTGGTGCAAGGACTGCCTCCTGGGGCGCTGATGTGAACTGGGAGCTGTAGTCCTCCGCTCACACTGCACACAAAGAGACCTGCACAGCGGGACAAGTCTTTGCGCTATATAGCACCAACAAGGAGCAGCTGCTTCCGGTGCAGGAACCACATCCTGGGGCTTTGAAGTAAACTGGGATTTGTAGTCCTCCCCTCACACTGCACACAAAGAGACCCGCACAGAGGGACAAGTCCTTTCACTATATGGCGCCAACAAGCAGCAGCTTGTTTTGGTGCACAGATCCCCTCCTGGGGCTCTGATGTGAACTGAGAGCGGTAGTCCTCCACTCACGCTGCATACAAAGATACCCAGTGGTCGCCAGTAGGTAGTTATAGTTAGGACCTAGTTTCCATAGGAAAATTGTTTTTGACATGTCTATATCTTTGGCATAATGAAGAAGAATCCTCATGAAATTTACCCAAAAAAGTGTCTTGTTATGCATGGAAAGTTTCAGGGTGATCTGTCAAAAAAAGTGAGTTTCCCATGTTACTTCCCATAGACTCTTTAGATACGCCTGCAGCCTGAACTGCTGGATGGAATTACGCCAAATTTGGCAAAAAGGCAGCTCTCGGTCCACAGATTATGCTATTGTTATTTGGTGTAAATCTGTTCAGTGGTCTAAGAGAAATGAAAGGAAATACAAATTTGTATATCTAGATGCACAAACACTTTGCAAACCCTCCTGATCTTGTTCAGAGATCTGATTGGCTGCCAACACTTAAACTAGGAAGTGTTGGGAGCCATTTTGAGGCTCAGCTTCAGCAGAGTCAAAAACAAATGTCAAAAAAGGAAAGGGGACAGGGTACGTTAACTGTAGCACCCAACCTTGGTCTAAGGATCACCCTGTAACACTGCCAGGGAAAAAAAGTATTGTTTTTAAAAACCAGGGAAATTTGTGAATATTTATGAATTTCACTGTTAATTTTTTATTTTTTAAAGTGCGGTGTCCTGCGCTTTTCACTTATATTGCCCCCAGGTGGGCTAAATCCGGGGAGCATCCTTTTTAATAATTAATAATTAATAAAGAGGGGACGCACAGGGACCACCACCTATCCATGGCAATGTTTAATAAGAATACAGGGCAGCCTGCAAATCCGCTGGGCCCTAGGGTAAAATAGCTCCCTGGGTCAAGAACAAAGACAAATGTGGGGGTGCCGGGCAGACCCCTTGGCCCCCAGCATCACCACCTTCCTGAGACTATATTGATAAAACTGAGTAGGGGCTGCACAGATGCCCCCCCACCCGGGGGACCACCACCCCCCTGGGGCCATAATATAAAATGATGTGTGGAGGTCACGCAGTCCAATTCACTTTTTAAAACAGGAGGGGGACCATGCGCCCCCTCTCCCAGGTCATTATACATGCCCATGGACCACCATCACCCTGGGGCTGGCCCTGGGCAGAAGAGAGGAGGGGGGCCACAGCAGCTTCCTGTGTGTGAGATCAATGCTGGCTCCCACAGGAGTCGGGGAGCTGGCTAGGACTGGGGGGGACCTTGGCAGGGACGGCCCCTCAGCTTTGGCAGAGAAGCGTTGCCCCGCTGATGAAAAGCAGTAAAATAAAGGAATAATAAAAGTATTTTAATATCCCTTTATTTCCACCTTCGTAGGGCAGGGCGGTGCCAGCCTTCTCCACATCAACTAGAGGAGGAATGGTATGTGAGCTTCTATGTGCACATGCCAGTTTGGCCAGCCAGCAGGCCAATCTCGGCACTTCTTTCATGCTGTGTAACAGCCTGAGAGAAACGTCATGATTGGTTGGTGAGGGTAGCACACGAGACGATGTGGCTGGCGAAAGCGACGGATCGTGGAGGGGCAGGTACGTTTATTTATTTATTCTTTTTAACTCCCCCTGTCCCCCCGCTTCACACTCTACCCCTCGCACCCCTTCCTGGCAGTGGCCACGACTGGAATTTGAGGCTCCCCCATTGGTTCCATGTAATGAAAAAAGAAGCACTTATTTCTGTAAAATACAAATCAGCCAACTGTATTTTTGATGCATTTCCACCTTGCAAAGTTTTCTGACGGAGATGAATGAGACACAATCACATGGACAAAGTTACAGAAACACAAGGTCACTGGAGACATTTAGGCAGCTGTACTGTACGAGATGCACTATACATTTACTCAACGGGGGAACACTTATTAATTACCCAGTAGAAAATATTCCAGTTGGGTAGACATTCTGCACAAAGTGCTGGCCTCTTCTTGAATAAATTATGCAGGGCAGCATTCATTCTGCAAAATTCTCATTTCACAGAAATTAAACCTCAATGGGAAGCATTTACAGATATAAACAAAGCAGGTGGCCAAGTTAAAGCTCCACTTCTTTAAAGTACTAATCATTAAAATTTCTTGTGCATGATGGAGGGCATGTAAATCTTTTTTCTCTGCATTTTCAACTAGAAAAGTTATCTGTTGATGGAGGGGTTGGGTGGTTATAGAGGGTTGGCAGCAGGGCCTGGCAGCAGGTGAGGCACTGCAGCCAACCCCTTCCACACACGGTCAAAGACTGTTTGTGGGGTGGGTTTGGGTAGTTATAGAGAGTTGGCCGCAGGGCTTCCGCTTGCACAGTCAAAGGCCATGTGTGGTGCAGGGTTGGGTGTTTATAGGGGTTGGCTGCAGGCCAGGCCGTGTGGTCAAACTCCACCGTCCATGGAGCTCTGCTGGATTAAAGTATAGTAATTCAAATTACTTTACGTTAAAAAAAACATAGATATTCACTGAAAAAATCAAAGGTTACAGTGGTGTTATAGTTAGGAAATAGAATTTAAAAAACATAGAAATTTGTTTAAAAACTAAAGGGTACAGGGACGTTATACTTAGGCACACACCTGTTATAGTTACTGTTATCTCAAGTAAATATAACTTGTGCCCTAAAGAAACTATAACTCGTGCCCCCACTACTCACTGCTTATTACCCCAGATATTACAGCACTGATGACATGTTTTATTACTTCAGTGAAAATATCACTGCAACATTTGCAGTACAATTATTGATGGGAAAGCTGTGCATTGCGGGGGGCGAGTTATAGTTACCTTAGGGCACGAGTTATAGTTACTTGAGATCACTATAACAGGTATCACAGGTGAATTTCTATGGTTTTGCATGTTTAAAATGTGAGCTTAACTATAAAATCCCTGTAACCTTTGTTTTTTAAGTGTGTGTCTATATATGTTAAAATGTGAGCCTAACTATAAAATCCCTGTAACCTTTGTTTTTTAAGTGTCTTTCTCTCTCTCTCTCTCACACACATATATATATATATATATATATATATATATATATATATTGAAAAAACAAAGGTTACAGGGAAGTTATAGTTAGATTCATGTTTTACCCACACAAAACCATAGAAATTCAGCAGTTTATAGTTATACTTATAGGTATACTTATGTTAGTAACTATAGTGTAACTTTTAGTCTAGAGTTACTTTCCGGCATGAGTTATTGTTTCTTCAGATAAGTATAACTAATATACAGAAGGGAATACTGCACTAAGGAAATCGTATTGTGCTCTTGTATGAGGTGGTGTAGAGCTATGCCAGCCGGTGATCATATCCAACGACATGTACACAAATGAAGCACTCACTCAGGATGCCTGTGCCACACAGTTTATTTCCCAAGAATGCGTTTCGGATGTCCCACAGCCTTGTTCACTCCATTACCCCAAAGAAAACATATTACTTCATTACAAATGTATTAAACATTTAAACAAATAAATTAGAATTAAAAATCAATTGATATTAATTATTAAATTAAAAACTAAAATCCTGAATAAACCACAACTAACTAAAAACCATGAATAAATCACACAACAGAAAATTAAAATGTAACAAACAATATAACGAATTAATAAACATATAAACAAATAGATGACAAATTTAAACTATTAAAATTAGTTAGTATGGAACTAAAAAGATACCACCCCAAACTGCAAATAAACTCAAAAAAACAAAGAGATTGCAGGTTACTATATTATTATTTCAAAATAATAAAAACTAAATTACAAAATAAAATAAATACTTAAATAGAAATAATACAATATAATAAACGGCATAATAGAAAGGATAGCAAAGTAAATTATATTTTACACTTGGGTAACAAAATAAAAAATGTATATACTTACTTTTTATATTTTTGTCCTTGATATTTTGTAGTCACAAAGTTTGGCCATGATTTCTGTCTGTGACTCCTAAATCCCATCCACAGTAGTACAGAGTGTAAGTTGCAGCCCCTTCAAGACAAGTTTCTGACCTGATTAAGAAATTTCATCTCGATGACTAGGCAGATTTCAGAAGGGAGTGAAGGTTCTAGATTTCTCCTCTGGTAAGTTACCAAACTCATCCAGTTAGGTAAACCCCTAGCTGCATCCTCATAGAAAATGGGACATGATCCTTGGTAGCTGGAAATATGACCTTTTTAGAAATGCTATCTTCTAACTCCTCATATTACTAGTCTACATCTAACTTTGTGAAGTACCACTACTACTTTAATTCATACTGTACCTTCTCAATATTTTCTGAATATCACAGAAATTATGCTACAAGCAAAGTCCATTTCACTCCTTGGGCCTTTGCCTTTTACTGAACTCCAAGTACATAGGGAAGTTTCATTGTGGGGACATCCACGGTTTTCCAGAATAGAAAATAACACACCTGTAAAATGGTTATCGGGTGGGTGTTTTGAAATGGAGCATTAATTTGATGGTGATAAATGCATACATTTTGCGGAAGCCGGAAATATGTTTAACCCACGGGCTGAGCAGATTCTGTTGTAAACTCTTCCAGCTGCAGTGGGAAGGCATTTCCAACCAGTCTTGGGAGTGAGTGTGCTTGGAACTTTAATGAATGACCATTTGGGTCTCAAGGGGTTGTATATCCTCCGTAATCCATTTAGTGATGATTGCTCAACCCACTAGAGGCGGTGAAAGAGAGATGAGAGGTGGATTGTGGTTCTAAACCGACTGGAAGAGTAAGGCAGAGCACTTGTCCTGCTGTCACGAAAGCATTGGGCAATGTCAGATTTCAGTTGCACGGTACAATTTTTACAAAGGATTAATCTGCCCCCAATTATCATACATAAAATGTATCCAGCTAGACTGGGCTCCAGGCGTAGATGCCATAAACACATGATTACATCTGGGCGAAAAACTTTGCTTCGCTGGTGGAGTTTGCGGAATTCGGCAATTCTGCGTTCCGTGGAGAATGCGGAGTTACCGATAGACTCCACACTCCACAACGTAGCAGAGGTTTTTTCTGTTTTTTACCCATTGGCGAGTGCTTTCTGTCATTTCGCGCAAGCGAGATGAGAGACTTCCAGTCTCTTGCGAGCACAAACAAGATTTTTTACCTGCTCGTGAGAGTTAGCACCACGCCAGCGACTTCTGGCATGTCTCTTCTGACGTTGCGAGTGCGAATGAGCATGATTGACTGCTACTGCAACTTGGCAAAGCTTAAGCAGCTAAAATCTACAACCTTGAGTGAAAAACCTTCTCTAATTGCGCTGATATTGTTGTGCGAGAAGTACTTTTTTTTCCAGCAACAGGAAGTGCTCCAGAGACTCCAGCTTCCTGTTCCTGTCCAGGAGGCTCCCCCCACTGCTCTGTCTATCTCTCGGTCACTTTTCACTTGGATATATCATTGGATTTAAGGACTTTGTTGTATTTGAGATTTCACTTGTAAGTTAAAAAACATTTGTATAATGATGCTGTACAACTTGTTTCTTTGATAGGGGGCATGCACCAGAATTTATCTATACTTTTATTTGATTTGTTTTTAATTTACTGTGGTGGGTGGCCTGCATTTGGGGCCTAGTTATAGTTTTACTTGTAATTTTTGTGCTATGGGGGAAAATTGTTTTACAGTTCACTACATTTTCTCCATGTTTTCTTTTGTAAATTTGTAAATTGAATGTTAATGTTAAGTGGCCTAGCCTGCTACTGAAATATGCCTTCCAGCTGTAGGAACAGTACTAGTCATGGGTGCATGATGAAAAAATAATTGTTTGTGGTGGCTGTGGAACTGAAACACAATGGATGGCATTGGATTAAAGTTAATAAAATGTTATTTGGCGGTATTTCACATTTTTTGTCTGCAAACAGTGTATGGTGGGGTTATAGTACTTGATGCCTTTGTATGATGTGTGTTGTAGTTGTAAAATTGTAGCCCCTTTCATTTCAGTTTTTGGAATTACAAATACTGACTTGTGCATGAGAGTGTTTGTCATAGGCCACCATTTGTCTTTATTCCTTATGCCATGTGGCCAAGGGCTCTTTTTTGTATAGTCAAAATTATAGCCCTGTACCGGGGTTCTGCAAAGTCGGTCCATGCCAGATTTTTAGCATATCCACATTTAGAAAAATGTAGATTTCTGAAACATCTTGTATCACTTGCAAGACGCTGTAGTAGTTAGAAAAAGGCTCGGAGCCCCGTCCATGTCACGTCAGTGTCTTTCATTGGTTCGTGGGCTTGCCTTTTAAAATCTGCTTGCTTTCATTAGTGGAAGGCATGCATACGTCGTGCCTTTTCCGGTGGTTAGCCCTCCTCGAGCTCAGCGACCAAGTACTGAAAACATTCGAGGCTTGCTGTTTTCCATCTGGTTTGTAGACTACTTTTTCTATTTTTTCAGAGCATGATCTCACTTGGCAGAAGTCGAGCGCTTTGCATGGCATCGACCCTATTACATAGTTAATTGCACTTTTGCCGGTTAAGTAGATAATTGCACTTTTGCCAATAGGTTTCACTACGAGTGAACTGTAGCGGCGCGATCACGCTCCTTTTTTCCATTTAATGAGGCAAGAAAAGTCCGGTTCGGAGTTTATAACTGCTAATAGCTCTAACTCAGAGAAATGCGAGACCCGTTGCATTGCAAATGCTTGTTTATTCATCCTGCTTGTTGTTTAATGTGGCAGATGGCCTTTTGTTTGAGCAGCCAGTAGTCCGGCATGTGTTTTTTGTGGTGGTGGCCATGCCTCCTTGCTGGTTGTTGTCTGACCATGTGGCTGGCGGCCATTTTGTATATACAGCCAGTGTGCATTAGGCCTGTATGTGTCCTTCTTTGTTGTGGTGGTCATGCCTCCTTGCTGGCTGTTGTTTGACCATGTGGCCATTTGTGTATGCAGCCAGTGTACTTTAGGGCTGCATGTGTTCTTCTTTGTTGTGGTGGCCATGCCTCCTTGCTGGCTGTTGTTTTACCATGTAGCTGGCAGCCATTTTGTATAGGCAGCCAGTTTGCTTTAGGCCAGTTCTTCTTTGTTGTGGTGACCATGCCTCCTTGCTGGTTATTGTTTGCCCTTGTGGCTGGTTGCCATTTTGTGTTGGCAGCCAGTGTGCTTTAAGACTGCATGTGTTCTTCTTTGCTGTGGTGGCCATGCCTTTTTGCTGGTTGTTGTTTGACCATGTGGCTGGCAGCCATTGTGTGTGTTATTCAGGCCTAGTAGGTCAATGCTTATTACTAAACGTACTTTATGAGCAGTTTATTATGTTTTATTATATACGTTTTTTTACATTTTTCACCTCCACCACTCCTTGCCTCCCAAATCCATGTGGTTTTTCATGCTAGACCCCTTCCCCTAGTACATCAGCAACTGAAATCGATTTAAAAAAATCTTATCCTTTTTTCTATTTTCTTTCACCTTTATTTTATTTAAATTTATAATATCAGTCTAATAATAATATTTAAATATTTGTTAACTTTTTTCTTGCTTTTCAATTTTTATTGAAATAAATTACAATTTTGTTTTTTGATTTCTTTTATATTTTATTTCCTAATTTCTCCATTAGCCCCATGTCTGCTATAGGCATATAGTTGCACTACATTACATAACATTATATTATTCAAGGATTATTATTCAATTTGTCACCAGCACCTCCTTGAGTGCCACATGCCAACTTGATGCAGACAGATAAAGCTAACAGTTACATTCTGCATGTTGTAGTTGTTGCTCTTTCTTATCCTTCATGACTATACATGATAATGAAAGTTAGTGGTGTTGTGTTGTTTTTACGAATGGATACACTGTATTTCCTAATTAGTTATAAGTTTATTTAAGCAACCATTAAATGATACTGTTTGTTTCTACTGTTAAGGGAACTGCAACAACAATGCCACGTTTCACTGATCCTTGCATGTTTGCTTTTATGTGCACAAAGTGAAAGAGACATCACCCACAATACTGCCAGTCAGAAGGACTGTGCATGACGTGATGCGTGACCACAGTCACACCCACACTGACATCTTTTCAACTTGTAAGTGCTACTGCCAACTGACAGCTTCAAAATTGCCCCAAAGAAACCTGCTACCAAGAAAGCGGCCAGTGATAAGAAGGAGCTTCCCACCACTGGTATCGCCCCAGACCTTTTTTGGGCAAAGAGGTGTGCCTCCCACTCCAGCCTGTGGGAAACAAGTTGGGAGCACCAACCCCTGCATCAGTGGCTCTATTCCAAACTAGGCCCAAGCCCATGTCTGGCATAGAGGCAGCCTCTCTAATCATAGGAACGCTGATGAGCAATGATGTTGAATTGTACTTATCTCTTTCTCAAAATAGTACCCAATTGTTGCCAGAAACTCAGGCCAGTGAAAAACAACAGCAATAGGGGTCCTCCCGAAGTAGGAGCACATCAGGATGTTGAACTTCATGCAGAGAAAGCCAAAGAAGCCCCTCATTCACAAGTTCCACTGTCTTCCAGATCTCCGCCATCTTCTTCCTCAAGCCCCCTTCTGATGATCAGGACTCCGCTTGGATGCCAAGTCAGTCTGAGACACACCAGGAGAGGCAAGGAGGGAAAAGGAAGGTTCCTGAAGGCCTTAGAGTTATAGATGAAGAAGAGGAGGATGACAAGTCTGACAACGAGACAGCCATCATGAATGTTAGCCTAGCCCCAGTGGAGTCAAACATTACCCCATCTTCTCAACCTGCTCCGAGAGATGTGGCATCGATGCCACCACCTCCACCAGCTTCCATATTTACAAGGCCCCGGGTGTGACCTACATCCACAGCCACCTCAGTAGAAGAAGGTGCTGGAGAGAGGCAAACTTAATCAAAACAACATTCACGTAGCGCCACTTCTTCAGACATTGACAGTGGCACCAGTGTTAGAAAGGTGACCTCACCAGTCTGGGACTTCTTTACGGTTAGTGAAAAAGAGCCAAACATTGCTGAGCAAGTGTTAGTCGGGTAAGCTTAGTACAAACTATGGAAATAGAGGCCGAACAACAAATTTGACAAAACACTACACAATCCTCTGGGAGGCACACCTTAGCGACCAAAATGAAAAGCCTGCAAGAGGTGTTAGTGAAGGTGTTGAAAGTAGGGAATCTGATCTGTTGGAAAGTGATGGTAAAGAAGAGGGTGACTTTTTTTACACATATCAGCCCTGTCCCCAGCAGTGCAGTAGTCTCGTCGACCACATCAGCAACATCCCCATGTCACAGGAAGACTCAGGTTCAGGTCGAAACACCAATGTAAGAACCTACAGTCGCTGCCCTACTGAGAAGCACATTGAGCCTACCACCACCTTCTACGTCGCCTGCATCAGTGTCACCAGCAAAGAAAAAAATCCAGGCTACTATTACTGCCATGTTCAGGCAGGAAGGGGCAGTATGAATGTAACCACCCAATGACACGTTTGTGTAACGAGAAGCTGGCTAAAATGTTTGGGTTAGACCTCCTCCCTTTTTTTGTGGAAGGAGTAGGTTTTCCAGAATTTGTGGTGGCTATCTGCCCGAAATGGAGGATTCCCATTTGATCTATTTTGCCAGAGTTGCTGTTCCAGCGCTTCATCATGATGTGCTGGAACTGCATAGACAAGCTTTGGAGCAGAGTGCAGTCCACACAATCCACCTGATGACAGACATGTGGACCAGTTGCCAAGCCACTGATTGCATGTGCATCACTGCACCCTGAATCTCTTTTGTGAGGGTTAGAGAGATGGTATCTGCAGGTGCTGACTCAGCTGAAATTTTTAATGGTGCTCGGAAGCATGCAACAGTATCTATGTTCGCCATGGAGAAATCCCATACAGCTGCAAACAACAAGGAATTTGAATGGCAGCACCCCATAGGGCTTAACATTGGATTTGTTGCCACAGACAATGGCAGTAATATAGTGAAGCCATGTCAGATGGTGGCTATTTCAGGGTCCTGTGTTTGGCACACGGCATAAAAGTAATTGTACAGGACTTCCTCTAAAACAAATCCAGAGTCAGTAGCTTACTGTCCACATGCAGAAGAATTTACACTCATTTTAGCCATTAAAGCCCGCAAGCTGTTGAGGATTATCCAGCATGACAATAGAATGCCAGTTAAAGCCCTCACAGAAGGTGGAATTCTAATTATTACCTGTTACAACGTCTGTTTGAGATGTACAAAGCGATCAAGGAATACGTCATGCAAAGAGGGGATGCAACAGTGAAAGGCATGATCATAGAGATGGACCAATGGGGCCTGGTCAAATGACTGACATGCTGCTTCCTTTGGAAATTTTCATACGGGAAGTCACCAAGAAGGACTGTACCATGGGCCAAGCTATCCCATTGGTGCACATGCTGCAGAAACAGCTAAAAGTGGTGTCTGAAATGCATGCAGGTGTGGATGGAAAAACAGATGTGCAGGAGTTGGCAGAGAGCTTAATCCTCTGCTTATCTGTTAATACAAGGCTTCAAAGAGACACTGTGTTATCCAAACATTATATCTGTGCCACAATTCTTGACCCACGGTACAAACCATCACTGGCCACTTTCATTCCTTTTTTAGATGTGGATGTTTCAACCTACAAAACATGAATTGCTGAGCAGGCCAGAGACCTAGAAAAAGAAGGACTGGAAATTAGAGGCCCACTCACAGGCAGAAGTTCTGTGGTTCAGCCTACAACTTCCATAGAGCCTGTGGACAGTGCTTTTGGCTCATTGCAGCCAAAATCAACATCAGCAACAACAACAGGAACAGGAGCAGCTGCACCAAAATATGCATTTGATTGGTTTCTAAAGGCAGGGCATAAGTCCACTGCAGAGGCAAAGACAAAATAGCTCTAACAGATGAAGCACCAATGACTACTGAGAGGATGGTCCAGGCCTACCTGGGTGACCCAACAGAGGTCTATCTGGATCAAAACCCCTTGGTGTATTGGTATGGGAAGAGGCGCCATTGAACCGTGCTCAGCAGACTGGCAATGAAGTATCTGGCTTTCTTGCCTTGTAACCATGGTGTCTGCTGAGCGCGTGTTTAGTGCAGCTGGTGCAGTCATAACAGTGAGGACCAATGTCCCAAAATATCGAGAGATTGACCATGATCAAAATGAATCAGCACTTTCTATCGCCAAATTACAGCATACCTGAAGTACAACAGGAGGTGGATGAGGGTGATGATTGGTCAAACTCAGATCATGGTATCGGGTTAGCTGATTAACTTCTAGGTGAACCAACTGAGTTTGAGGACAATCTCTACTTCCCTGACTAGACCTGGGGCACCATAGAACTTTCTACTTTCACTATGAACTGCTTTGAGAAAGAAAAAATAAAATAGCTAGCTGGAGCAACCTTATTACTTTGTTGTTTGTTTCTGTCTAAATGACTAATGATCCACAATGTTTTTAGCCACATGTATGGCTGAATTGTAGTTGGACCAGTGTGCATTGAAGAAGCCCCCAAATCCCCCAAAATCACTTCAAGGAGATTTGAGAGACAATGCCAGCCTTCATTCTGTGCCTATCCTTTCTTTTGTCCTCTGGCAGGACTGCCCCAGATATTTGATGTACAACTTACTGGCCAATGTGTGCTTCATTTCCTGAATTGAAGAGGATCAGCATTGTGCCACTATGCTTGATTGGAACAGGTGAGTAGTAATGCTAAATGCCTCAATGATTGATGTGAGGGATACTTGTTTCAATGTTGAGATGGTTCGTGTGACTCATCTCTAGTGGTTGCAGACAGTGAGAGTGGGTGTTTAATTTATATTGTTTGCCTATATTATTACGTTAGCTTGTGTTTGTGTCATGATCGATTTACAATGTAGGTGGCATAATAATGATGTGTGATAATTTTTTTCCTGAAGGTGTTTTTTTTCCCTTCCTCTTTGACACTTAGCAAAATTAGTTTGCTGGCATTTTCACACTCCTTTGTTTTCTAGTGCTTTGTTTTGTGGTTCACATTTGTCAAAGAACACCCGACCAGTCCCTTTAGCTAACAAACAAAGTTCTAGTCCAGAAAAAAAGTACTGAACGTTTCTCTTGTTAAACACAGCTTTGTGCTACAGGTTGATGTATTTCAATTGGGTTGGGAGACTGTGACTCTCAGGAGTCCTTAGTATGGAGTTGGACATAGTAATCTTTAATCAGAGTCTGGAGGATGATGGAAGAAACCAGAGCATGATTTTACAACTTAAACAACTGCCAGAAGAAGGAAGTTATCAACTTCATGTAAATCAACATGGATGATATGAGGATGAGTCTAAGAGCTATACTTCAATCTGTGGACTGGTGGTGAGAGGTGTGTTGATTACTTGATTTGGGAAATGTGTGCTGGCTGACTCAAACTTAAAATTATGTGGTGGTTGGGTGGGGGGGCTGTTGTAGGAAAATGGAAGAGGCAGACGTGATGGATGATAATTTCACATTATGCACGTGCTCTAGGTTAAATGTTATTTATGATGATCATGGCAGTTACAAGTTTGATTAACCCGATACATGCTGTCAGTGATTGTAGGTTGTTGTAATAGCTCTCACTTAATTGATCACACATCAGTCATAAAATGAATGATCACAAAGGTCTTTGCTCTACCACCTCTGAGTCCTCTTGGTACACTACTCCTCATGAAGCTTACCTTCCATTTCAGTCCCTCTGATTCTATAATATCATGATAAAAATTTCTGTTTTACAATCTGCAGACCTTCTCTCCTCCTGTACCATAACACTCATGCTTACTTTATCGGACTGCTTCAAGCAGGCACCCAAAAGATTGATGAGCCAATCCAAAAAGATTGCAGATGCGCCACCCAATTTGGCAACACAGACTAGTATAATTTTACTTTCCATATTCTTTTATTAGAACTGTGTGTGTTTTAGCTAACCCTAAGATTTATTATATGGATTATATTGCAAACGTAGATGACCAAACATTTTTAGATATATACAGCTTAAATCTCACTGGAGCTGACAGAATGTAAAAGATATTTCTGGGTCATACTTATTTATATTCTCTATCCTTCCCACAACAGGCTGCTGATAATCCTTTCCCAGATAAGTGGCGTGTTTGTGCAGTGTTTGTCTTTTTGTCACACCTTTCCCAAAAACCCTTTCCCATCCATTTATGAAATCCCTAACCCTCTTCCCCTGGGCTGTGTGATTTATTGAGGTGTTAATTAATATTTTACACCATTGATTAATCACACACTTGGTGGAGTGGATGACGTAGAAGCAACCTCAACTCAGTGTGGAGGATCTTCATTTGAGTTCACCTATGTGGAGTGTAACCTTGCGTCCGATGCCTTCACTGTTAGTGCACTAGCAAGCTACTACTACACCACCATGGTACCTCGAGAAATCATGCAGGCCTCACTTCATCCATTCAGGTAAGAGAATTATGGAGCACTGTTGTACTTTTAGTTTAGGCAATATAATTGGCAATGGCAAATCTCTCCGCCCCACTCCTATGGGTCAAATTTTTCAGAATACACTGCAGAGATTAGGAGAGTATTAGGACAAAGTTACCCGTCCCTAACTGCATAAATAATTGTTATACACTTATTTGTAAAACATGCTGTGCTAAAAGGAATACACTATCAGCAGATTAAAAACATGCTGTGTAAAGGCTGCAGTGCAAAGTTAAACACCCCAACAAAGATTTTAGGCATAAGGAACTGTAAATAACTATGTATTTTCCCCCATCCCTAACAAAATGAATAAATACCCACCCCTTCCATTCACAACTGGCCCACTCCTATCCCCAAATATTCCTTTCCCCAACCAAAGTAAAAAAAAAAAATGTTCATTTGTCCATGGTGAATAAAAAAAAGAAAAGCCTTGCAAAAACCCATTCCCACCCTCTCCATCCACAACAAGTCCCACCCACCAAAATAAAAGGTTATAAAAGGGGCAGAGGAGTACACTTGACTAAAGGTGGCCCAGGATTCTTCTGAGGAGCCCTGAGGAGCCCCTCCATACGTGCCTGACGGGCCTCGATCAGCACCAGCCTCTGAAGGACACGGAGCTGGAACACGATGTCTGGGGGGGGGCGCAGGATGGATGATGTGACGGTGTATGTCTACCCTGGCACTGTGGTGTATGTGTTACTGGGCTGGAGGTACTGGGGCACTGAGTACTGGCAGCGACTGCTTCTGCTGCCTCCTCTTCCTCGAGGACCACCAGTTGGGCTGCTATTTCCTGCCATGATGGTGGACCAGCAGGAATAGCTATGTCAAAATAGAAAAAAAGAGAAATTGTAAACAATGTTCTGAGCAAAACACTTATTTAAAATCATGTACTGTATTGGCACAGTAGCAGTGTATTTGGTGGTCACCTCAGGCCATTCAATTTTAAGATGATAACTGTCACAGCCATAATATGCACAATGGAGTACAAGTATTCTTCCTTCTTCCTTTCTGTTTAAGTTAATGATGGCAGTGCTAGCTCAGCTGGCACCCTAGTCATATTCGGTACTCTCTACATCTGGGGCAGCTGTACTAGAAAATTATTTTATTCCAATGGCCCTGTTCTTCTTTGTACCTGGAATACAAGGCTGATGAATACGAAGAAGGAAACACGCCATATAGTATAATTTAATCAATCATGTAGACATTCTGTCTGCCATAAGTAGGCGGTGGGAAAAGCGATGCACTGCAGTAAGGGGAAAGGATTAAGGAATGGGACATAGATTTGATTTGCTGCATTTGCTTTGTCACAGACTATCCCATTCAGGGAAATCAAGGCACTTACTTTTGGACCACTTTACTCACTGTCCTCATGCCCATCCTCCACCACACCTTGTAATCACTACTTTTTCCAAAACAATACATTTGTTTTGCAGTAAGGAAAAGAATCTTCTTAGCGTACTCAGTTGCAGCGTAAGGTAGAGGGGATTAGGATAGATAGGTAGAGTACACACTTTACTGATCGATCAATTCTTCATCATCATGTGCCTAAGGTTTGGCTAGTAGTGTGACTCACTCTGATTGGCAGATGTTGAAAGGGAAACACTATAACAGGATTAAATCCGTTATGGAAGCCATAATGAACTGCATTTATCACTTGGCTTGAAAAATGTGGCGCAAGCAAATATTGGATATTTCAAATTATTCAGAAGTCTGGGACAGAACTTAAGAAAGATTAAAGGAGTGAAGTACTAGCAAGTGACTGACACAGTGGGCACTGGGGAGGAAACGGAAACACATCTTGTTAGACACATTACCTTAACTTAAGCTGACAGATACACATTGCACAGCAAAATTGCAGTGCTTATTCTGCTGAATTGAACCATGCAGCTGTTAGGTCACTAAGGTTGGCACTGATGAAAGGCCATAGCGAGGGAGGGAGGAGATGGTAAATCATTGCTGGCCTGGGATATATATTACCTGCCTCGTTTGAAAAATACCGTGAGCCCATGAAATATTCAGAAATACCATCCAAACCTTTGCATTGAGGCTTTGATAAAAACCATACCAAGCATGTAAAGTAGGTGAGAAGAACGCCCCTAACCAGAAGAGCTCCCTTATTTCTTCATTCTGGCCATTTATCTATTCATCATTGCAAATCTTTTCTTCTAGTACTCTTATTCTTCACCCTTGGCTTTAATACACACCATTTAAGCTACGCTTTACATTCTCTGATTCAGTCCATTGCCATTTAAAACAATCCAAATTCCAAACATGGCTCTCTACTAACCTTTCACCATCATCCATTTACCCAATAACCACCCATGCACCCTTTCACCCATTCACCCTTCCAAGAGATCTAACCCACCCAAGGAGTCCACTCACCCATCCAGGCATGGAATCCTTTCATCCATACCCCTTCACCCACCTGGGCTGACATCCTTTCACCCGTATACCCTTTCATCCATCCTTCACCCACCCATGTATCCTATCATCCTCCTCATCACCCACCTATATGATTATTATGCACCCTCTCATCCACATAAACATCATTTCCGTCATATATTTCACCCATCCATTCTACTTCCATTCTTCTTTCAATTTTCCAAACACATCATAGTTCAAGTTCATTTTCTGAACCTAAGTCTGCTGACTTGCAGATAGAAGAGGCCTTTAATACTTACCGAACGTCCGCTGCATCTGCTAAAGCGGGATGTTGACAAGTGAGTCAACAGCAACACTAGTACACCCTTGTAGTGACTATATTACTAATTGTCAATAGGCAAGCAATAGGCCTTACCACCGTCCGCCACTGCCGCAGCAGAGACTCCCCCCATCCGCTCCCGCAGCTTGTCTGCACTGACACAGTCACTGCTGGCCCCGGCACTGGTAGCCGGTACAGCTAGAAAAAAAACATTACACATTTTAGATGCCACATACACTTTCCCCTATTGTTTTTTGTGTTACCAAAATACAACTGCAATACATCACTATGGCCCTCATTCTGACCTTGGCGGGCGGCGGAGGCCGCCCGCCAAAGTCCCGCCGTCAGGTTACCGTTCCGCGGTCGAAAGACCGCGGCGGTAATTCTGACTTTCCCGCTGGGCTGGCGGGCGGTCGCCTTCAGACCACCAGCCAGCCCAGCGGGAAAGAGGCTTCCACGATGAAGCCGGCTCGGAATCGAGCCGGCGGAGTGGAAGCTGTGCGACGGGTGCAGTTGCACCCGTCGCGTATTTCACTGTCTGCGCAGCAGACAGTGAAATACATGTAGGGGCCCTCTTACGGGGGCCCCTGCAATGCCCATGCCAGTGGCATGGGCACTGCAGGGGCCCCCAGGGGCCCCGCGACCCCCCCTACCGCCATCCGGATCTCGGCGGTCCGACCGCCGGGATCTGGATGGTGGTAGGGGGGGTCGGAATCCCCGCGGCGGTGCAGCAAGCTGCGCCGCCGCGGAGGATTCAATGGGGCCGCGGTACACTGGCGGGACCCCGCCAGTGGTGCCGGTCCGACCGCGGCTTTACTGCCGCGGTCGGAATCCCCATTGGAGCACCGCCGGCCTGTCGGCGGTGCTCCCGCGGTCCTCCGCCCTGGCGGTCAAAGACCGCCAGGGTCAGAATGACCACCTATATTTTGGTTACAGACTTCTGTTGTATCATTTTATCAGGTGGCCATTTTGTTGGTTGGCAGTTTTTTCAAAAGCCAGGTAATCAAGTGAAAAAAAGTAAAATGTAGTAATGGAGGGGCAGAAATATATGAATCTGACCTTTGCAAGAGAAAAAAAGGGTGCACAAATTGGTCAATTAGGACATTTGGTCTGGGTTGGTGTTGGTTGGTTAATGAAGTGGGGTCATCTTCCTCATACTTGCAACTTTGGTGCACGGTCATCAACTGCTAGTACACTAATAATACATACAAAGCAATGGAGGGTACAAACAATTACATTACCATGCTCCAAAACACTTTTCTTTTCCTTTTTAGGTCAAGCGTAAGCGTAGGACCTCTTGTATACTTTTAAGTATACTTCTTCTGTGGGCTTCCATCTATTACATTTGTTAGTTTCAGTGTCATTTAAAAATCCTTGCTGTCTGGTAGTCACTCATGCCTCTTTGTCACTCCTTCTTCTGTGTGGGAGCAGGGACCAGCTACTGTATAACTATGCCTTGTCCTTTTATCTGGTCTGTAGGGGACTTTCTTTTAACTTTGCTTCCTGCTCCTGTCCAGTGAAGCTTCCCTTACTCTGAGCTTAGCTGTAAACAAGGCTATAAATCAGGCTGCTATCTTGGCCACATTTGGTCTTTGTGGGCTCTCTGCACCCTCTCTCAGCTGCCTGGCTCCCGTCCTTCCTTGGCTCGGATTTTCTTTACCAAGTGTGTCCGCCTGTGTCTGCCTGTGTGCTGAGAGCAAGGGCGGAGGATCGCTTGTAATTGCTTATAGGCTAGGTACCCAGCTCTACTAGGGCTCCGCAGTCCTTATAGACACTGCCCATTTCTCTGGGATCCCACTCATAGCTCCATCAGTGCACCTCAGTTCAAACAATCCAAGCCCTCAGCCATGCCAGAAACCCTACACACGCTGTTTGCCAAAGCACCTCAGTTCTTGCAGTCAGTACACACTGCTGTTCAAGTACTGGGACCTCGAGCACGACTCCATCAGCACACCTCAGTTCCCACACTCCGAGCCCCTCAGCTGTGCCAGTGCCAGAACCCCACACACACACTGTCTGCCAGAGCATCTCTGTTCTTACAGCCAGTACACACTGCTGTTCCAGTACTGAGACCTCAGACGCAGCTCCATCAATGCACCTCAGTTCACACACTCCAAGCCTCTCAGCCATGCCAGGACCCTACACACTGTGTCTGCCAGAGCACCTCAGTTCTTATAGTCAGTACACACTGCTGTTCCTGTGCTGGTACCTTAAGTGCAGCTCCTTCAGTGCACCTCCGTTCACAGACTCCAAGCCCCTCAGCCGTGTTCGTGCCAGAACACCACACACACCGTCTGCCAGAGCACCTGAGTTCTTACTGACGGTACTCTCTGCTGTTCCAGTACTGGGACCTCGGGCGCAGTTCCATCAGTACACCTCAGTTCACACATTCCAAGCCCTCAGCCATGCCAGATCCCCACACATGCTGTTGGCCAAAGCACCTCAGTTCTGACAGTCAGTAAACTCTGCTGTTCCAGTACTAGGACCTCGGGCATAGCTCTATCAGTGCACCTCAATTCTACCCAGGCAAGATCACTTCCTTTCCTATACTGGGACCCCGCTCACAGTTCCATTACAGCAGCTCAATTCTAATATTCAGTCCATCTGCACAGCCAATACTGGCCCAAAAGAGCAAAACACAGCTGAGACAGTGCACCCCAATCTAACTTTCAACATCACTGTTGATGGGAACCACCACAGCTTCACCAGAATCCATAAATTCTAACATTCAGTGCACATTCCTTCTCAGTAATAAGGCTCACACATGCCCTTTAGGACTCCCCGCTTCTGTGGTTCAGGGCAATCCCACTCCCATACTGGGTCCCCCTCGCAGCTTCACCAGGGTACCTCCAGTCTAATACTCTGCAACACTGGCACACCAATACTAGGTTCCACACACAGCTCCATTAACATACCTCACTTCTGACTTTGTGTACCCATTACTATTACAATACTGCAATCCAAATAAAACTCTGTCAGTGTACCTCAACCCTAACCTGAAGCGCCCTATTATTCCAATACCAGGAATTAAAAAGTGCTCCATTTCTCATTCCTCACCCACTGCCTTTCTGTTATTCTAGCATTGCGCCAGGACACAGCTCTGTCCATACCCCCAATCCTGATTTGAAGCACCACAATTTTTCTGTATTGGAGTTAACATACAAGTCTGCTAATGCATATCCTGCTGTTCTGCAGTGCCCCCTGCTGTTCCACACTCTGACTTCTGTTTGAGAACGTGGAGGAGCCAATTAAATCTATTCTTAGCTGCCATCTTTATTTGGTAGGGTCTGTTGTTCCTATCTCTCTCCGTTCTTTCCTTTGCTCTGCTTACTCTCAATGTTTTATTTCTCCCCCACTTTTCTCTTTCCAGCTCTTAATATCTACACATTAATAGCTTAGCTCTTTCTTTCAACTGTTTATTCCTACTCCTCTCCCTTTTTTTAATTTCCTCTTGCTACCTCCTCTTTCAAACTCGCAAAAACTTGGTTATTTCTTTCCTTGTTTTGTTCCTCTCTTTTGTCTTCATCAGGCGTTCATTCTTTCACTAAACGTTTCACTTCCCGTCAGTCTTTTCTCTTTCCTTTGACTCAGAATGCAACTTTTCACTTTTTTTTTAGATCTTTCTTCCTTCCTTCGTCTGTTGTTTTTCTTATCTTTATCTGTCAATTCACGTTTTACTATAAATCCCTCTTTTTCCCATCTGTATGTGGAAGCCAAATGTTACTTGTCAGGACCAGAAGTGTCAAAGTGGTTTTCGCATTCTGTGTCTGTGGGAAATGTGTCAGTACATACATACCCTAGTTCTTTTGCTGCTTGTTTCTACCACATCTCTCTTTTTTCCTCTGATGTTCATGTTTCTCTTTCTTTTCACACTTCTTTCATGTTTTTTTCTCTTTAGCCCCATCTGCTTTCTCTCATGAGGCGTAGTGATCCATGGCGCAACAGGTGCAGTGGCACCCGGGCCCAGAGACCTATGGACCTCGCTCAACTCTAATTACCACTGTATTTTCCTACAGAAATTGCAGTCAACCATTTTCCTTTCTTATTCCAGGGCCCATGACACAGTTACTACACCACTTGTCCTATCCATCTTTACTCCCGACTCCTTCTTTCTTTTCACCCTCCAATCCATCCTAAGTTATATTTTTGTTATGGTGTTTTGAGCATTACACTCTAATGCCAAAAGTTTATTTTTGATAAAGGTTTACATGATAACTGTATTTTAAGATAGAGGAAGAAGGTAAATGGAAGTGCTTTAGTTAAATGCTGAGCCACTGGAATTATATGGCAGGAAAAGATGGAATTATGAGGCAGGGTTGACCAACTTATGTGGCAACAAAAGTCCAGTTATTAATTTACAACGCCAATAGCTCTAACTCAAGAAAATGTGAGACCGATTACATTGTAAATGCTTGCTTTTGATGACTGAGCTGCAGCAAGAAAAAGAAAGCCTTCTCACAAAACATGTGCAGAATAACTTACATAGGCATTCAATCTTCAGTACATGTGTTCTCTGAACCTTACCACAGCTCCACAAGATAAGATACATAAGGGGAGAGGGAAAGCTCACTGACAAAGCAGAAGAAATTAAGCTACAGACAGACTAGTACAGTCAGACAGTTTGAAGTAAATAAACTTGAAATATAGAAAATAAGTAACTAGGAAAGTGCAGAGATAAGAATAATTTACGAAACAGAAAAATCAAAGTGGAGTTGGAAAAAACTAAAAGGTAGCCACAGCAAAAGGTAGCAAATAATTTTAAGTGTGTAGTGGTAAAAGTTAGGGAAGCAAATACATATTCATATTTACAACAACAGGAGGACTTACTGGGGCCTGCAGATCCATCTGCCACCTTCAGCTGCCACGCCTGCCTTGTCACTACCAGCCCTCCTCCTGCCCCTAGATGCTGGATGATGTAAGAAAAAAGAATAGAAAAGATTAGTGGTACTGTTAATAAAGAAACTCTTCAAGAAAATTATTTTTTTTAATTAAAAGGCAAACACAGTAAAATTTCTACATCGGAGGTTCAGAGCACCTGTATAAAATTAATAAAACTAGTATGTTTGACCATTCTGTTCCAAATTTCCTAACCCTATTCTGAATTTCCTAAACTACATTTTGGAATTACTAATAAATAAAAATGAATTATTTTTTACAGTTCTCATCTCATTCTGAATCTCTCAATGCATAGATTGGATGCATGCAAAAGTACTACACATCACTAGGAAATTGCTTGGTAGTTGGCACTGTACAAGCTACAAATAACATAAATAAAGGTACAGAGAAGTAAGAGAACATGCAAACTCACCAATACTAATATTAACGATGACTGTCTTAGACAGGGCACAGGAGCAGTCTCTGCATTACTTCTTAATCAGCCCAAGCAAGCGCCAATAACAAGTACAATTAGGTAGCACCGAGCACCTGTCTAGATGAGGATCACATAATATTATATTGTGACATAAAGTTAACTTACCTGCATGTGAGCAGCATACTTGCTACTTGGTAAGAAACTATTAGCATAGAACCCAACTAATAATTAATTATTACTCACAGACTCTCGCAAACCTCAATACCTAGCAGGTCGAGCAGGTCCATCTCCCAATCTAGGATGTCGGTCCACCAGTGGGTCAGCTGTTGCTGGGTTCGCTGGACCCCAGAGCTAAGGCGCACCCTTCCCATCGTTGCTGGTGCTCCCGGAGGCCGTACCCAGATCCGGGCCTGCTGCATGCTGCCAAGGTGGAGGGGAGAAGGCACTGCATGTAGAACACCAAGTCAGCCACCTCCACCTCAGAAAATATGGTGCGGGGATGCACCCCTTTATCCCGCCTGCAAGGAAAGGGCTGGGCTTGCAGTTGGGGGCCTGGCCATGGTGCTAGGGACTTGAGGGGGTCGAGGGGTAAGGAAGGATTAGGAAGAAGGAAGGGGAAAAAAATAAAGTAAAAAAATGAAAAAAGTAAAAAAGTTGCAATAGAAACACACAAAAATTAGGAGAAAAGTTAAAATATTAAAAGACAAAGAGAAAGGGTATTATAAAAAAAAAGAAACTAGGGGAAAATAGGCTTTAGAAGTGGGGAATGGGAGAGATATAGAGAAGATATAACTGGGCCCCAGTACCATAACAAGCAAAAAAAACAAGATGGCCGTACCCATGCGAACCATGTGGTGCAGTTTGTGCGAGAATTCCAACGCGAGGTTGTACTTCGCGATGCTTTCGATGTTAAACGTCATGCAAACGGGCGCAGCAAGAAACTCCACCCGCTAGTGGACGTCCGTGTAGGGTGACAGAGGTTTTTTTTTATTTCGCGTAGTTCCTCCGTCCAGGCCTACACATGATTTGGAACTGTGCAGTAATGAAAGCATACTTGAGAAATGTTTTTAAAAAATGAGTACTGTATTTGGTGACGTCATTGCAATGAATATTAGACACTGTGGGGCATATTTAAGAGCCTCTAGCGCCATCTACCAACACATTAACATCATTTTTTGTAACTAATGTTTCGTTAGATGGCCAAAATCCCCACACCATATTCACAAAGTGGCGCAATGCATGCATTGTGCCACTTTGTAACCCTTTGCGCTACTTTATGCCTGCGCCAGGCTAAATGTGTGCAAAGGGGGCATTAGGGGGTGGAAAAAATGGTACAAGGAAATCTAACACATTTCCTTGCATCATTGTTTTCGGCACTTTTAACGCCTGCACAGAGCAGGCGTTAAAAGGGGGCACATCATTGAATACAATCGGCCTCTATGTACTCTACAGGAGTAGCGCCAATATTTTGGTACTACTCCTTCAGAGGGCATCAATAGCATCAATAAAAATTATGTTATTGCCCCTACCCTGTGCCATAGTGCACCACATCTTGGCTACAGAGCACACATAGTGGTGGTAGGGGCGCACTAAGGGGTGGAAGCAAAGTGGCGCTGAACTGGGGCAGTGCCACTTTCCTTAAATCTGCCCCTCTATCTATGGGTCACCTAATAAGGGTGCCCAGGAAAATATAAAACTAGGCAAATGTTTGCATCAGTGTGAATGTTTTTGCTCACTTAAGTCTCAGAATTGCTATTAGCAGGGCCATTACATATGCTCAAAACTTAAAATGACGCTAAGACTGGTGACAAAATAATTCAATTGAAAGAGTTGGCTAGAGCATTGTTGCTCCACCAAGACATATTCCCTCCATTATGAGAGTAATGAATTGTAAAACTGGTTATCAGTTATTTTATTCTATTATGTTTTGCATATGGGACTGCTGCCAAATTGGAATGTGTTTACCTCCGCAATAGTTCTTGCTTATGTTTAGCATTTAAACAAAACAAAAGGGGGACAGGGATATTCTATCAGGTCCAGTGTACAGCCTCCCTAACTTATGTCAAACAATCAAAAAAGTACACTGTTTCTCAACAAAGAAAGTATTGAAAAAATGTATATGTGGCACAGGTGTCAAAGACACTTCTATTTTTAGAAGCAAGAGCCCTCACACATCCATTGGATGTCATGCTTCATCATAGGGCTAGCTCCTCATCAGACTGATGCTGCAATGTCTGACGGGCCCCACCGGAGGGGGGGGGCTTGCCAAAGATCTTTTGTGAAAAGGAGTAGGTGCCTGTGCCACATATACATTTTATCAATCTTTTTTCAATCCTTTCTTTGTTGAGGAACTGTGTACTTTTTTGATTGTATGTTTAGCGTTTATACAGCACATGGATGTCTAAGTAGGGCTTCTCAGAAAAACTAAGTGAACCTGCTACAAAAACTAAACTGAGAAAAGCAGAATAAGATGAGCCATGTTTTAGCTGTTTCCTGATGATTACTTTGCTTGGGCTCATACATAGCCGGAGCTGTAGAGTATTCCAAAGTTTGGCTGCCAGAAACTGGAAGGAACATCCGCCTTCTCCGACGTTTCCAATCCTAGGCATAATAGGTAGCCTTGGATTAGAGGAACTTCAAAGCCTCTGAAGGAACATAAGGCTGGATCAGCTTTCCTGTAAAAATAGGGCAGAGGTTGACAATGATATGAAAGCATACCAGAGAACCTTAATTTTAATATGGTTTCCAAAAGGCAGCCAATGAAGGTCCGACAAATGAGATGAAACAGACTGATGTTTGGGAATACACAGGGCAGACATGCCACCACATTTTGAATAAGTTGGTGGTGTTTTAACAATGACCGTGAGATACCCAAACATAGAGCCTCCCTGTGGTCCAGTCATGATGTAGTAACATGCTGGATGTTGATTTTTGGGGTATGATAAGAAAAGGCCTAAACCAGTTTCCTGAAGAGCCTTAGAAGACCAAAGCAGCAAGCTGTAAACGCCATCACTTGGTGTTGCAGAGATAGATTGTCGTCAAACCAGATACCTAGATTTTTCACTGTTAATTCAGGTGCAAAGAAGACGCCTAGCACTTCTGGCCACTATGCAGAGTTCAGTGATGGCTCTGGTTCCACATTACTGTCACTTCCATCTTCCACCTACTTAACTTCAGACAGTTGGGTCCCATCCACTCAACCACAGCTGAGAGACAGTGCCTTAGCTACCAGGAATTGTCCCTCTGATCTGATGAAATTAGAAGTACAAGCTAGGTGTGTTAAACATACATAATCAGGGTGCAGCCAAAAGATTCCAGAATATCGGCAAAGGTAAAATGTATATGTTGAAAAAGGGTTGGACTCAAGTTAGAACCTTGAGAAAAAACCTAGGAAACTGGCAAGGTAGATGAGAAAAAAGGCCTGTCTGAATCTTGAAAGTATAGGTCCTTCGAAAGAGAAGAATACCACTCGAAGGTCTTGTTGCTAATCCAAGATACCAATACATGTGCAATAGAAAAGTATGGGACTCCGAGTCAAAATATGCTCAAGTCAAGCAGGGTGACAGGTGTGGAGCCACCTTAATCTATGTTCCATATAAGATCTCCAAAGACAGCTAACAGTGCTGACTCAGTGCTGTGGTAAGGGCGAAAACGCAAATGAAAAGAGAAAAGAATATGGTATTCAAGAAAGGTAGGAAATTGATGGTTAATCAATTGGTGGTTAATATGTTTTATGTTCTTTAGTGGGAAAAGAGAGAATGGATATATGATGGTAGTTTTGAAGTTTGGCCATATCGAGGGACTGCTTAATCAGTAGTGGAATCATAACTGCATGTTTCCATGCACAAGGGACCAGTGCAGAGGAATTTGACAGAAAGAGTAGATCAGCAAGAGATCAAGCAATCATAAATGGGCCCATATTGATGCCATGAGATAGCAGGATTGAGTGGTGAGCCAGAATTTAACATGGAGACCCAGGCTTCAGAAGTCCTCCAGCTGGATAGGAGTAAGAGATGACGTACATGATGCATCAGACATCAGAGCCTCCAGAGTCATGGGAGCTTCTACATTTACTTACTCTACGGGAAAGGCAATGTAAATGTCACAAATTTTATGATAAAAGAACCCAGTGAGCTTACTTCAATGTTCGATGGTAAGGAAAAGCAATATGTAAGTTAGACTTAGGGCCTCATTACAAGTTTGGTAGTTTGACTTCCAGACTGATGTGGTAGCGGCAGCCTAGAGACCGCATTGTTAGCAGTCGTGCAGACAGCCATATTACGATTTGCACAGCCAGGAGTGACAAAAGGCAGTCAATATCTTGACAACGCCAGGACTCTGTAAGGTGGGAAAGAGCCGGTCTGACCACCAGCACCGCCAGCCCATTAACCAACCACCGAACCTACTACAAGTTGTAAATCACCATGGCGGTCTTGCCACGGTGTCTTCCAAAGAAGGTGCGAACCACGGTGGTCGGCATTGCCCACCCTAACACACAGTACCACATTGGATAGATCTCAAAACAACACAGCTGACACAGATACACTCACTCGAAACACCAACCAACCACATTGTAAAACACACCCCTCCACACATCACAATTCTTTCCATCTACCACGCCAAACACGGAAGCCAGAGCAGCATTGGAGCAAAAATAACCATAGATCAGACAGCCCACGATCTCTCCCATCGCACATATCACACATCCTCATAACACACCCAACACACATATTTGCACCCTATCACAACATTTACTCCTCGTCAACCCCTCATAACACACCACCTACATTTTATTTTTTACAACAGCACCACCATATCACCACAAAAAACAACCCTGTTTCACGGATGACGAGTTCAGTCATGGTGGATGAAATCATTAGAGTAGAGTCACATATCTTTAGAGCCCAAACCCAGCAGACCACTATTGCTAGGAAAATGGAAATGTGGCAAAGAATAGTCAAGTGAATTCTGTAGGCACCTATCCGCGCACAAGGGATGACATCAGGAAGACGTGGAACTACCTCAGGGGGAAGGTATGTTCCATGTCCGCCAGACACCAGCTGGCAGTCCACAAGACTGGCAGTGGTCCCCCACAGTTTACATCATGGGAGGAGAAGGTCTTGGCCATTCTACATCCTGAGGGCTTGACAGAAATACATGAGGGAGTTGAGTCGGATAAGTCACATCAACCAAAATTTTCCCACCTAAATGTATTGGCACGCATGCTCAAGGATCCCGCCTCCCCAACTACAATGTCACATCACACTACAGTCCAGTGTCCACCTGCCCATAAACCCCTGTTTGGCCTCCAACATGCTGATCACACCCACCTGGGGAAAGCACATCTCTGTATAATGGGTGTTGTTCAAGGATTTACAGCACTATAACTCCCACCAGCCACTGTTCCACTATCAATAAGACCAGAACAGTGTAGCCCAATCCAGATCACCACTTTTGTCAACTCACATTGGAGTGTACCAACTTGAGAGGATATTAACAGTACAGTGTGTGGGTGGGACAGCAAAGACGGCAATGCCAAGGTCAGCAGACACTGGCAAAGACACTTCACTCAGCCAATACTGTATTTTCTGCTACTAGGACCATTCTCCCTCTACTCAGCCTTTGCCATGTAATCACCTATGGGGATATCAACTGTACAGTGTGTAGGTAGGACAGGCAAAGGCAGCAATGCCAAGGTCAGCAGGTACTGGCAGGGTCACTCCACTGAGCCAATACTGTGTTCTCTGCCACCAGGACCATTCTCCATCTACTCAGCCTTTGCCATGTACTCACCTATGGGGATATCAACTGGAAAATGTGTGGGTAGGACAGGCAAAGACTGCAATGCCAATGTCAACAGGCACTGCCAACTCAATGCAAATCACATACTTTCTGTGCATCTGTCCTAATATCCTTGTACAGCAACTTGCTATGAAAGTCTCACCTGAGAGGTTGACTTATGTATGCTGTGTGTAGTGCTTGGTGTACCATGACTGTAAAAGCCAAGAGGAACAGTCCCTCTAACTCCATTTACCAGGGCACTGTTCACAATGGCCATGTTAATTCACAAATGCAGGTCACCTTCCTGGGAGGGACCAACACACAGCTCATGGTACACTCTGTAATTAGCCTGATCGACCATATCCTGCTTGAGCTGATAAGCCAAGTTGAAAATAATGTGGACAGGAAGCACAGCCACACCTATGTGCCCAATGAATGTAGGACAACTCTGAGGTACCAAGATTCATCATCTAAATGCTTGTGACAGAATACGTATTCACAATGCACTGGCAAAATGATGACAACTAACATATAAAACAGCAAGGGTGCGGGTCTACACGTATAACAGTCTACAAAGTCTTGAGATGATCTAAGACACATCAGGCCCAGGCACTGATTTGCCTGCACTGCTGGAAAGGTAGGAGTCTATGAACAGACATCCAAGTGGCAAGATACTCTGACTTTCTATAGCAAGGTGATTTGAAATGGAATTGATCTGTTCTCCAAATGTTAGGTCTATACAGTTGATATCAGGTGTGCCTCTCACATAAGAGAAAAATGCAAAGCCAATGTGTACAGCCCTTACTCAAATATCACTGGAAACTGTTGGAGGTACATGTCACAGTGTAACCTGTAACATTCTGTCTCTCACTTCAGCAGGTCTACCTGCCACTGGGTACACAGACACCAATCAAGAGACTGCCACTGCCCCCATGGATCAAGCCCTCATTGAGGATAACACTCATGGACATATGGATGTTGAGGACGGTCCTGGCCCGTCTGGGGAACCTTGTCAGACGACACCTGTCAGCCTCACCCTGACCACATCGACTCCTCCCAGACCTGTTGCATCAACATCTCAGGCAACCAGTCACCCCCAAACCTGTATCTCAAGGACAGAATCAACAATCGTGTGTCCCCAAGTCCAGGTACCTGAGTCACATCTAGACACCTCTGACAATGATGGACCTGGACCTAGTGGTAGGGGCCAAACTGTACCAAGGGCACATGCGCGTGGGGCAGGGTGTGTGGGAGAGATGGTGTGGGCGAGCAGCATGAGGCTGCTGGGGATGGGTCTGGCCAGGACACCATCACCCAAGTTTTGGGAGCATACCAAGAGTCCCAATGCGTGATAGGACAGGTACTCACTGAACTCAGGAAGATCAAGCAGCTGCAGATGGATTCCCTCCATGAAATATTGCAACAGTGGGAGGCCCACAATTCCACATTGGCCTCCCTAACAGGAGTGCTGAGGGACATCAACATCACCCTAAGCAGGGATTTATAAGAAAACCAGACTCCTTCCATTGGCCTTGTAACATCAGCCCCTTCGACCTCTGTGGCAGCCAGTGGAAAGGAGGTCCTGCCAGGTGAAGGACCTGCTCAGGCACCCCTGCCTCTGTAGCTAAATAACCCCTCCCCCCACAAGCGGGGAAGTCCACACAAACATCCAGGAGGTGCAGATGCCAAGAACTCAACAGCTGCCAAGGAGGGGCCTATTCCTAATGGAGCACCTTTGTGTGCCACAGAATCACTCTGTTGACTGATCTTCACACACTATCCATTTTCCAGGATAGTAGGACACTAGACTGTGGAATTCAAATGTTGTGGGAGCTACTCCAACAATTACATCCACCATGAGTGATCCCTTCCCTATCTCTCTGTTTTTTACAATCAAGTTCCACCTTAATGTCCAGAGCACATGTGAATAAACAGTACTAGCGCACAATCAATGCCTAATAGTGATTTGTCAAGATTGGGGGATGCACAATGTGAACTTTATGTGATGCAAATAAGCAACTCTTAAAATGGTCATGTTAAGAGGGATATGTCACAGGCAGTGTCAGGCTGACGAAAACCAGCAACACAACAACCGAAGTGGTAACTCACCCCCAATTTTTATTTTAAAATGTACAGCCCAAAGGCTGCAAATATGTCTGGACTGTCCTTGCGAAGAATGTGAGAACATTGTTGCTTCTGGCTACATATCCCTAAGTACTATCCCCCTAGCCACTGAAGAAAGGGCTATGTCAGACCCTGTTCCATAGTATATGCAAACAGATTGGTAAATGTTGTCACCTTCTTGAGCCTCATCACATACCAAAACCAGGTCTTCCCAACTTAACATACCCCATGACACAGACAGAGGACAGTACAACAGTCCCTAGTCAGAGGCCAACCCTGTTATAATGGTTAAGGTCCTGGTGGCATGCTAGCCACCTATGGCAGTATCACCCCCAAACCTGTATCTCTATGACCTGCAATGATGAAACACCCCAACATCTAAGTACAGGTCATACAGGAGCATTATCAACACAATATAAAGGAGAGAAGGGATGGATTGCACAGGATGCCATGTCACAAGGCTACATGAGCACACACATGAAATCATTGGACCAACATTCCAGGACAAACAAGTCTCATCTTCAGCTCAGATAACTGCCCTCCTACTGTCCAGGCAGACTGGGCATGGAACTCACACAACTCAAATTTGCAATACACAATACCTGGATCAATTCCATGTCCCCTTCACATGTCAGACCAGCTACAGCCACCTGCCAATGACACAACGGAGGAATGCCCACATGAGTATAGCATGGTGAAGAGACTTGTAAGGGAAAAGTGGCATACAAGGAGTTTAGTCAGGCAAAGGCATACATGAGACACAAAAGTAATTTCAAAGTTCTGTTGTCACCATGAAAGTGCAATGTGCCTGCTCCAAACAAGGGTGATCCTCAAGACAAGCACAGCTCCAAATCTGATGTAGCCAGCAGACCTGGCCTGTATGATGCATAGCATAAATGCCCTCTCTCTTGGTGGCAGAAATACCCTTTAGCACAAACCTGACCCCTATAGTCCCCCATGCAGTCACAGTAATCACAGACCAACACATACTTACACTCAAGTGAAGTACTGATTAATGAGATCTGACCACATGTCTCCACATTCATCCTCATCACTGTCATCCTTACTTGGCATTTCAGGAGGCTCACCCGGTGGCACTGCCAGCTCCCCCTCATCAGGGATATATGGGATGTGTCTCCTTAGAGCAAGGTTGTGGACCATGCAGTAGGCCACAATCATCTTACAAACCTTTTCAGGTGAGTAGAGGAGGGCTCCGCCTGATTTGTCAATGCTTCAGGATCTTGCCATCAGGAGCCCAAAAGCCCACTCCACCACACAGCTTGTTGTACCATGTGCCTCATTGAAGGGGACTTCCCCTGGTGTAGCTGGGTTCCTCACTAGTGTCAACAACCAGGGACGGTTTGGATAGGCAGAATCCCCTTTAGGGAAACGCGACATGCAATCGACCATCACTCCAGAGCAACACCTCGCTAGCAGCAGACATAGCATACATACACACATTATCAGACGCAAATGGTCCCCAAGGGGGAAGTGTTGCCCTTGACTTCCACTGCCACTCTTTTTATTCTATGGGAACCTCTTTAACAAGGAAAGACTTTAAAGATTATTTTAAATTTTATTGATTTCAGAACAAGAATGTCATAGTATCATAATAACAAAGATGTTCCAAAATAGTGATGGTGCAGTGCAGGGTGACGTTGAAAAAAGTGCACTGGTGCTATACATAAATATACATGTGACTGGAACAAATTATGTTTTCTGATAGGATATCTGTCCTTTAGATATCCATATTCACAATGCAAACTCTAAAAACCAGTCCACACTTATGTGTTCTGTCGATGTTTTGACCATAATAATGGATTAATCAGTGCAGGGTCATCATCAGGACAGCAAATTTGATGGAGACACCAGAGAATAAAGTTACTCTCCCTTGCTCTCCCGGGGATGATCCAAGACAAACAGTGAAAATTGTAGGTTTTTCTTGGATTACTGATGGAGCTCAGTTGTTGTGTTCCTGGCTCGGACTACAATTTTCACCATTTTCGAAAATCATTGCCCCTTCCTTTAGAGGTTACATGGCTTTCAGGAGTCAAGTAGGGGCCAAAAACAGTGCCTTTTGGGCAACGCTGTTTGGACTGGCCTATGGTCTTGGGCTGAATATCAGATTCTTCAATAAACCAAACCAGTTGGTGGAGTTTTAGTTGCACCTTTGTCCTGCATTTCCTTCCATGGCTTTCTACTGTTCCTGGCTGACATTAGTTGTGTGTCTGTATTTGTGTGTGTTTGACCTGGTTGCTGCTCCATGTCATGTTTTTTGAAGTATGGTTGTTAGTGTGCATTGCTGTTGTCTCCCAAGGGAAAGGTGTGTGTTGTGTGATAAGTATGTGTGTGTTGCTGCAATGTTGGTGTAATAGCTTTGTGTTGTATTTGTAGTAGTATGTGTATTTCAGTGTTGTGCATTGTGGGCATGTATGGTGTATCACTTGTCACATGATATGGCTGTTGTCTACTGTGATGTGTGTTCGTGAGTTTTGTCAGAGCAGACCTGGAGTGTGTTGAGTAGTGGTAGTTTGATTTACATTTGAGTGCACATATGCCCATTTAGGTGTGGAACCCTTGCATGTCGGAATTGTAGGGGTATGTCCCATGGAGATTGGGTTGTGTGCGCTTTGTTTCCTAGCTCTTCCCCCCTTCAGTGACTATGCATGACAATAGTTGTTGGTATTGCTTGTCCCTGATATTCATTTAAGTGCAAAAGCTGTGCATGTGTTGTTTGGTGCCTTGTTCAACAAGATATGTGCTCCAAAGCTGCCCCCATCACAGCTGTGCAGGTATTGTTGTGGTGGTGCGCTTTGTGTCTTTTGTCGACTTGTCTCTGTGTGCATTGTGCATGGCATTGTTGGTCAATTGTGCTATGAGTGTGTGATATGTGTGGCCTTAGCAGTGTTGTTTGATGGTGGTGTTGCGTGTGTGCCAATTCAGATGGATGATTAGATGTGATATATTTGTGGCCAGCCCCAGGCCAGTGTTCTTTGTGGGTTTGTAGACTGTGTCTGTAAATATGGAGTAGATGTGTAGTTGTTGCAGTGTGTGTGTATGTTGTATGGCGTTCTGTGTCTCTGAGCCTGTGTTGTGTAGCCATGCATATATATGTGGTGTTGCCCTGCAGTGTGTTTCTGTGTTGACTGAAGTGTGCGTGTTGTGAATATGTGGGCATTTGTGTTGCAGTATGTGAGTGTGTGTTTGTGAAATAATAGGTGTAGCTGCTGGCCTTGGCATTTCCCCCTTAATGTTTTATGTACTGTTAGTTACAAATTTGTTATGAATGTTAATAATAAAGGTAGGTGTTTGTACTTACGGTCTTCCACGTCGGCGTTGTATCCCTTGTCTTTCGGCAAACAGGAGCTGCAACATGACGTTTAGGAATGGTGGCTCTGGACGTGTATTGCTGTCTGCTGGTGAGTGTCTCACCTTGTAGTGCTGTTTCCACCTGTGGATCCATGGTGGTTGGACCGCGCTGGTCACATTGACAGTGTGCAACCTCATAATAGGTCTGGCAGAAACATGTTCTCTACCAGCCTGTTTGTGCCTCCAGAAGACCCTGGCAGTCAGTGCAGCCTGGCGGTGGTAGCAGAATGAAACACATTTGTTTACAAGTATAAGACTAACATCTTTCCATCTATCTTCTTTTTCTATGTTTTCAATTTTAAATAAAATTCCAACAAGCACAACTTCCTATCACTAGGGATTCAATTATCTTTTCATCTGTCTATATTGGTATCAATCTCAGTTTCACACGTGTATGCATGCACACATGCATATTTTCATTTGATTAGTACCACTCAGGTACTCTACCTGTGAATCATTTATTAAATCAATTATGGCCAGTACAACACAGTGCTGTGTTTTTTTAGTTCACCACGAGTGATTCATAACCAAAGATAAGAATTCAGTCAATGTGAAATGACACCTAATGTGACAATTCCACATTTTCATATTCCCTGTGCATCAAGGACCTTATCATTTGCAGGTGCCAGCCTATTTGGTCATCTATAGATATATAAGAAAACAAGATGAAAAGCTACCATTGTTGGAACGGCATTAACTTCAGGAGCTTTGGAAAAAACTTTCATCAGACGTTTGCCTCTGACACTCATTTACCATGTGATGAGCGTTTGTGTAGAAGGACAGGTATCAAAAGCCTCTTCTCATGAATGTCAGTTCTTACTTTGCAAATATGTCAGGAGTCGTTACATTCTGCTTAGTATATTAGGAGTGTTTTTACATTGGGATTGCTTTACTTCACATGATTGAATATACATATATTTTTTAATTATATTTCTATATATTTATATACACCTGGCACTGCTTGTGCCCTCTTGGGTCAATGTTTGGAACAACTCTTGTTCTTAATTCCTTTTCCGGCCCATCCATCTTCACAGAGTCTTGCAATTATAGCTGTTCAAAAACTTCACTAGCTAAGTTGGCATAAAGATACATTTTCCCAACCTTGTATGTGTAATAATGATACCTTTTGTTACCACTGCAATCATTTTCTGTAACAATCACATTTAGACTGGATAATCCCAATCCACTGTGAAAAGAAGTTGAACCTGTTTCAAGCAATGGAAGTGTGATAACAACAATAATTTGTTATTAACTTCAACACAGGTTTACCACCAAAGACAGACAGGGGATATTTCTCTTGAAGAAAAAATCCACTTAATGCCAAGGTTACAAACACAGTAACGACATTGTGGGATGGGTGGATCAGGCCAGGATGAGCAGAGAAACATACTTGATGGCCAAGACTATGGGGAATAGAGGAGTGGGGGATCAAAAGAGTGGATAGTTGTACTTTTGCTTGCTTCGTGAAAACAAATTACGGTTTAGATACCTCGGATTTAGGCAGTAGAACAAGAGAGGTTTTTTGATTTTGATAAGCTATGCCTAACTGTAAAATGGAAAGCAGCGTGCAAATGGTTGTAAAAGGTAGTATAACTATTTAACAGTAAAAATCTAAAGGAGTGAAACTCGGACCATGTCCTTCCTACTCAGTTCAACCTCTGGTGGTACTTGTAAAATCATCAATGTGAACACTTAGGGAAGATAATACGTATCGCTACAGAAATGAGGCCCGTAAATGAAGGAGCTTACTACTGCAAATAGCATCTGTTCTAGGTTCGTCTGAAGAGCAAACTAAAATTAAAATTAATTTCTGTTAACAGGAGATAAGCAACGCGTTGTCACCAAAAAAGCAGCCTATTATACAGAAGCTATTTGTGCAGCACTGGCTGTATCCCTGCCCTTCAGATTGCATCTGTTCCACCATCACTATCTATTTCCAGCTGTAGTACCTTGCAGTTGGTGGTTATATATCATTTCCCTTCAAGCAATTATTTGGATTGTTTTATCTTTGTCAGTTTGAACTCAGTTTATATGATAGCGGAAAGGATACTCCATTGCAATGGTGACGTAGTACCCTTTCTGTCAACAAAATGGTATGCCTGCACAATTTAATTTATGGGCGGACCTTTGGTGTAACCACGGTGGAGACTCCTCCATCTCCGCCGTGGTTATAATGTTCCGGCAGATTGCCAGAGAAAGGGCCGTCAGAGGTTGACTTGTATGTCTGCACAACTAATTTAGATGGGCAGACATACATGTTAGGCTTCACTGCCCATCACTGCCAAGAAAATCTTGAGGGTAAGGGGCAGTAAAAACTGCAAAATGCCTCCCTCGCATGGGAAATAACACTATAAGGCAAAGTTACTATACATTGGCAGGAACTGACTTGATGGCAGTTCCTGTTGAAGGTTGAAATGTCTGCCGGTCTGACAGACATTTCTAAATTTGGCCATCGGGATTACTCCAACAGGGTGGTGAAGTAATTTGCCCCATCACCCTGCCTGTGACATCCCACCTGCCAAATATTAAATCGTGCCCTTTGTCTTCTGAACCTGGGCTTCAAATGTATGTATTTTCATTTTGATAGCTTACCTTGTGGACAGGGATGGAAACATGTATCAAGCGTACAATTGTGTTATTGGTTTACTGATAAATCCAAGGGATTCCTCTTATTGTATAATTATTTAATTTTATTTAATGAGTATAAGGAAAGCTTGCATGGTACGAATTAATGAATGAGGAAAAAGTTCACTTTCTTAAGCACAAAAGTAATGTCAAATATTAAATAAAAAATTGACAAGTGAGATTATGAAAATACCGATATAACATACAAAAATAACAGCAATACAGTTCAAGATGTGGATCATATCAAAAAATTGACATGATCCTAATCCCACCATCAAGCACTTTCACCTAAACATGATGAGACTGGAGTAGTTTAAATACTTGCTGTCTGCATTTTTAGATTGTGTTTTTTTGTAGTCTCTGTTTTTACCTCAAACCATCTGAAGCAGAAGATGAGTCAAATCAAGCCTGTAGCTGAACAATTGTCATGAGAAATTTGTGAAAAAATCAAAAATAAACTTAACGCAAATTGTTGGCTTACAACAAAAGAGAAGACATACAACTAAAAAGAAATCCTCAAAACGTGGATGAAAATAGTACTCAGAGCCCATTAACAGTGCACAAACATTCAGGTTTTGAAGATCCAGTCTAAAGATTTTTTAAGATGTTTGGTATTCCAGTCGTAATGTTTGAAAATCAATGAAAGTGATTCTATATATTAACTAATAAAATGGTCTCCTGTAAAATATGCTCAGGAAGGTCGCCGGTTGCAGTACTAAAGCAGAAAACAATACGGTAGAAAAAGACTGTAGAGTCAATCGACTATGCTTGTTTCCACATACCACAGTTGGTCTCCATTCATTACATTGTAAAGGTAACAATTCACTATGCTTGTTTCAGAATGTTTACTCTCCTGTGTCAAGTGTCCCTTGGTTAGTAAAGCTGAACATAAGCACGCTACATTTATCTCTGTTACTACTACCCAGACATCCCAGTTCAGAATCACAGCATCACCACTAGTTCCAGAGCAATTCTTACTCTCTTATACAATAACGTCTAGTAAACAAACCATGCACAGTCTACAGATGCAGAACAAAAAACAGAGATAAACAATTAAGCATACCTAGAGCTTAAGGACCAACACCTGCTATGGGTAAGCATCCTCCTCTTGTATGTAATGTAGTTGCCTCTTTATAAATCAGTCTGCATTTCACAATGACCATCATACATGTTGCAGACCAAGGCTTAACATGTGCATAACAGATGAGTCACTGTACAAGAGGGACTTTCTGGTTATTCTAGAGGAGAGGGCAATCTTCTTAGTGCTGCAGTGAACCTCCTTTATTTGATATGGGACAGGAGTAATTCTTTCCTTTTCTCAGTTGTCACTACCCATCATTTTGTTCACTCTGTTTGACGCTCTCTGGGGTTCATCAGTCCTATTACGCCAGGTCCCTGAATTCTGTGGATAAAAAAATTATATTTGTTGCTGTCCGGGCCACTCATCATTAGATGTACAAATTTAAGTTCCTCATCTCACTTAACTCCAAGATAGTTGTCATTCCTTCTAGTTGTCTTGATACTCATCATTGGAGGTCTTTGCATATATCTCTCCTAGTACAGCTCTATACTTCTTTTCACAGGTTTCTTAAAACCCATTTCTTTGCCAGCTTTGCTTTGTAATTATGGCCTTCATTACAAACCTGGCAGTGGGTGTTAAAGTGGCGGTAATACTGCCAACAGGCTGGCGGTCACTTCCGCCAAATTATGACCATGGCAGAAAGATCTCCGAAAGACAGCCAATGTACCACACCGACTGCCAGGGCAGAAACAACAACCACCACAGCGGGAGCCCCCTACAGCCAGGCGGAAGTCAATGTCCCGCCCACCATATTAGCACCCTGGAAACCGCCACCATTTCTGGGGCTGTACCAATGACATCAAAAGCCTGGCGGAAACTGAGCTTAGAAGGGAAAGGACTCACAATTCGAGACACAGGGAAGAACCACGCTGCCATGGAGCCTGAACTGCATGTCTTCCCCATGATCTTCTATGTTCTGCTCCACCATGAACACCAACGCCGAACACGACAACGGCGAGTACAGCCGACTAGCACACAAGGGAGGGAGGGAGGAAAAAGAGAGTGACACACACACGCACCCCCCAACACCATATACACAATCAGCTGCATTACAAAAACAATGTTAACCCATAACTCGGATGAATAATGCAAGGACAAAACTAATTTTGAAAAAGTGAATGTAATGAGATCAACACAGCATGAAAAATAAGTTAGGCAAGATAATAGATATATACAAATGTACAGAAAAGGGACACAGTCCACAATGTTTGTAGGCCACATGGCCACAGGCCAAAGTTCTTGGCCACACATGTCACCTGCCTCAACATGGAGAGAACATTGCAGGGGCATCAGTTGGTAAATAGGCAGGCACCTCAGCCTGGAGATGGAACAAGACCACTGGTTCTGGAGGAGGCAACGTGCCCTGTGATTGGTCCTGGGGAGTGCAAGGACACAGTCTCTCAGGTAGGTGACTTGCCCCACTGGTTCTGGAGGGGGCAACATGCCCTGTGCTTGGTCCTGGGGAGTGCAAGGCCACAGTCTCTCGAGTGGGTGACTTGCCCACTTGCTCTGGAGGGGGCAACGTGCCCTGTGCTTGGTCCTGGGTAGTGCACGGCCACAATCTCAAAGGGGATTGACTTGCCAACTGGTTCAGGAGGGGGCAACATGCCCTGTGCTTAGTCCTGGGGAGTGCAAGGCCACAGTCTCTCCAGTGGGTGACTTGCGCACTTGCTCTGGAGGGGGCAACATGCCCCGTGCTTAGTCCTGGGAAGTGCAAGGCCACAGTCTCTCGAGTGGGTGACTTGCCCACTGGTTATGGAGGGGGCATTGTGCCCTGTGCTTGATTCTGGGGAGTGATGGGCATGTGGGTGTCATACCCACTGGTTCTGGAGAGGGCATCGTGCCCTGTGCGTGATCATGGGGAGTGATGGGCATGTGGGTGTCTTACCCACTGGTTCTGGAGGGGGCAACCTGCCCTGTGCTTGATCCTGAGGAGTGATGGGCACGTGGGTGTCATACCCACTGGTTCTGGAGGGGGCAGCGTGCCCTGAGCTTGATCCTGGGGCGTGATGGGCATGTAGGTGTCATACCCACTGGTTCTGGAGGGGGCATCGTGCCCTGTGCTCTTGATCCTGGGGAGTGCAAGGTCACAGTCTCTCGGGTGGGTGTCATAGCCACTGGATTTGCAGGGGGCAGGCACACAGCAGCCCATGGAGGCAGGATTACATACCATTCACCGGTCATGACGGCTGCTCAGTGGAGGTGGTGATGCTGCTGGTGGGGTGAGGCTCCTGCCCATCCTCTGCAACCTCGGACAGCTGCTCAGTGGAGGTGGTGGTGCTGCTGGTGGGGGGAGGCTCCTGCCCATCCCCTGCAATCTCAGACAGTTGCTCAGTAGAGGTGGTGGTGCTGCTGGGGGGCGGAGGCTCCTGGCCAACCCCTGCAACCTCGGACTGCTGCACAACCATGGTTGATGGTGGGTGCTCTGTCACAGTTCCTGCCCCAGACCCCTTGGTCTTCCTGCCTGCTAGGGCAGGCTCCTTGCTCTTTCTGGCAGCTGGGGCAGGCTCCTTTTCCTTCTTGCCTGCTGGGGCAGGCTCCTTGGTCTTTCTGGCAGCTGGGGCAGGCTCCTTTACCTTGAGGCTGCCTGGTGCAGGCTCCTTCACCTTCAGGACATGTGGCCTGGATCCTTTCCCACCACAAGTGGGTGTGGTGACAACTGGGCCCGTGGACTGGGTGGCTGAGGTTCTTGGCAGGGTTCTTCCAAACCTAATCATATGTGCAGGATGGGAAGGGAGGGGCAGGGAAGAGTTCAATGGTGGATAGGAACAGTTTTTTAGGGACATTGAGGCGGGAAGAGGGAGAAGGAATGGGATTGGAGGAAGAGGGAGTGGTTATTGGAGGTGTTTGTCTGCTGCTTTTGGGTGCAGGTGCATGGCCTGTATGCTGTTGTGAGGTGGATGGCTGTTGGGTGTCTGAGTGCTTGCGTTTGTGTACCTTAGGGGGGGGGGAAGACACAGTGGGAGAGGACACAGGGGACATGTGCATGTCTGTTGTGGCGGTGTCTGCCAGTGAGGTGTGTGTTCTTCTTGGAGTGATGATGATGCTGGTAGTGGATGATGATGTAGTGCATGAAGTTGTGAGTGTAGACGGAACTGAGAGGGAGGAGGAAGAGGGGGAGACAGTGGAAATAGTTGATATTAGTGTGTCTGTGTCTGGATGGTGTTTGTGTGAGTGTCTGTGGGATGAAGTGTGGTGCTTGTGTTTGTCTGTACCACTCTTGTGTGTTGTCTTATGTGCTTGCTCCTCTGGCTGTGAGCTTGGGAGGGTTTGGGGTTGAAGAGAATAGGACTGGGGAGAGGATGTTGGAGGGGGGAGGGTAGAAACAGGGACAATGGCTGCCATCAGAGAGGAGGCCAGCGCCCGGATCGATCACTGTTGGGCCGCCAATCAGTGTGAATGCCCTCCAGGAATTCATTAGTATGTTGCATCTGGACTGCCAGTCCCTGGATGGCATTCACAATGTTTGACTGCCCAACAGAGATCGATCTCAGGATGTCAATAGCCTCCTCACTCAGGGCAGCAGGGCTTACTGGGGCAGGGCCTTAGGTGCCTGGCAAGGGAGATGCCCAGACTACTGGGTGAGCGGGCACGGGCAACTCAATCAGCAGCTGCTGGGAGGGTGTTGCTGGTATGGGGGTGGCAGCTGTGGCTGGGGTGGTCACAAAAGGGTCCGCCACCACCAGGAAGCTTTCATCAGAGGAGGTGTCTGTGTCAGAACTGTCCCCTCCAGTTTCCGCAGTGGTGCTCCCCTTGCCCTCTGTCCCACTGGTGCCCTCAGTGTCGGTGGACTCTGCCTCCTGGCTCCTGTGGGACGCAGCTCCCTCCGTCGCCAGTGGCTCTGCTCCTCCGCCAGATTATGCTAATGCACATAAGGACAGGATGACAAAACA
Source organism: Pleurodeles waltl (assembly GCF_031143425.1). Taxonomy (NCBI): domain Eukaryota; kingdom Metazoa; phylum Chordata; class Amphibia; order Caudata; family Salamandridae; genus Pleurodeles; species Pleurodeles waltl. The sequence goes on from NC_090445.1 coordinate 1,011,141,970, forward strand.
AAAAGGAGGGGAAGAGACAAAGGATACACTTGGTCAAATGCTGCACCAACACCCCCTTTGGCATACACAGCACCCTCACACATACATGGAACAGGCCTACGCAATATGCCATAGCACTACCAGAGAAATACTTAGCAGCCAAGGCATGGGGAGGGGCACACACCGCCAAATGCAGCACACCTGGGACCCACGCAGCCCTGATCAGTAGTGGATTCCTACAAGCTAGGTAGCAAGATTTTCCCTTCTGAAACCTAGCCACGAGGGGACCTACGCTGCAATGTCAGGCCTGGCCTAACGGCACCCACTGACACACATCCCTCACCTGGATACCACCCTACCATGCGTACGTTGCAATGATGGGCACTGTACTCACCCCCTTGTGGCTGCTGAGATGCGATCAAGTGCACATCCAGCTCTAGATAGGCCTCTGCCAGTATGCGGACCATCTAGGGGGTCAGGGTTCGACGGGCACCTCTTCCTCGTTGGGAGGCTATATCCAACTGGGCCTCTGCAGGCTTCCGTTCCCAGCGTTTCAGGTCCCCCCACCGTTTTCGACAGTGGGTGCTCCACCTGCCATGGACCCCCAGGGTCCGCACCTCCTTGGCGATGGCACGCCATATACCCTTCTTTTGATGGGTGCTCACCTGCAGAGGCAATACACACTGGAAAATATAATTAGACAAATAGCCTTGCCTGTTACACTTATAGCCTACCATACCCCTTCACATCACCATTTATAGACATATGGCCCAGCACACAACCTGTACGCCGCCCAGAGGACATCCACCCACCCCCTTACATGAGGCCTTCACAAACACCACTCCATGCATTCATGCCACATATATTGTGCCCACAGTGTACTTACCTGTTGGTCTGGATGCCCATACAGCAGTCTGTAATGGGGTAGGACCACATCCACCAGTCGTTCCAACTCCTCTGAGGTAAAGGATGGGGCTTTTCCCCAGTCACATGCATGGGCCGGTAGGTTCCAGACACAGGTCACAGCAGCACATGCAGTCTAGGTCCTCTCCTGTGGAAGATCAGGTAGCAAGTGAGGGATCAGTTAGAAAATGGTGGTCACGTCTGCAGTGGTGCATACTGTTATTGCCGGCGTGGATCACCATTGGCCACTGTAACCCATAGGGCCCAATGTTAACCAATGAGGAATTGCACGGCGGTTTCCGACCGCCTCCAGCAACGTCACACAACATCAGTGGAATTACCTCACTTCCACCTGTCCCTCCACACAGGACAGGCGGCCACCATTTCGAGGGGGGGCAGGCCCTGGAAAATTGCTGCATCACTGGTAAAATTAGGATATACTGGTCAAATCACACTGACCCATTACAAGTTAACAGCATGCAAAGTTCTGTTGTAGCTCCATTGTTCCGTTTGTGACCGGCTCCTCACTCTTTTGCCCCATAGATTGCTACCGCTGCAGATGAATATGAGATGGAGACGTACACCTGTGTACAGAACCCTGGTGGACTTGGCAACAATGGAGAACAGGCACATTATCCTCACCTATAGACTGGACAGGGTCACAATCACAGAGCTGTGTGCCCAATTGGAGCCAGACCTGATATCTGCTATCCGTCACCCCACTGGGATCCCTCCTCTTGTGCAAGTTCTATCAGTGCTCCATTTCCTGGCAACTTGATCTTTCCAAGTGACAGTGGGTTTGGCAGGAGGAATGTCACAGCCAATGTTCTTAATAGTGCTGACCAGAGTGTTGTCTGCCCTGATTAAACACATGTGCAGCTACATTGTATTTCCCCAGGTTGAAGTTTTGGCCGCAGTGAAGGCCGAGTTCTATGCAATGGGACATATTCCCAATATAATTGGGGCGATTGATGGAACACATATTGCATTTGTCCCACCTGTCTGAATTAACAGGTGTTCAGAAATCGGAAGAGTTTCCACTCTATAAATGTACAGATGGTGTGCTTGGCGGACCAGTACATCTCCTGCGTCAATGCTAAGTATCCTGGGTCGGTGCCTGATGCCTTTTTCCTGAGGAATTACAGCATCCCAAATGTGATGAGCCAACTACAGAGGCACAGGGTGTGACTAATAGGTGAGCCCTGGTTCCCACCCAGTATATGCTGGTGTATGGGTATGGCGTGGGCCATATGGAATAGGGTGTGGCTAAATGTTGTCCCTCAATATTTGCAGGTGACTCTGGTTACCCAAACCTATCATGGCTGCTGACCCCTGTGAGGAATGCCAGGACAAAGGTAGGAGAACGTTATAATGAGGCACATGGAGGAACAAGAAGGATAATTGAAAGGACCTTTGGCCTCCTGAAGGCCAGATTCTGGTGCCTCCATCTAACAGGTGGATCCCTGTGCTACTCACCCAAGAAGGTGTGCCAGATAGTAGTGTCATGCTGCATGTTGTACAACCTGGACCTGAGACACCATGTGCCTTTTCTGCAGGAGGAGGAGGCTGGAGATGTCCATGTGCCAGCAATGGACCCTGTGGACAGTGAGGATGAGGAGGCAGAGGATAAGGATGAGGACAAAAGAACATCAGTGACCAGACAATACTTCCATTGACACACAGGTATGACAGTGTTACTTCACATTTCAATGACATTTGTTTGAATTTCTGTGTCACGGCATGCTGATATTTCCCACTTCTATGCCCACTTACTGTTCCCTCTGGCAATTCATTTTGCAGATGTTGGTGACCTCACATATATTCCTGGTGTAATCACTGCAGCCAGCCACAGGTCATTAATCTATGCTCATTTTCTGTACAGTTGAATTGCAATGTTTGTACCTGTTTCAATGAATACATAATTGAAAAATATGACATTCTCCAAACTTCTTTTTTTCTCCAAGGGTGTTTATTGACGTGCTAAAATATTGAGGGGCAAGTGCAAGGGAATGGGGTGATGATGGAGGAAAGCCCAGGGTATTGTTCCAGTCTGTTTGTAGCACAGGTGCATTGTCCAAGGGGACATAGGAGGAGGAGTAATGGCAGTTCAAGGTGGACAGGGTGACTGAGTGGGACACAAGGGTGACAATCAGGAGTGTCTTATTTACTGGCGGGGGTCTTGGCAAGTGTCTCTGGCTTCTGTCTGGATCAATCAATCAATCAATCAGTATATTTATAAAGCGCACTACTCACCTGTTAGGGTCTCAAGGTGCTGGGGGGAGAGGGTGCTACTGGTCGAAAAGCCACGTTTTGAGGCACTTCCTGAATGTTAGGAGGTCCTGGGTCTGGAGTAGCTAGAGAGGTAGGGAGTTCCAGGTCTTGGCGGCAAGGTGTGAGAAGGATCTTCCTCCGGCGGTGGTTCGGCGGATGCGGGGGATGGCGGTGAGATCAAGGTTGGCGGAGCGAAGATGGCGTGTGGGAGCGTGGAAGGTAAGTCTGTTGTTGAGGTAGGCTGGACCAGTGTTTTAGAGAGCCTTGTGTGCGTGGGTCAGGAGTTTGAAAGTGATCCTTTTCGGTACGGGTAGCCACTGTAGGTCTCTGAGGAGGGGGAAGATGTGGTTGTGGCACGGGGCGTCAAGGATGAGGTGGGCGGATGTGTTCTGGATTCGTTGTAGCTTGGATTGTAGCTTGGACGTTGTTCCTGCATATAGTTGCCGCAATCCAATCTGCTGCTGACCAGGGCGTGGGTGACGGTTTTCCTGGTCTCGACGGGGATCCACTTGAAGATCTTGCCAGCATGCGGAGAGTGTTGTAGCAGGAGGAGGAGATTGCATTGACCTGTTGGGTCATGCTGAGAGTGGAGTCCAGGATGAAGCTCAGGTTGCGAGCGTGGGTGGTGGGTGACGTTGCGGTGCCTAGGGAGTTGGGCCACCAAGAGTTGTTCCATGCTGAGGGGTTGGAGCCGAAGATGACGATCTCTGTTTTGTCGGTGTTTAGTTTGAGGCGGCTAGATTCCATCCAGTTGGAGATGGTGTGGAGTCAGTTGTGTAGGTGGATTTTGGCAGCAGTGGGGTCTTTCGTAAGGGAGAGGATCATCTGGGTGTCGTCTGCGTAAGAAACTATGTTGATGTGGTGTGTCTGTGCGATGTTGGCGAGGGGGGCCATGCAGGCATTGAACAGTGTTGGGCTGAGGGAGGATCATTGAGGGACTCCACGGATGATATTGGAGGCCTCTGACAGGAATGGCGGAAGGCGGACTCTCTGGGTTCTGCCGGTGAGAAATGATGAGATCCAGTTGAGAGCCTTGTCGCGGATTCCGACGTTGTGGAGTCGTGTGCGGAGGGTGTGATGACAGACCGTGTAGAATGCCGCAGAGAGGTCCAGCAAGATGAGTGCAGGGAATGTTTGTGGGGTGGTTCTCCTTCTGCAGGGGGAGGGGTGCTGGTGGCCTGTGAGTCCTGTGGCAGGGCCTTCTGGCCACTAGCGGCAGCGGAGGTGGAAGGCTGTTCAGATATCTGGCTAGTGGCAGGGGCCCGCTGTTGTGAGACCGCCTCCCTCATAATGTTGGCCAGGTCTGCCAGCACCTTTGCTATGGAGATCAGGGTGTTGTTGATGGCATGCAAGTCCTCCCTGATCCCCTGGTACTGTGCCTCCTACAGCCGCCTGTTCTCTTGCACATTGTCCAGGATTTGGCCCATCGTGCACTGGGAATGTTGATATACTCCCAGAATCTCTGCATGTGCACCCTGGAGAGTCGGTTCCGTGGGCCTGCCCTCCCCTGGCTCATAGCAGTCCTCCCAGTGTCATTGTTGGCCTGTGCCACTGTACCCTGAACCCTGTGCCCACTGACCCCAGGTCCCTGATTGTCTAGGGTATGAGGTGTGGCCTGGGGTCCCTGTAGAGGTGAACACTGCTGATTGATGTGTCCTGGGGACAGAGGTGTGGGTATGCTGGGTGGGTGCTGTGGTGGTGTTTCCTGATGGGGGAGGCTCTGTGGTGGTGTGTGACTGGGCCTGGGTAACCGGCTGTCCAGAGGTCCCTGATGGGCCAGGTTGGTCATTCAGATCCTAAAGACCAGAGCTGCTGTCATCACTGTGGGCCTCTTCAGTTGAGGGACTGAATATTGCTGGCACCTCCTCTCCACTGACATTGGCTGGGATACCTCTGGGGATGTAAATTATGTGTTATGGTTTCTGTGTCTGACATATTGTGCATCTGTGGCTTGCCCTCTTTGGTTGTATTTGCCCTGGCAGCTTTCTTTTGTGTATATTGGTGTATGGTGAGATTGTTAGTTCTCTATGGTGTGCATGCTTTAGTGATGAGGGTCCATGCAGGGCAGTGAGGGGTGTCCAAGCATTGGGACAGCATGCAGGGCTTGGCATTGGGATAAGTGAGATGTGATGCCGGGATGTGTGGGAGGTGGTGGAGTGATGAGAATGAAGGTGAGGGTGGGGTTATGTGATGGCATGCAGGTAGGGGGGTAGTAGTAGTAGAGAGTAGACTTACCAGAGTCCATCCTCCTCCTACTCCGGCCATGCCCGCGGGATGGGGGATTGCCAAGACTTGCTCCTCCTATGCTGTAAGTTGTGGGGAAGGAGGTAGGGGTCCACCGCCAGTCCTCTGTACAGTGAGCTGGTGTCTTGCTGCAAGGCAATTCACACAAGTCACGGCAAAAACGATTTTCAAATAAACACCACTTTAAAAGAGGCCAGGCTGCCTGAAACACAGAGACTCCACAGTAGAACACACACAGGTAGCTGAAACAAACAATTTTGAACAAATAATACTGTTTACCCAGGAGGTAGGGGTCCACCGCCAGTCCTCTGTACAGTGAGCTGGTGTCTTGCTGCAATGGATCGTACCTTCCCCCATAGGTCGTTCCCTCTCTTCCTGATGTCATCCCTAGTTCTTTGGTGCTGTCCCACGGCATTGACCCTGTCCACGATTCTCCACCATAGCTCCATCTTCCTAGCTATCGATACCTGCTGCACCGGTGCTCCAAATAGTTGTTGCTCTACCCTGACGATTTCCTCCACCATGACTCTAAGCTCCTCCTCTGTGAAGCGGGGGTGTCCTTGTGGTGCCATGGGTGTTGTGTGGGGTGTCTAGGTGAGGGTGTGTTGGGAAATGTATTGGGGTGTGTGATGTGGGGTGCATGAGTGGTGTATAGGTGTGTATAGTATGTGGCTCTGGTTGTGTCAGTGATTTTGGTGTCAATCTCCTTCCAGTAATTGTTATTTGTAAGGGGTTGTGGGTAATGTGGGTGGGTGTTTTATAGTGGTGTGGGTGTGTGGGTGTGGTGTGTGTATGGGTGTCAGGTGTGTGTTATTTCAATTGTCCAATGGGGTGTTGTTTTGTGTGTGTGTGTCCATTTTGAGCGAGGCTGTATTTACCGCCAGTGGTTTACCACCGTTGAATGTCCTCCATTGTGACTCGTGGGTCATAATGTGATGGGCGTTGTTCTGTTGGTGTAACTGTGTGGGTTTTGATACCGCCAGTTTATCACTGACCTTTGGTGTGGCGGATTTGTGTCTGTGGCTAAATACTGACAGATTGGTGGTGGCAGTCGGCGCGGCGGTAAGTGGGATATACCACCAATATCATAATGAGGGGCTATATCTCTCCTTCAGTCTTGCCAGCTTGTATTCTCAACCGTTGTACTGTATAAAAGAGCCTTTAACATTATTATTAAATTTCCTCTTTGGACATCTGACTGCTGTTGTTATTATATCTATAAGTTGGAGGCTTCCTTTAGAATTTGACAGAGCGGATGCTCCATTAAAAGTACATTTAGCCTCGGAAACTTCTGATACAGCGAACAGGATAACCGTCTCATGTTGATAGAGTATCCCATCCGCCAAAATCTAAATAAGACCCTGAGACTTTTTCAGCATATTCAGTCATGCTTTGGTCTTGAAAAGCTAATTCTTCATTATTGGGTGAATATTTCTCCTTTGACAGCTGTTTTTGGTGAAATTTAATTTCTGGTCAGTTTTCAGCATTAGCATGTGGTTTAAGTCACATCCACTTTATGCCTTGCATTTGATGGCAGTGTTAACTTCTTCCTTCTTGGCTGCTTTAGAACGCTTCGAAGGACAGTTATAAAACATGCTTATATTGTACTCTTAACCTTTCGGACATCTATTTGAGGAGGGCCTACGGTTAAATAATTGCAAGCAGATCAAGTCTTATGAAGCCCCCTATCTCAGAACGCCTAAAGATAAGCCAAAATAGTGTTTCAATATTCACTCCAATCAAACGCTGTTTGGGCTGATTCCACTTACCCCTGAGCAGGGTGTAGCACAGATTAAAATGCACCCATAATTCTGGTGGTAACTAAAACAAAAGCACCTTCCAGCAGCATTCCTGTGTTACAGCAATCTATGACAAAGAACATGGTGGTAGGTACTCACTGGCAAGTAGAGGGGGATTACAGGGTATTGCTTTTTGCCTGAATACCCTTAACACCAATAATAAGCTATTTCCATGAAGAGTTTAATTCAAATCTTTCCAATGAACTCTTGGGTCTCTGCACTGGTTGCTATGTCAAGGTCAAGGTTTCATCTTGCATGCATAAGCAATGCAAAAAAAATCATACACTCTTCAAAAGCCATGAAAGAATACAATATAATGCCCAAAGTAATTACAAAAAATTTACAAGAATGTATTCCTAGAAAGTACCCATTTTTTTAACCCCTTCGCTGCCAGGCCTTTTCCCCCTCCTGTGCCAGGCCTTTTTTTGCCTATTTGGAATAGTTCTCGCTTAGGCCTCATAACTTTTTGTCCACATAAGCTAACCACGCCAAATTTGCGTCCTTTTTTTCCAACATCCTAGAGATTCTAGAGGTACCCAGACTTCGTGGGTTCCCTTGAAGGAGGCCAAGAAATTAGCCAAAATACAGTGAAAATTTCGGTTTGTTTTAAAAACAAATGGGAAAAAAGGGCTGCAGAAGAAGGCTTGTGTCTTTTTCCCTGAAAATGGCATCAACAAAGGGTTTGCAGTGCTAAAATCACCAGCTTCACAGCTTTCAGGAACAGCCAGACTTGAATCAGAAAACCTAATTTTTCAACACAAATTTGGCATTTTACTGGGACATAGCCCATTTTTACGATTTTTTGTGCTTTCAGCCTCCTTCCAGTCAGTGACTGAAATGGGTGTGAAACCAATGCTGGATCCCAGAAACCTAAACATTTCAGAAAAGTAGACACAATTCTGAATTCAGCAATGGGTAATTCGTGTAGATCCTACAAGGGTTTTCTACAGAAAATAACAACTGAAATTAAAAAAAAAATTGAAATTGAGGTGAAAAAAAACAGCCATTTTCTCGACGTTTTACTCTGTAACTTTTTCCTGCAATGTCAGATTTTTGAAAGCAATATACTGTTACGTCCGCTGGACTCTTCTGGTTGCGGAGATATATAGGACTTGTAGGTTCATGAAGAACCCTAGGCACCCAGAGCCCATAAATGAGCTGCACCTTGCAATGGGTTTTCACCGGGTATACAGCAACTCATTTGCTGAAATATAAAGAGTCAAAAATAGGTATCAAGAAATTTGTATTTCCAAAATGGGCACAAGATAAGGTGTTGAGGAGCAGTGGTTATTTGCACATCTCTGAATTCTGGGGTGCCCATACTAGCATGTGAATTACAGAGCATTTCTCAAATAGACGTCTTTTTTTACACACTGTCTTATATTTGGAAGGAAAAAATGTAGAGAAAGACAAGGGGCAATAACACTTGTTTTGCTATTCTATATTCCCCCAAGTCTCCCAATAAAAATGCTACCTCATTTGTGTGGGTAGGCCTAGTGCCCGCGACAGGAAATGCCCCAAAACACAACGTGGACACATCACATTTTTCCACAGAAAACAGGTGTTTTTTGCAAAGTGCCTACCTGTGGATTTTGGCTTCTAGCTTAGCCGGCACCTAGACAAACCCACCAAACCTGCGCATTTTTGAAAACTAGAGACCTAGTGGAATCCAGGACGGGGTGACTTGTGGGGCTCTCACCAGGTTCTGTTACCCAGAATCCTTTCCAAACCGCAAAATGTGGCTAAAAAAACACTTTTTCCTCACATTTCGGTGACAGAAAGTTCCTCGTCGGGGCACACTAGGGGTTAAAAGACTGGTAATGCTTTCATGTAATCACTGCAAAATTGATATAAGGGTAGGGGTATAAAATAATGTTTTTTCACAGGCACCTATTCAAGTATATGATGGCAGAAAAATGTGCAAGAAAATGTCTACGTATCACTGAGAGACCTTAGCTGGACAAGACTCTAACACAGAGGGATGGCAGCAAGCCTAGCCAACAATTCGTAGAGGTTGTGTCTGCTGGGCAAAGTTACCTTCACACTGCAAATTGGCATAAAGCAAAGTTCTCAAATAAACGCTGATCAGTGACAAAGTCTACTGCACTCCTAATGTTCTTGAGTGGGCTTTGGATGTTTTCACTAGCAACGTCTGAGATAAGAAAAATACTTTATGCATAAGTGGTTGCTTGCTGTAGATGAAGTTGGATGCAAGACCCTTAGATTGATACCCAGGTGCCTGCCTTGGCTTTTTGTGAGTGTATATATTTTTTGAGTTTCAGGTGCTCAAAAGTATTCCCACCGAAGATGCAAAATTCCTGACTAGGCTCTATGGTATGTTTTTGACCAGCACATACAGCTCTACAAGATGTTTTTGCAGCGGTCTCTTTAGAAATGGGGAGGTAAACACTGGGCAAAAAAATACCTTGTAGTCTTATGGAAATATCATTAATGACATTATTCTTTATTATTTTGTCATCACTGCGTGTTTCCCCACTAGTAATGGAGGTTAATGTGGTAATATTGTTGTGCAGTTTTACTGCACAGTACACCAAATACCACTAGAGGTCGGCCAACAAATCTCAACCAGGGCTTGAGCCAGATGCCTGGTTCTGGCACTGCTCGAGGTCCTCCTTTAACCTTTAGCCCAAAATGAGTAGAGCTTCCACTGTAGGCGATGTGATAGTTGCCAACCAGGTTCAAATTCAGGTCTCGTCTCAGCATTCTGTGCATCCCTGCAAATTTCACCATGCTGGAAAAAATGTGTTTAGGAGTCCGTGTCTTCAGTGAAGAACTATCATTTCTTTGGGCGAGGTTTGCATTAAAATATGTATTCTACTTGTCACCTATACTCTAATGTCATCCTTCAAGAATTAAGCACGAAGCCTTAACCATTCATTGCAGAAAGTGATACCACTCTAGTAGTTGAATAGCAGTGTGAAAATGGAAAAGCTGGGATCTAGTCTAGCTTCCATGCTTGAACTCATTGTGTGGTTATAATCAAATACTTTATTTTACCAAAGCTCTTTTTGGTCATTATCACTCAGGAGAGCAGATTTAAATATGTGTATTCGGGGTGTGCGCTTTGCACAAAACTCTCTGGTGTTTGATTTAATAGACTATGAATTTGCTTCAGTGGTAATATGAATCTAGCCCACATATAGGATACACATGACAACTAACTTGTCTCTTGGGGGCATATTTAAGAAAAGTGGCGCTGCACTGTATACAGGGTCACTTTTCTTGCACCCCTTAGCACCCCCCTAACGCCACCATGTGTGCGTCATATTTAAAATCCGGCGCACCATGGGGGTAGTTAGGGACGTCAGACGTTTTGACGCTAATCCGGAGCTTTGCAGGAATAGCATCAAAAATGTTGCTCTGAGCAGGCATTAAAATTGCCTTAACAAATGACACAACTAAATCTCTTAGATTTCTTTCTGACATTTTTTCGGCCCTCCTAATGGGGGAATGCCCCCTTCGCATACATTATGCCTGGCACCGACAGAATGCAGCGTAAAGGGTTACAAAGTAGTACAATGCATGCATTGCGCCACTTAGTAAATGTGGCGCTGGAATTTTGGCCTTGTTGGGCCACATTAGCTTAAAAAAAAAAAAGCTAATGTGGCACAAGGAGGCGTTAGGGGCTCTTGAATATGCTCCTTAGAGCACTAAGAGCATTGTCATCAGGGCAGGGGCAGAATGTTTGTCAGTGCATGTTTAAAACTATCAATTTTAATTAATACTTTTCAAATAATCTGATGTGCTAGTATGAAAATCTTCTGTGTGTTACAGAAATGCACTTAATGAATTCTGAAGGCACCTTATCATATCCTAACATGATGTTTGTTGCATAATCAACCCCTTAGCTGCTGGGCCTTCCCCCTCCACCCCCTCAACTGCCCCCCCAGTGCCGGACCCTTTTATGGTTATTTGGGGTAGTTCCTGCTTAGTCCCCAATAACCCTTTGTCCACGTAAGCTATCTATGCCAAATTTGCATCCCTTTTTTCCAGCATCCTGGGGATTCTCATGGCATGGTACCCAGAGTTTTTGGGTTCCCCTCGAGGAGACTAACAAATTAGCCAAAGTATAGCTAAAAATTGTGGTTTTGGGGGGGAAATGGGAAAAAGTGCTGCAGAACAAAGCATCTATTTTCTTTCCCTGCAAATGGGATCTGTTAGAAATGGGGTCTTTGGTTGGCAGTCAGGTTACCTCCTGTCCAAGCAAGGACCCTCACTCTAGTCAGGGTAAAGGAGAATTACCCTAAGTTAACCACCGCTCATCCCCTAGGTAGCTTGGCACAAGCAGGCAGGCTTAACTTCAGAAGCAATGTCTAAAGTATTTGTACCAACACACACAGTAATTCTGTGAAAACACTACAAAAGGACACAACACAGGTTTAAAAAAATAGAGAATATTTCTCTAAACAAAACAAGACCAAAATGACAAAAACCCAACATACACAAGTCAAGTTATGAATTTTCAAAGAATAAGAGTCTTAAATCCTTTAAAAAATAGTGAGAACGTTGTTAGCATACAAAAGTACCTGGGTAGCATAAAAATAACACCGCATGAGTGAGAGTGTGCATCGTAAAAGGCCAGCGATGCATTGATTTTTCACTCGAAAGAGAGACTGTGCGTCGTTCCCCCTCCGGTGGGGTCGGCGTGCATTGTTTCTCCTCTCCCACAAGAGAACAATGCTTCGATCCGGACAGGCACCTTGGGTCCGGGCAGGCTTTGCATTGTTTTTCCGCATCCAGCGATGTTGCGCTGAAAATCCGGGTGCACGGTATCACAAAACTGTGCTGCCTGGGGTTTGCGTCATTACCAGCCTCCGTTAGCGGGTGTTGGGTGTCATTTCTCCAGTCGCGTTGCATTGATCTTCCAGCAGCGATGCAGCAGAAGTGTTGATTTCAGCCACGAAGCAGGCAGCGTGTCATTTATAAGCAGCGTCACGGAAGGTGTGTCGCAAATTTCCCACACAGCAGTCTGTGCGTGGATTTTCAGTCTGTCTCCCATCTTCACCTTTCAAGGGCCCAGGAACATGATATGACACCACGTGGCAGGTCAGGAGTCTTAGCAGAGTCCAGGTGCTGGCAAGGGAAATCTTTGATGGCCCTGAGACATCAACAACAGGAGGCAAGCTCAGTTCAAGCCGTTGGAGATTCTTCACAAGTAGGAATGCACAACAAAGTCCAGTCTGTCCCCTTTCACAGGCAGAAACAGCAACTGCAGGATAGCTCCACAAAGCACAGTTCGAGGCAGGGCAGCACTTCTCCTCAGCTGTTCAGCTCTTCTCCATGGCAGAGGTTCCTCTTTATTCCAAAAGTGATCTAATTCTCAGGGGTTTGGGGTGCTCTTCTTATACCCCTTTCTGGCTTTGAAGTGCACCTACTTCAAAGGAAAGTCTCTCTTGTTTGTGAGATCCTGCCTTGCCCAGGCCAGTCCCCAGACACACACCAGGGTTTGGAAATTGCATTGTGTGAGGGCAGGCACAGCCCTTTCAGGTGTGAGTGACCAATCCTCCCCTCCCTCCTAGCACACATAGCTAATCAGAACATGCAGGCTACTCCCCAGCCCTATTTGTGACACTGTCTAGCAAGAGGTGCAAACAGCCCAACTGTCAAACTAACTCAGACAGGGAATCCACAAACAAGCCGATTCACAGAATGGTTTAAGCAAGAAAATGCCTGCTTTCTAAAAGTGCCATTTTCAAACACACAATCTCAAAACCAACTTCTCTAAATTATGTATTTTTAAATTGTGAGCTCAGAGACCCCAAACTTCATATGTCCATATACTCCCAAAGGGAATATGCACTTTAATAATATTTAAGGGCAGCCCCCATGTTAACCTATGAGAGAGATAGACCTTTCAACAGTGAAAACCGAATTTGGCAGTATTTCACTATCAGGACATATAAAAAAAACCTTAGTATATGTCCCACCTTTAACATATCCTGCACCCTACCAATGGGGCTACGTAGAGCCTACCTTAGGAGTGTCTTACATCTAAGAAAAGGGAAGGTTTAGGCCTGGCAAGTGAGTACACTTGCCAAGTCGATTTGGCAGTTTAAAACTGCACACACAGACACTGCACTGCAGGTCTGGGCCATGTTTATAGGGATACTTATGTGGGTGGCACAACCAGTGCTGTAGGCCCACTAGTAGCATTTGATTTACAGGCCCTGGGCACCTCTTGTGCATTGTATTAGGGACTTACCAGTAAATCAATGCCAATCATGGAATCCAATTACACATACATTTTATATAGGAGTACTTGCACTTTAGCACTGGATAGCAGTGGTAAAGTGCCCAGAGTAACAAAAGCACACATCAACAACCTGGGAAACAGAGGCAAAATTTAGGGGGGGCCACACCAAGAATGCCAAGTCTAACAGGATCAACAAAGGGTTTGCAGTGATAAAATCTCCATCTTCCCAGCTTTCAGGGACAGACAGAATTAAATCAGATTTTTTTTTTTAACACAGTTTTGACATTTTACTGGGACATACACCATTTTTACTATTTTTTTAGACTTTGGGCCTCCCTCCAGTTAGTGACAGAAATGGGTGCAAAACCAATGGTGGATCCAAGACAGCAAAACATTTCTGAAAAGCAGGCAAACTTCTGAATTCAGCCAGGGGTCGTTTGTGGAGAACATTTAAGGTTTTCCTATAGAAAGTAACAGTTGAACTAAAATAATATATTGAAATTTATATAAAAAACAGCCATTTCTGTCTACATTTTCTTCTGTAACTTTTTCCATCTAAGGCAAATTTTGGAAAGCAATATACCATTATGTCCAATGGCCCCTTCTGATTGTGGGGATGTACAGGGCGTGTAGGTTTATCAAGAACCCAAGGTAGCCAAAGCCAATAAATGAGGTGCACCTTGCAATGGGTTTTCATAGGATACCGGGTATACAGCAATATTTAGGTAAAATATATAAAGAGTGAAAAATAGGTATCGAGGAAACCTATGTATTTCTGAAATGTGCATAAGATATGGAGTTTAGAAGCAGTGGTTGTTTGCATATCGCTGAATTCGGGGTATCCATACTAGCATGTGAACTACAAGGCATTTCCCAAAATGACTTCTTTCTTACACGCTGTCTTACATTTGGAAGGCACAAATGTAGAGAACGACAATCGGCAATAACACTTGTCCTTTTATTCTGTTTTCATCTAAGTCTCCATAAAAAAATGGTACCTCACTTGTGTGGGTAGGCCTAGTGCCCGCGACAGGAAATGCCCTAAAACACTATGTGGACACATCACATTTCTCCAATGAAAACGGATACATTTTTGCAAAGTGCCTTGCTGTTGATTTTGGGATCTAGCTCAGCCAGCACATAGGGAAACCTAGCAAACCCACATATTTTTCAAAAGTAGACAGGTAGGGGAATCCAGAATGGGGTGACTTTTAGGGATCTCACCAGATTATGTCACCAAGAATCCTTTGCAAACCTCAAAATTTGTCTAAAAAAACACACTTTCCTCACATTTTAACAATGCAAAGTTCTGGAATCTGATCTGATGGGAGACCAAACTTCCTTCCACCCTGCATTCCCCCAAGTCTCCCGATACAAATGGTACCTCTCTTGTGTGGGTAGGCCTAATGCCAGCGTCAGGAAATGCCCCAAAACACTACTTGGACACATCACATTTTTCCAATGAAAATGGACACGTTTTTTGTAAAGTGCCTAGTTGTGGATTTTGGGCTCTAGCTCAGCTGGCACACTGGGAAACCTAGGGAACATTATATTTTTTTTAAACTAGACACCTAGTGAAATCCAGAATCGGGTGACCTGTGGGGCTCTCACCAGGTTTTGTCACCCAGAATCCTTTGCAAACCTCAATATTTGTCTTAGGAAATATTGGTCAAGAAGTTCCTATGAACCAGCTCAGAAGATAAACCCACCTTCCCTTAGATCTTGCCTTGGCTATTGGAATGACATTGCATGGTGTGAAGAAACCCATAGAGGATTGAACCTCAATGGTCCAAAGCTAACATACTCATATTCCAATTGAAATGTCTTATTATTGTGTACTTGCAACTTCTAATATTATTATACTTAACTCTCTCTGTTATGGATCATTCCATCTGTGGAATTGAGAAGCCGGACAATTCACTTTGTAAATAAGACCGTCATACCAGTTTGAAACAAATGTAGTGTTCTATGATCACATTCCCTTTGTCAGAGCAGAGAAAAGATACTTGTTATTATTAACATTGTTATTATTATTTTTATTGATGGTCTTGTTCTTGTTCTTGTCGTTGTGCAGTTATTTGGATGACATTGTCATTTCTTGCATAAGTACAATCTAATTAGCTTAAAATATGATTGCATAATGCACACCTAGTTTAGGCACAGCAAAGCTTTTTGAGTACAATTTTAGAGAATACAGCTCTAACTGCTGCATTTTAGCAGGGTCAAGGTCACAATCCTAAACTGTGGCATTCTCTGTAAGAAATTGTCAATGAGCACTAAGGTCAGTTTTGCATCAGAGTATGAGATTCATTCATATATCGATTGTCAGATTCACAAAACTATAGAGTTTGAGTAGGCATTTACTTGTGTTTTAAAAACACTAAAAGAGGGTCACTATGTGTTACCCTGAGCTTCTCATATATGAAGACCTGGATGGCATATTTAATTTCTCAGGTAAACAATTACAGAAAATATCGACTTACCTTGGTCAACGAAGCTCTGGCCTCGCTACACCAGAACAATTTCTTGTCATTTGACCAGAGTTTATGGAATAACGCCATAACATATAGTTTACGATATTAAAGTTGCAAGTCTGAAAATATTCAGGCTGATTGCATTTGTGCGACCCTAGAAAGAAAGTGGTTGATAAGATGCTTTAAGGATCAGAAACAAAAGAAAGGTTTTTTTGTAATCAAAATTCTGTCTGATTTTTAATAAAGTTGGCAAACCTCCCAACTTTATGAACTTATAGTGGGTGCCCACTCAGTAAATCTTCGATCGTGGTCAAAAATTCAGGCAAAAAAAAAAAAAAATAACGAGATTTTCCCTGCAGAATTCGCCATAAAAAATACGGGGTTTGCTATGGGAAACTGTAATTTCATCCTAATTTTTGAAACAAAAAAAAACAAAAACAAAACTGAGGTACAAGTAAAAACGTTTTCATATTCTCATTTAAAAATGTTTGCTGCAACTTTTGTGTGCTAAATTAGTTAAGTTTCTAAGAACAAGAAAGCAATGCTTCACTTAACAAAACATAAATGTTCCTGCATGTGGAACCAGAATAGTGACATAAGTTGTTTTTTCATAGAAAATCTATTTGTTTAACCGACACCTCACAACGAAGCATTTTTTTCCAACAAAAGTCAACGTGCCAAATACAATATAACACTATTTCATTTACAAAGGTATACTTGCATTATATACACAACTGATATTTTAACCATCACGCAGAAACAACAAAAAACAACAATCTGTAGATGTCAACTTTCAGCGTTAAAATGCCAGCCAGCGGGCAAGCCACAAACAATGTCCAAAAGAAATCGGTGACGCGATTAAAATGAGAAAACTGGAAAACAATAGAAATATTGCTTTTGCGAGCAGCTTCATTCATAACATTAACATTTTGGTTATATAGTGAAGCCTGGCGCGTGGGATTTCCCTCAATATACCGCGGAAGACCCCACTTAATAAAATGACATTCTGCTAGCAACTAGCAATGTAACAGGCTCTCAGCTGACACCAGTGGGGAATCGAAGATATTTTATTATTTGGAAAATCCATACAGAGGAAAGCCAGCTTTGAATTTGTCATTACTCAAGGAACCCGCGCCTCCCCCTGGGAGTCAATTATTTTCCTTAAAATGCAACTTGTACTGTTAGTTTAAAACATTCCAACTGTGTTCACACTCTGTAAATCTTCAGTAATCCTAGGAGTTTAAATCACTTGCAGATAAGAATAATTGGGGGCGGAGGGTGATGTTGAATGGGCCGTGATGGTAAAATGTGTGAGTTGGGGGCGTAACCAGAATAAGAAAGGGGCATTGAGAGCGGGTCCCTGCGGTGTCCACTGCCCTCTAACCTCTATTACAGGGCAGGCGATGCTCTATTGCTAGTTTTACAGGTCTTGGCAGAGAATGAAACACAGTCTGAGCAAACAGCGCACTCTTTAAAAAAACACAAAAACTCACTTAAGTGCATCCACACTTTAAGAAATTAATTACTGAACAGCTATAGCGATAAAAATAACAAACAAAAATGTAAACTTGTATAGCGCACTACTCACCCCTTAGGGTCTCAAGGCACTGTACACATACGCTGTGGTACCCCTCCTGGCTTTTCCCCCTGAGGCACCCACACCTGGACAGCCCCAGGGTGAAGCCAAGTTGTGGAGATTAAGCAAGCTATTGCCCAGAGTCACAGAGTGGGACCCATTAATTAGCACCAAGGTGAGAATTATACGGTCCAAGGGAATTGAGCCCAAGACCCACCAAGGTGGGAATTGAACCCTGGTCCTGGACCAGATCTGCTCTAACCATGGTGCCACACTTCTCCAGTGTAGTGCAAAGACAGCATTTGTGTTATTTTTGTCCTACCCAGGTTACATTTCACAAAAGATAAGAGATAATGGGGTAATGCCTAGCTTGGCTACTCCTGAGCTTCAATAAAATAGATAATTTCCATTACAAAATTATCACTAAGGGTTGAGGAGCTTTTGTAAAATATGTTGGTGAAGTGTTTCCATTTTCAAAAGTCCTTTCTTCGGAGGCACACTCGGTTGACCATTCAGGTGAGACAAAGCTATGCACGACCCAAAATCAAACGACAATTCCATTTTACTAAACCTCTGAGCCAGAGCTTCAGATTTTCCACTGTAGGCTAGTCAATGGACCTCATTTAGAGAATGGCAGAGCTGGAGTAGCACCAGAAATTGGGGGTTCCATTAAACTCACAGTCCACTCATCCCATTTATAAGTTGGGAACCATTGGGTTTTTTTCTGCCCGAGTCTCAGTAGGTTCTGCCGGTGGAAACTCCTGAACCAGTGGCATGTGCACCACTGGACTCCTGGGTCACAGCTGGGCAGGAAATGTCCTTGGCACACAGGGAGAAACCTCCCTGCACACCAGGGACATTTGTCTTTTGCTTTTTAGTAACAATCCACCATTTTGGTGGGTTTCTTGCTGAAATGCATAAGATAATTCCAATGCCCATATTTATACTTTTTACAATTGTATTTTGTAAGTTTGCGCCGCTTTTGCGTCAAAAAATGATGCAAATGCAGCGCTAAAAAAGTATAAACATGGACCCAAGTGTCCTGAATAATAGTGGTGGTTTGATTCGAAATGCAAGTGTAATAAAAGTATATCCACCACACCAGAGTATTCACTTTCATCACAGAGATCCCCGCTAGAGGGCCAGGGCTCTCTAAATGTGCTGGCAGTCCTTCACCAGGGAGATAGATGATGCCCAGCTCCACATAAGTTAGGTCTTCTTCTTTCAGAGAAAGCTTTCCAAGAGTGCATGACAAGCATATGGGGACACCTTCCTGCCAAACATTCTCCTCCAGCTTTACAGTCTGACCTTAAGTTGCATCAAAACATTTTCTGTTCCATTAACAAGATTGTACAGCTTCTGACAATACCTCCCTACCGAACTTGCAAAACAATTTCAAAGAATTCTGCAAGCAGAGATATACATTTTGATGCCAGATGAACATTGTCGACATGTAAACTTTTAACTTGGTAAACTGTAATGACACAGTCATTCCTATATGTTACTTAATTGTCATATACCAGATCACACAGTTTAACAGTTCCGTGCTAAGGTCAGTTCGGAGCCATCCTTAGACACAGTGTTAGTGTGCCGAGGACCACTCTGAGACATTCGCGGCACAGGAAGCAGAAAGTCCCTCTGGTGGGAGCACCAGAGGGATTTCCTCCAACTGAAAATAGCATCAGGAGCAGGGAAGGAGCTTCCCCAGTACCCGAAGCTATTTCAGTTTTTCATTGAAATGATGATCAGTGCGTATGGCTTGCTAGCGTAGTTTCAATTAAAATGAAAGGGAAATTAGAATATCGGCTAATTTCACTTTGACTGCATTGGTACTCAGGGGGCTATCTTAGCCCCCTGAGCATTAACATAGGGGAGGTATCATTGGAAAGGGGAGAATCTTCCCTTTCCAATGGTACCTTTCCCTAGTGGATCTCTGCTTGGGGATCACCCTCCAGAAGCCACTTGACTCCAGGGAGGGGGTAGTGCCCCCTTGGGAAAGGGCTTGTGCTCCACCCTAAAAAAGTTAAATATTCCAGTCTTTCTGCCCCCCCCCCCCCCCAGGAGGTAGATGGGCCACAAAAAACCTTCTGCCCCCTGAGGTGGCAGTATGCCCCTAGACACCAGGGATTACTTTTTTACCCATTTTAGGGGTGGGGCTGCCCAGTATAGGAATGGACATACCCTCAGCGCTCCAAAATGGAAACAGTCTTTCTGCCCCCTGGAGTGGCAGATCGGGAAAATTATCCCCATCTGTCTCCGGAGAGTCAGAAAGCCCACTAAACACCAGGAATAGTAGGGGTGGGGGCTGCCTAGCATGGGCATGGCCATGCACCCACCCCACAAAAAGGGAACAGTCTTTCTGCCCCCCTGGGGTGAAGATAAGGACAAATACATGTATCCGACCTCCCTGGGGGCAGTGAACCCATTCAATACCATAGATTACTTTTTTTAATTGTAGGGGTTGAACCAATTCCCTGAAACAGTATTTCTGCCCCTGTGGGGGGGAGCAGATGGGGACATTCACCCCATCTACCCCACCCGTGGGGGCAGAAAGACTACTAGGTACTAGGGATTATTTTTTGAATTGTAGCAAATTCCATTAATTGTAGGATTGGGTCTGCCTTGCATGGCATGGCCATGCCCTCACTCCATAAAAATGGGGTGACAGTTTTTCTGCCACCTGGGGGCAGATGGGGGCATTTACCCGCAACTGTCCTTTGGGGAGGGGGGAGAAAGACCACCAGATACCAGGGATTCCTTTTTTACTTGCTTGGATGGGGGCTGCTCAGCACTGACATGACCATGCCCACACCCACCCATAAAAGGGGAACAGTCTTTAAGCACCCTGAGGGAGCAATGAAGACAATTACCCCCATTTGGTGGGGGGGGTTAGAACCCCCACTAGATACCAGGGATTACTTTTCTTTTAATTGTAGGGGTTGGGCTGCCCAGTGTGGGAATGGTCATGCTTCCAACTCCATAACAATGTAAACACAGTCTTTCTGTCCCCCCCCCCAGGGGACAGATGGGGGAATTACTTCTGTCTGCCCCACTGAGGGGGGGGGGTTTCAGAAAGTCCACTAGATACCAGAGATGACTTTTTTTATTTTTAAGGGTGGGGGCTGCCCAGCATGGGCATGGCCATGTCCTCACACCCCACAAAAATGGAAACAGTGTTTCTGCCCCTTCCAGGGGGGCAGATGTATCCAATTATACCCATCTGCCTCCTTGAGGGATGGGGGCTGCTCAGTTGGGGTCATAAAGTCTCAACACTGTGTTAAAGGTACAGCTGTTTGTTTCACTTAATGGCTATTGATTTGAATATGGTTAATCAGCAGCTTTCTTGTAATTAAAGTAACCAGGTACTGCCAATACAAAGAATTAACAGAGGTATCACTAAAACAAGCCATCAAGAATGGGTATGTCAGCACCAGAATTTTTTAATCCAATTACTTTATTGATTTTAGCCTTTCAACGTGCTTTATCTTTTTAATCAACAAAGGGCCTGATTACGACTTTGGCGGTCTGACCGTTGGACCGTGAAAGTTGCATGAATGAGGCCTCACCCGTTGTATTACAAAGTTTCCACAGGGCTGACCAGTGGAAACATGGTGGCGGCATTGACCTCGGCTCCCTTATGGAGCTGATGCCAATTCCCTCACACACCAGCACACTCGGAATGCGCACTGTCTGCAGAGCAGACAGTGCGCATTCCAAGAGTGCTGGCAGGGTGGCCACTGCAAGGCCCACAAAATGGTCCCCCGCCATGAAAAGGCTGGTGGAAATTGAAGTCGTGATCAGCACATGTCTGACCATGATTTCGACTGCCTACAACCCGTCAGGATCCATGATCCTGGTGGTGGCAGTAGTCTCATGGTGGTCCGACATCCAGGATCATAATCTGGTGGTCCGACTGAAACGAGTGTGGCAGTCCCACCAACACTGTGACTTTGACGATCCTAGGACCGCCAAACTCATAATCAGGCCCAAAGTGGTAAAGTAATACTATTACAAAATGGGCCACATTATGCTGCATAATTTATTTTTCTTGCTGCATAATTCACTCAACCTTGCTGCAGAACTTGGTCTTCCCCTCCCGCATAATTCCAGTGGCCCTGGATATGGGGAATACTACAATAAAGGAACCAACCAAAATACAGGGATAAAGTACTCCAAAAATCAGATAAAAAATCAGATAAGAGTAAATGAGAAAACCATACAAGATCCCTCTTTGCCAGACAAGATGGAGACACTGCACTGTGCGTTCCACTGACATACTTATTTTCTGACAGAATGGGCAAACTGCTCTCCTTAGAACATGGAACAAAGGGTCATATTTATACTTTTTGATGCACAACTGGGCCGACCCAGTTTTGGCTCAAAAAGTTTAACGCCGGCTAACGCCATTTCTTTGCACCACCCGGGCGTAACATTTATACTTTGACGCTCGTTGGCGCAAACCACGGGTTAGAGCCATTTATTTTTACTCTAACCACTGTGCCACGTCGCAAACCGAAAATTACTTTTATCCGGTTTATGACATCGCAAACCGGCTAGGCACTATTTTTCCCTGCAATTGCATCAAAAAGCATTGCAAACACAGCAAAATGTGCTAAGGAGCCCCAAAATGGATCCCAGAAGCCAGGAGAGACCCCAGGAAGACCCCAATTGACCAGGACCCAGCCAGGAGGACCCAGACAAGACCCAGGAGAGGGAGAAGAAGAAATGGAAGTGTCATTTCAGTGCAGAGGAGCAGGAAATACTGGTGAAAGAGGTGATGGAACACCTGCATCAACTTTTCGTCACCTCAAAATTGCCAGTTGACAAATTGTGGACAAAATAAACAGTGTGGTATAAGTACAGAGAACAGTCTCTGAGTGCAAGAAACGCTGGTATGACTGCAAGCACAGGACCAAGGAAAAGATGTCAAGGAACAGGAAGGCAGTACTGCAGACTGGAGGTGGGAGTCCAGCACCGCAGGAGGCCCTGGACCAGATGGAGGAAATGGTGGCAGCCGTCATCCCTGAGGAGATCGTCACAGGGATTCAAGGTGGGACTGCGCAGACTTCCAGGAAAAAACACAGATGCAGGGTAAGTTGCATGGGAGACAAAAATGCCTAAATGTTAACTGTAAGCAGGGCGGGGAGATACCTACTACACAATGCATGTCAGCCCTGAAAATCAGGCAGTGGAAAGGGCAAGGAGGCTGTGCAGCGGAAACCAGGGACACAGCACAACACTACCCCAACAACCTTTGCATGAGGGTACTCTGCCATGCCAAGGATGTTGGAAAGGCAAAGACAGTCCAGGAGGGTAGGGTACAACGTAAAACTGGCCTGCTGTCACACGACAGCTGTTATTGTCACAACATGAACAAGGGCTCACTTTTCAGTCTCTGGCCAAATTTGCAAGTGGTATTAACCATTGCCAACAGTTGCCACTACCACCTGTGCTGTGTGTGCAGGTTAAGTAGCAATGGCAGTTACGTGCCCATGGATCAAACACACCCAAAATAGGGGGTTCAGGATGACGACGTTATCAATCCCCTGTAATTCCTAACAAAGTGTAAATCCTGTCAAATGCTCATGTCTATAGGCGCTATAAACATCAGGTATTGGTACTTACATTATGAAGTACACAGCAGTAATGTCATACCCATGCTCCCCATTCCAGGGCCAACCCCGTGCCTGTGTTACAATAGCTGCAATGCCACCTTGCAACATCCCAACGGTCATAATGCTAAGACAACAGCATTGAGGGGAAGGACATATCTGTCTAGCTAGCTATACACACCCGCACAGTCAGAAGAGGAAATGGAACACTGCCAGGCCCATCATTGAAATCCAATGTAGCACACATTCCATAACTTCAACATTACACACTACCAATGCTGACACTTGTATTGTGTCATGCCAATGCTATACACAGTATGTGCTTGGTCTCAACAACATATAGGTGTTTGTGAAATATCCGAGACTGGGTCAGTTCTATATTGTTAAGTGTGGTGCAAGTGGCATCAGAACACCCACAACCATTGCAAGGTCTCACCATGCTAATGGAAGTAGACGGAGAGTTCAGTAGGACAATAAGGTGGCAACATACAATTTGGACAGAACCTACACCTAGAGGATGTGACGCAGACAATTCCCCAAACTGCCCACACTACATGTGACATGCAGGTGGGGTATAGGCCTGTGAGAATGCTAATATTAATGACAGGAACAATGAACAGGAACCCAGATTACAATGTCTCACTAATAGGAAGTCAGTAACGTCACATTACAACTGCCACACACAGACACACTAATTGTACACTATCTCATTGCAGAGGACGATGGCTCTCCTGGGCACATGCCTGTCCTGGACTTCCCTGATGACATGGATGATGAGCTGACAAACATTAGCTATCAGACCCTCCAGGATGTCCTTGGAACCCTCCAGACCCCACCTTCAGTCGCAAGGAGGAATACAGATGCAGCAGCCATCACAGAGGGCCCACCCACCACCCCAATAGTATGACCTGCCAGCTCAAACCCAGCTGAGGACTCTGAGGACACTGGTACCACCTTTGAGAGGACAGTAGTGGGAGTACAGCGGGAGCTGGCCAAGGAGGTACGGGTGGGGATGCAAAATATGGCAGCCAGCCTTGAGGGGATGTGCACGTGCATGATGTCATCTGCAGTACAGGCAGCAGCAATGTAAGCAATACCATCACTCTTACAAGGACTACAACAATGTGTGAGGGACTTCACCACATCAGTTAGGGAGTTGCCACAACACCTGGCATCCCAAACCTTTCACTACAGTGATGTAGCTGCTATACTCAGAATCAGCACCTCCTCCTTGCTGCAGTAATGCCCTTAATAGCCCCACTGTTGGCAGCTACTGGGAATTCTGACTCCACGTCTTCAAACACTGAAGTGTGTGTTGCCCCTTCAAACCCACCACCACCAAGGGCAGAGACACATTCATCAGAAGATGAAGACGTGGAACAGATCACCTTCACCCGTAGGAGTATCCGGTAGCACAAGTCCATGCCACATGGGCACTGATTTCCTAGGCCCTGTGCTTGTTCACATGCCAATCTTGCTACAGGTGGTAACATGAACTGCTCTCCAGCACACTGTTTACCTTACCACTATGCACTGCATTTGTCTCTCACTACCTCATTGGCAATTCATGTTCCTCTGCACTGAATGACACTTCACCACAGCATGTCCAATTACATGTCCCTCACCATTGCACTTGCGTTGCATCACAATAGAAGCTGTCACACTAATGGACTTACAATCCTGGACTATGTAAATATTGCACTACAGCACTTTAAAATAAATAGCACTTACACAACCACTTTGTCTCTGTGTAATGTGCCACATCAACTGTGTAGGAGATTTGTGATGTATGTAACATGTCAATGGCCGTAGAATGTCAATACAACAGTGTAGAACGAATGTGGGCTGATAACTATGCACTGGGGTCTGGATTTTATCGCCATCTGTGATTCCTTAGGCTTATTTCTGAAGTGAAATGAGAACAAACAGTATAATGCTGTGTAGAACAGAAAAAGTCAGCTTCAAAGTATGTATAAGCTGAAACTCAATATGGCCAACATTCCCTTCAAGACAATCTTTATGTATGTGACATCTCACTATAAACTTTAATCATGCACACACACCATACAGCAGTAATGGATGTGTACGAGTGTATGGACAATTATGTAACCTGGGAGTACAATGTAAGAAATGATAGGTGTTAGTTATGTATACAGAACTACATAAGATTATCCCATCACTCAGCTTATCAGGGTTCACATGAACATCAGGCTGCAGGCAGACGTCCCACAGTGCCCAAGATTCCAATTCAGGACTTAAACGATGACAGATTAAAAAAAACACCAACCTTTACAACACATTGGCAACCATAGTAACCTTGAGTGGTATGTGCAATGGATGGCAGATGCACAGAGAAGTAGCTTTGTTGTAGCTGCCAATGTGACAGCTCATTTGGAATTGGGAATAACCATGTCAATAATGGGATTCTGATGCAGGATGGAACACAAATGCAAATACTAAATTGACACTGTACACCCATGCCAAGACCCTGATCCCCAAGCATATGGCACATACTGTAAAGGAGTACCTAAAACTTTATTTTACAGTAATAAAGGAAACGTAAACTAGGGGAAACACCTTAACTAACCTAACCTATCCTAACTATACATTACCCACAACTGGCCTAACTACCCAAAGCTAAACATACTTACCACATTTAACTAAACACTCTAAACATCAACCCCCCACCCCCTTATATGACGGGACACATGTAGGACAACATATACTAACCTAGACACATACTAACTTCTCCTAAACAAAGATATTTATATATATATATATATATATATATATATATATATATATATATATATATATATATATTTAAATTATAAACATAAACTCAAAAATCATCCCCCAACCACCCACCCACAAAAAACATGTAATAATATAACCCCCTCCACCCCCTCTACCCCCCAACCCACTTACACTAACTAAACTAACAGCCTACTCTAACCTAACACTAAGCCCCCTAAACCCACTAAAGATAATAACGAGGAAAGAGGAGGGAGGGGAGGGAATTATGGGTGAGGATCCATTATTTACAAATTGATACCCTGCAGTTTCCTGCTATTGCGGGACACCTCCTGCTGCAGCCTGTCCAATCTGCGCAACATTCGTTGCATGTCACGTTTCAGTGTCTGAAATTCCAGATTGCCTATCACAGCAGCTGGGGTTGTCTGTGTACCACTTGTAGATGCCATTGCTGGTGCTGGTGCCGTGGTTGGAGGGGGAGGTGCAGTAGGTGCTGCTTGTGGGCCTGGTGCAGATGAAGTTGAGGGACCTGCAACAGTGGCTGTCATCCTTGGGGCCACTGTGGTCTGAGCTGTGGTGGTGGTGGCTGTTGTGAGCAATGTTGACCCCCCCCTTGGGCAAATGCCCTCCATACCCCTGTGTCTCCCTCATGGCGATAGCGACATGCCATATTGCGGAACCCAGCCTTCACATCTAGTATGTGGCGGTAACGCACTGCCCGCCTCTTGAATTCCCTTATCTCCTGGCCATTCATGTTGGCAGCTGTAAAAATAGAGAAAGCCAAACATTAGTGACACCATTGTGTGATACATCTACAGATGATATTCTAATACTTCATCAAATATAGCACATACAGTCCAAATTACAGTACAGATGATAGAATGTCCCTGAGGAATGACATGCCAATGCAGCCTACACATCTACTATCTAACAGCACAGCTATGCACAACAAGGTGTGTACTTAATTAAGTGATCTGTGCATCTTTGTACTGGTATTAGTCACATAACAAATGCTGCAAGTACTCCACATGTGCCATGCCAACTAATGACTATCTTCTGGATGACAATCAAGGCCACCAAGACCTGTGATTTGTAAATGGAACTGGCTGGACGGTATGCTGTTGGTAATCGTGAGGGGGCATTGTAGTTTGGAACACATGAATGTTTGAATTACATGTCTGTCTTCTACACTGGGATCATCACACCTAGGTACACATATTTCCTAGCCCTAACCCTGTGCCTCAGTGGGGGATGGACATGCAACACATACTTTCAAACATCAAGGACAGCCAGGAAGCTTTGGACAGCTGTCCAAGGGTTTAGTCATTCCACCACAGGTAAGGAGGGCTGCCAACTAGGATTGACTCAAACATTGGACAATTACATCCACACTCATTTTCTAAATGTGGACAATTGTCTATATCATTACATCTCACTGACACCTTTTCAAAATCATGTACATGGATGCAAGCACCCATCTGGCCTTGACCTGCATGCACGCCTATGACATTTCACTCAAGTGCCACATAAACAGAGCACAACATGTGGAGCTAGATGCTGCCGGAAAGTCAACCATACAGTCCTATATGTTCATTACTTAACAGGGATGCTCAAGTCTGTGGGTAAGACTTCGGCATCACTGGTCTGTGTGAATCAGGGTATGACTTGCTGAATACATCATGACACTGGCCACCTCCAAATTAATCACGGGCATACATGTAGCAACTAATCAGCCTGTTAACCTGCCCATGCCTATAGCGTAGCACTCGACTCCCAATATTTGACTCTCCACCACAGAATACCCAACTCGAACATGGAACAAAATGTCAACCTCCAGTCAAATCACATATCAGATCAAGTGCCAGCACATCATACCTTGCAATGAGTCCAACACACAGGAGTCAATCACCCAACATTTGCAAACACAACACAGGACAAACATATTAAAACTTACTGGATATATCTGGGTCTGCAAATCGAGCCACTTCACCAATTGTATATGGGGCGGGTCCACCTGTAAAACATGGAAGGGTAATATGTGCTCAATGTCTGCTCACTGTACAAAACTTGGATCAACAAATTACTGTGTGTGACATTTTATATGATAGAGCAGCACATCAGGCATGTAGACACACCAACAGACATAGGCATACAAACATACATTGACACTGTCCAGTGAGTATGAATATGCACTCATGCACTGGCCCTAACAATCATGTGGTGCCAAACATGAATACTCAATTTTGTGCTTAATTATTTCTAGAGGATACTCCATTTCATATATGTTATTATGAGAGACATGCAAAGCCACATTCCTGGTGCACTGCAATACCAGTGACTCAGGTATTGTGGCTTGTGCATCAAGGGACAATGAGTTACTGTTTGATGCTCATGTGGGTTGAGTTTTGTTCAGGAATTATTGTGCTTTCAATGGTCCATTTTATGTGTGCCTGTGTTGTATGTAGGTTACATATGCCACATTGGCAGTGTACCCAGAGCCATATATGCCCCCTATGACAACATGATGGCAGAGATCCTGTGTGTTACTTGATGACAATGTTACGCTAAACATGGATTGACCATTTATCTAAATCAAAACAACAAAAAAGATGTATGCTGACAGTGTCTAATGTGATCATTCGTGACAGAATGCATGGGCACAGGTGTAGTAATTGCACCTGAAATGTGTTACCATTGGCCCTGTGTACCTATATCAGGTACTGTAAATCACAGTTTGCTACATTCATTAACTTAGAATTGCCAAGCTGGGTGATCTGTGGTAATACAACTAAACTGATACTGTCCTCTAATTAAAACATGGGTTAGCAAATATCCTACTTCTGCAATCTTGATGAGGTAGGTCTCAATTTGAAAGTACCTTGGGAATTTCGGCACTCACAGGAATGCTGGCCTGCTGATCTTAGCATACCACCATGTCTGTGATAGAAGTTAAGAATTGTACATCTACTGCCCTATATCAGCAGGGGTGTACCAAACGTAAAATAACAAACTATTTTATCACTTTAAATGTATGATGGAAGCAGTCAGTGGTACATTGCACAACATCATGCAAATAAATATTTTGTGACCATGCATTCACAAAGTTCCGGGATCCCATGATGACCCATTCACTTTAGAAAATTGTTTGGCTATAAAGTGACACAGATGGCAAATGCACCAGCTCTGTACCAGCAATTGTTCCCAAGGCAAAAATGTTGTTGGGCCATGCTACTCAATGACAGGATTTCTATGCCTACTCCGAAAAGCCACGAGATGAACCTGTTAAGTGCTACTGCAATCTGGTAGCATCTGGGCACAATTAGGTTTGGCCATGTGAAAGATTTTCTGTCCAGACGTAAATACACAGAAACAATTAAATTAGGGCCAGAAGTTTTTTTTTATTTTTTTTATGTGTAGCATTTGCTTCATTTGTTTACGCCACACCTATGGAAAGTAGCACAAAATATTTTGATATTGGCAAGTGTGCTATGCTTTGGCATCCATAAATAATTCAAATGCTGCACAAACAAAGTTGAAATATCGGCCTAAGATATTAACAGAGGTTAGGAAGATCTTTGTACGTATGGCCATGAATACTGTTCAGACATGGTTTAAAAGAAATGGGGACTACATTGGTTCCTTGTATTAGCATGTGCAATACGTCCCATTCCTGGTACACTCAGAGGCCCTGAATCATTAAGTGATTTTTGCCGCATTACCATCATCTATTGATGCCAAGCGGCACTAATTTACAAGATAAAGTTGTCTTTTGTACGTTTGTGTAGCCTTTGCGCAACAACTGACGGTGATGCGTTGCAAAAATTGTATAAATCGGGGCCACTGTTTGTTCAACTTGCATTCCACATGTCCACAAACATTGCATGCAGCATGCCACAAAATCTTCTACTGTCACTACAGAGCATTGTACTGTACACATTAGTCAAATGTTTACTCACCAATAGGGCCACCATTCACCACACCCAGGTGGTCCAGCAGGCCCTGCTCTCGGGGCACCAGGTCAGCCCAGCGATGTTTTAATTGGTAAATGTAAATGTAAATTAGCACTTGTATAGCGCACTACTCACCCGTTAGGGTCTCAAGGCGCTGTACTCATACCGCTATGGAACCCCTCCTGGCTTTTCCCTGTGAGGCACCCACTCCTGAGCACCCCCAGGGTGAAGCCAGGCATCCAAGCACTGTTGGGGCCGTTGTGGAGATTAAGCAAGCTATTGCCCAGAGTTGCAGAGTGGGACCCACGAATTAGATTAGGCACCGAGGCGAGAATTATCTGGTCAAGGGGAATTGAGCCCAAGACCTGCCGAAGCGGGACTTGAACCCTGGTCTTGAGCCAAATCTCTGCTTCAGGGTCTGCCGCTCTAACCATTGAGCCACACTTCTCCATTGGTGGTTGTAGCGCTGGCTGTTGAAGAGTATTCTTAGGTGGAACACCACCTTTGCCAACCTAAGCCTCCTAGCCTCCTTGTGATACCCCTGTATCACCCTGCCCCCAGCATCCAACATCAGGGGGAGGAAGTGGCACACCAGCCACACAAAAGCCCCCAGCTCCTCCTCACCCATTCTCCCCAGACGTGGCCTTCCCAACATCTCAACAACAATAAGGATAGGAAAGGGTGAAGATGGAAAAACAGGGAAAGGAGGTATGAAAAGGAAACTTGAAGAACCCACAAACAGCCCAACAATACCCCAACTAACAATACCCACTAACACACTCCCAACAGTACAAAGACATATCTAATCTCAAAAAATGACAAAAACAAACAGAATACAATGGCAATAGCACACAGGAGACAAAAGCACAATATTCACAGACAAAACACAATACACAGCCACACAGTCTAGAAGAATCACAGACCGCAAAGTGAAAGTAAAAGTACACCCACTATACCATTTCTGTAAAGAGGATATCCTATTATATCACTTCCTGTCTCAAATGTGGGGTGTTTTTATTCTATTGCGTGAAATATTATGATGCTTACGGGCTTTGCATCAATATTTTTTGACAGATATGCATAAAAATTCCCCCGCATTCAAGGATCAAAACATTTTTTATGGATAACTGATTTCATGGGATGTGGTGTTGGAATTAACGGTAGGGACCAATTAATGTATTATGGGGGTGAGTGTAATTTTTTTACACATATGTGTTACATTTTGACGCATATGTGTCTTTTTTGATGCTTTTGCGTCAAAAAATCTGTCTATAACTGTGTTTGTGTCATTTTTCATTTTTTAACATACATGCAGCCTATAACTATACAAAGATAGGATTTTATGACCCGCAGTGTGTGTTCTAGTGTTTGGGCACATGTGGCAGACCACACTACTGCGGACCATAATACTCATGTTGTTGTGCCGGATTATCTCTCTTAACTGACACAACAGCAACACAAACTTTTGGAATAAAATTGGTATTTAGTAGTTTGAGCAGGTGTTGCATCAACAGAGGATAGCAAGGCTACGCAACTAAAGAAATAGACTCATGGCCTGTGTGTTTATGTCTGTGAATTGGCTATTTAAATTGTTGTTGTGCCTCTGTGTGAACACCACAAGAATTAGTTTGCATAATGTGCATGTATGAATGTGTTATAATTGTGTATAGCCATCAGATGCCATTCATTGAGATACATCAGTCATGATATGTGTTTGTTACATCTGTTGTGTCTTATGCTGTGTGTACTTCCCTGACTTTGGGGACAAACCATTTCCCATGACCAGCTATACACAGGATAGATGTAGGACGGTTGATACTGGCAATGTCAGAAATGTAACCCACCACATTTCATGAAATGTTGAATACCACCTCATGGTCACTTGTGTGTATACTACCCATGAGTCAGGCATTTGAACATGCTAGGTAGTTACAGTGTTTGTGACACAGAGTCTCAAATCCAATCCTAAAATTGTTATGTACACCACAGTTTGAGTCACGTGAATGACCTATGGTTCTCCTGTGGCTGTGGAGGACCAGCAGACCATGCTGCATGTGTTCACATATTTCCAGTGGTTCATTGCACAAAGGTGTCCAGTTCAAGTGTGTGGCCTTATGTACCCTTTGTCAGTATTGGCCTCCATGTTGTCATAGTTATGTGCAGGTCTAGCCATGAGTCTGTGGAGCCATTCCCTGAATTAACAGAGTATCCTTCAACGCAGATTTGACCTAAGGCCAAAGATCAACTAACGACACACATGGGGATAGTCCAGCTATGACACTGCAGAACTTTAATAAGGCTGATGACAGGGCAACCTTGGTGTGCTTAAAAACTTTATGGAAAAGTAATAGGAAACAGGCAGCTTTCATCAAAACATATGTACACAGAGTGGATGTGAAAATTCCCACTGCAACAGGGAACATCAGTGCCTCTGTGCTAATTATTCTCACAGCTATTCACCACGCAAGCACCATCAAAAGGTGGCGGCAGAAGTGAATCTGTGTGTGGACTCTCAGGGCACAAACATGTTTTGTCCTTACATACACATTGGCAACCCTTGTTTGTTGTGCTGGAGGCACCGTACCGAATCCATGCATACAGCCATAGCAAACTGTCACTGTTTGGCAATAATGAATAAATGCAAAACCAGACAGGGATGGGGGCTGGATTAGGCAATTTGAATACATGTCCCAGAACTGAATACGATAAGGAAAATGATAGAACTATACTATCTATTTGAGGATTCATCATAGACCTACCAGACACAATACCCCAGGAGGAAAGAGAGGGCATGGAAAGCAACTATGAGACAAATGTATCCACAGGGAACCTCTATGGTTAACGCAAAGACAGGAACCAGTCAGGCTCACAGGATGCAGGCTCTGTCAGGAACAAACATGAACAAGGCAAATACACAGTGAGCAGACTCTGACTGGGAAAAGCTGGAACAACACTGTGGGAACTAAAAACAGTTTGTGCTGTGGTCTGCAACGTTACACAACCCCTCAAGGGCTCTGGTACACAAGTGATTTGTACGTCAATGCACAACAAGGAAATTCAGAAAATGGCAGCTTCTAAGCAGTTCCAGGCAGCAGCAATGGCAGGTTCAAATGGCTGGTCTGCATGGAAATGCTCACAGGTGTGTGCAGCTTCAGTCTCTCACAAGTCCTGGAGTTGAGAATCAAGTTCAAAGGGCCAACTGGACCTTTCATATGGGAAGCAATGGACAGCTGATTACAGGTCTTACCGACTACCAGGCAGTGCATTATCTTACCTGAAGTCCATGCAGACTGATGAACTATTACTATAGCATGCCATACTGAAGAGGGAAGCACACAGGAGTCTGAATGGGAGTCTGGGTGTGTGTAGATGAAGATTCTCAGGGTACAGATAGTCCATTTACAGGGTCCCCTAGGGAAGGGTGGAAAGAGACTTAAAACATGGCAGTGGCAGGACTTATTACCTGGGATGGACTGCGGAGGGCATGTCTTGTGAGCAATGCTTGTCATAGATGGGGCACTCGTGCTATCCATTTTCAGCTTAGATGGACTTCTTGTCATACATGCTCCTTGCAGAGATAGTTTATGTCATACTTACTGCTGTCAAGGGTCTGGTCATACATTCCTGTTACCAATGCGATATCACATCCACTGCCTCATGTATGAAACAACTTTTTATCTTATGATTGATGGTGTCTTAGTTGTGTGTCATGTGCTTCAATGGACCATGCTGGCAACATGGATGTGTCTCATAGCTGTGGT
Organism: Pleurodeles waltl; assembly: GCF_031143425.1. Lineage (NCBI taxonomy): Eukaryota > Metazoa > Chordata > Amphibia > Caudata > Salamandridae > Pleurodeles > Pleurodeles waltl. The sequence goes on from NC_090445.1 coordinate 1,011,175,507, forward strand.
CCTCTGATGTTGCCCTTCAAATGTGAAATAGACAGGATATATGTCATTTACACTGTGTGTGATGTTGGCTGTACATTCATACCCATCAAATGTGATGTGGCTTTTTCAGTATCCTAATCTGTATTTCTGCAATGCTCCATGAGGCTAAACTCTGATTATGATTCCTAAGGATCATGTGATGCATAAAAAATTACCCATATCATGATTGAGTGATGAAGTTAGGTGTTTAAAGACATATGATAACAAAGTGGTGATGGTGACTATAGTTAGAAGAAGTTTAGTACGATGTGTTGTCTGCGACGCAATCCTGAAGCTGTGTTTGGATGTTACCCCTCCTTTTCACGGACAGCATCCTCCTCTTCAGGCATTTGTGGGTCTGGTTCATAGAGAGGAATGTTTCTCCTTACTCAAATGTTGTGCAGGATGGCACAGGTCAAAATGATCTTGCAGCCCATTTCAGATGAATATAGGAGGCTGCCTGTGGTTATGTCCAGCCACCTGAATCTGGACTTCAGGATGCCAAAAGTCCTCTCAACTATGGTGTGTGTCCTACGATGTGCCTCATTATAGGCACTCTCTGCTGCAATTGGGGTCATGATCCATGGCTGGATCCCGTAACCCTGATCAGCTGAAAGAGAAAATGAGGGTAAGTATTTGGTTGTTGGTTTCACCTTAATTATCACTTTCCATGGCAGTTGTTATCTTTTGTCATCTGTGACTCACAGGTGTTTGTGGTATTGTGTGGGATCCTAGGCTTCTGTGATGTTCTTTCTGCATTGGGTTGTTTAACTATCAAAACTGGTGTTTGGCTGATTGACCTGATATCAGTGGTATATTTCGAAAGTTGCTGTTCAGTGTGTATCTCCCATGCATTATGTAATGTGAAAGAAGTGTCCATGTGCCTTCACTGTAGGTGACATGATACTTCCACACACACAATCGATTCCACTGTGGTGATAACACGGTTCCACTATATGGCCTGAACATCCCATCCAATTTGACATATATAATTGCAGGTGAAATGCAACAGTGAGACCCTTTGATTTGGCTGGGTGACAATGCACAACACATCTCCATAAGTTGGCAGCACTGAAGTGTTCACAATTGGCAATGCACAATTATCCCATGTGTGACAAGTTCTATGCAAACCTATTTTTGTGCCCTCACTGAGTTGGCTTGTGTGCAAACGTGTACCTACACTACTGAACTTGCTACAGGTAAGCTGGCTAACTTGGTTGTGGGGGTGAAGGTTTTAGTGTCAGAAGGTCAATGTGCCTGTACATCTGTTATGTATATGGGGAATAAAACAAAATTCTAGCTATCGCGTCAAGAATTTTCAATTCTATTAAGGACACGGAGGCGAGGATTATGCTTTCTCTTTCTTTACTGTATCAAACAGCAGCCAATGAAATACAAGTAACAGAAAAAACTACACATCCCATGATGCTCAACATCCTATCACATGGTCCAATCACTATCCATGTCCTTTGCTATAAGTCCTTTGACCTTTGATGTCACTTCCTCTTTCTTTGGTCAATACAGATAAGATCAACTTGGAAAACAAAACGTCTTACGCCATCACGAACTCCGATGACCATAACATCTAGACTTCCAGGATAACCTTCTCCTGGGCAACTCGATACCGGGCATCTGCCGAGGTAGAACATGAAAACCAAACTATTCCTGCTGAGAAGAACTTCAGGAATTTTTCTGATCAGAACCTGTAAAATAAAACAGGCAGGTAATATCCCAACAAATTGAAATGTCTCAATCAACTAATGGTTCAATAATAGACAATCAAATGGGAGGGAAAAATTGACAATAATCATAAATATTCACAATAATTGGCATTCATTATATATTTTTTTAAAAGGGGGGGATAATCCTCGCCTCCGTGTCCTTAATAGAATTGAAAATTCTTGACACGATAGCTAGAACATTTTTTATTCTATGTCAGGACCGGAGGCTCCGATTATGCTAGTTTAAAGCTGTTCCATTACTACAGTAGCTACGTCCAACACTGGTTTGTGATAAAACTTTCGAAAAGTGTTTTCTGAAGACCAGTCTGCTGCCTTCATAATGTCTTCTAACCGGGAACCCAGGGCAAAAGATTTGGAAGCCATAGCTCCTCTCACCGAATGAGCCCCGAAAATAGAAGTGTCAATACCTGCTTCACTCATCAACCATCTCAACCATCTGGCCAGAGTGGCTGAAGTCACTGGTTTAAATGGTTTTTGCAAAGAAATTAATGATTGACCTTTAGAATCTTGTCGAAATTCTTCTGTGACTACTTCATAATCCTTTAAACATTGGACTACTCACAATTTTGAATTTTCCGTGTAAATAGGTTAGGATACTGACCTGTAATTGCTTTTAGTTCTTCTTGTCACTGAAAAAGTGGCCCCTTCTGGGGAAAAAACTCTACCAGCTAGATCCAGAGCTCTGACGTCTGAAACCCTCTTGCAAGAGATAAGGAATAAAAGCATTGTCAGTTTAGCAGAGAGTTGTTTGCGAGATAAATACTTGTTGGTAGGCCAAGAGTCCAAAAATGTTAAAATAATATTAACATCCCATAATACAGAATATTTAGCTTGAGGAGGTTTGGAAAGACGTATACCTCTCAAAAATCTGCAAATTAATGGATGTTCACCAATGGGTTTACCCTCAAATTGAGCGTGTCCTGCTGATATAGCTGATCTAAAATTATTAATTGTCCGATAAGCCATACCAGAACTTGCTAGTTCTGCTAAAAAGTTAACAATCATACCAAGGTGTGCTTCCACTGGATCGGCACCCCTTCCATCACACCAACTAGACCATCTGCGCCAAGCTGAGTCATATCTTTTATGGGTACTAGCTACCCAGGCCTGTTTAATGAATTCCGCAGCTTGCTTCGAAACATCTGGGGTATTCCATCTCGACCTGAAATTAACCAGGCCAGTAGAACCAACTTCCCTAACAAGACCAGTGGATGTTGAAGGCCCTCTGGACTCAACAGAAGATTCAGACGAGGCGGAATCAGAAGAGGAGAGGCACAAGCTAAATGAAGAGCTATAGGGAACCAAGGCTGTGCTCTCCAAAAGGGGTCATAAGAACAATTTCTGTCTTCTGTCTCCGCACCTGAGACAAAACCCTGGCAATCATCAGGAATGGAGGAAAGGCATAACCCCGAAACTGGGACCAATCCTGAAGAAAGGCATCTGTCTTTAGTGCATAAGGGTCTGGACGCCAACTGTAGAATTTTGGAAGTTGGCAATTGATCCACGAGGCAAAGAGATCTATCTTGCAACTGCCCCACTCCCTGATTATCTGTGCGAAAATCAGAGGGTCCAATTTCCAATCGCTGGAATCCGAGAGGTATCTGGAATTCCAGTCTGCTATGATATTCTGATCCCCAGGAAGGTATTCCGCAATGACCACTAGACGCTGAGTTAGGCAATAATGCCAGAAGTCTTTGGCATTCTCCGCCAGTATTCTGGATTTCGTGCCCCCTAGTTTGTTGCAATATCTTACTGCTGATACATTGTCCATCCGTAAGAGTATGCAACAATCTATTTTCTGAGGGGAGAGGCTCTTTATGGCAAAAGATCCCGCTAAAAGTTCCAGGCAATTGATATGTAGGGTTTGCTCCCATTCTGACCATCTGCCCCCCGTCACTAAGGAGTTGCAGCGTGCTCCCCAACCCCATCTGCTGGCATCGGATTCTATCACCACTTCTGGATAGGACCCGAAAATTGCCCTGCCGTTCCAAGCTTCCATGTGATGAAGCCACCACTGGATCTCTGATCGAACTTCGGCAGTCAAGGGGATTTGTTCCGAGTAACTCAGACCCTGTTGTAGATGCCTGATCTTGAGCCTTTGAAGTGCTCGGTAATGTAAGGGTGCAGGAAGATCAGACAATTTAGGGTCAATACGCATTAACACAGATTTTCTGCGTTCTGCAGAAATAGCACAATTCGAGTTCCCAAGTAGACAAATGGATCTCTGTGCCCATCCTATAAGTACATCAGTATCCACACGAGATCCAGATTCCTTGGCCACATACGCCATCTCAAGAATCTTGGTCAAGGGTCCTGAAAGGTCCAACAACTTGTCTTGGCAATTACGCCAGGAGCGATCCAAACCTTTTTGGGGGTCTTTAGAAAATTTTCGCATAAAGGTGACCATTGTGGGATCTATTTCCGGAGTCTCAGAAACCTTGCCCTCTAGGTCGGGTCTAGGGCATTCCGCTTTTAAGCGTGATCGCACCTCCTTGTCGAAGCTTTTACGTAAATTAGATTGGACATATTGAGCCACCTCGGGTGGGGGAACCCAATTAGATGCTCTAGGGTGAATGATTTCCGTGGGATCAAAGTCTAGAACCTGACAGGGAGGAGGCGCTTTCCTAGCTTTTTTACTAGGTCTAGGAGCGTCGGAATCATTTGAATCATCAGAGGAGGAATTTTTATCGGAAGACGAGGAAGGGAGGAAGACTTCCTTTTTTGAACTGTAATTATGCTCCCCGCTACGTTTTTTACGTAGTTTTTCAAATGCATCTGCGTGCAGACTACTAACCTCTGCCCTAGGGTCCAGGTTTTTAGCTTTGTCCTTGACTTTTTTAGACTCGGGGAGAGGTTGTTGTTCTTGCGTCCAACCCTGTGTACGGGCATAGTCAAATAATTGGCCTGAAAAGGGGCCCAAAGCTCTCACCAGAGCATCATTTACCGACTGTTGAACCCTGGAATCAAGGGCTTCAACTATATCAACTTCTAGTTGATTGCTCAAATCATCTGTGTAGTATTCAGCTCCTTGATCATCCCACTGAGCCTTGTTCAGATTAATAGGGTAAATATCTTAAATGAAATAGATAGGGATCAAGGAAGGGAGGAGTGCAAAAACCCCAGTTCAGGCAATAGACAAATAAAAGCCCTTAATAGAATGTGGAGGGAGCTGCCTGAAAAGCACTCTAGGCAGAAGCCTGATATTTATTTTACTACCCAGACAGTCACTCTGCTGGGCGTCAGGGAGCAAAGAGTTTAGACTCAAAAAGCGCACTTGAACGCCCTCGCCGCACCTCTCACGAGCCGATCGATTCAAACAGAAAGGAATCGATTCGTCGAGACGTGCGCGCGCGCGAGAGTAAAAATGAAAAGGAGACTGCCGAGGCAGCTCCACTCCTGCTCCCACTCCACGAGTATCTGGCCAGTGAAATATTGGCAAAAGGCCAATAAAACAGAGCGCAAAAGCTCTCAAAACAATACAAATGAAGCGCGCTGAATTGCGACGCTGAACAATGTTAAAATAACATTCTTAATCGATAAATAAACATGCAAATACACAAGAGAGATAAACCATGTACTTATCTGCTGCGAAGCAGCAAAGAAAGAGGAAGCGACATCAAAGGTCAAAGGACTTATAGAAAAGGACATGGATAGTGATTGGATCATGTGATAGGATGTTGAGCATCATGGGATGTGTAGTTTTTTCTGTTACTTGTATTTCATTGGCTGCTGTTTGATTCAGTAAAGAAAGAGAAAGCACAATCGGAGCCTCCGGTCCTGACATAGAATTGTCTCAATCCGTATATGTTTAGCAGTGTGCACTTTGCATTAGTGTCACGTCCACATGTTTTCATAGCACAGTCCACTTCCTTATTGCTAGCTGCCAATGTCACCCCAGGAGTGATGTGAGATGTTGGTACTGCCTCAATGATTCCATGTCACCTTCATTAGAGTCAGCATCATCATACTATGTGTGTCACAGTGTTTGACCTGCAGCAAAACACACTACACACCCCTTACACAGGATGAATTGGTTGGAAGGGTGTGTGATTGAGTGTTATTGATGTGATATTGAAAGATTCATCTTCCAAGTTGTACTGCCAGTTAAGGCCATGTCATTGTCACTGTGTGGTTTTAAATTGATCCCGTGTGGCTCTGGAGTGGCATCTCTTTTTATTTGCATCTGTCATTTGTCCATGGGTGTGTATCCCATTGGTTCAGGATATCAAACATGACTACCAGTGTCACAACCTCAGAGTCTTCCTGGCCACGTTTCAATGTAGTGGTGTATTTGTTGTGTGCCCTACAGGGTTGCTGTGCTGTGTGTAAAATACTAGGTGTCTGTACTTACCAACAAGTATGCCATTGCCATATCGTCCATCCTGGAAGTGCTGATTGATGGTGCTGTGGCGGAAGATGAATGAATCATGTACACTCCCAGTATACTTTGCCATGATGTTGGTGAACAATCCACGGTTATCCACAATGGCCTGCACATTGATAGAGTGTGTGTGCTTCCTGATGCGGTATAGATGCTCGGTTGCAGCAGGTGGCACAATCCGTACATGTGTGCAGTCAATGGCACCAAGCATGTGCAGGAAAACATTAATTTGATAAAACCCCTGTTTGGTCTCCTGTTGCTTCTGCTATGTGTTGGGGAAGCTGATGTGGTGGGGTGTGAGGGAGATGATGACATCAAGTACCTTGGGAAGGAAGGCAGAGAATGAGGGCTGTGAGATCCCGGCAACCAGGGCACCAGTGGTTTGAAAAGAGCCACTTGCCAACATGTGCAGGACAGCTAGCAGCTTGGTCTCTGGTGGAATGATGTAGGGTGTCTGCAAGCTGGGTGCCAACTGTGGCTCAATGTGGCGCAGCAGCTGCTGAGTGGCTTGCCAGTTTAGTCTGTACCTCTGGATGATGTCATGTTCCCTGAGGCCCTGGAGGGTTGTCCTGGTCCTGAATATCCTCCCCTGCCTTCTGTGTTGCTTTTGGGGTCCCTGTTGGTGTGGTGGTAGCTGCTGCTGTTGCCCCTGTGCTCTGCATCTTCATGCATGCTGAATGAATAGCACCTCCATGTCTTCCTTTTTGAGCTCTGATGTTGCTTATGTGACGCTAATCCGGCACAAAGGGAGTATAAATATGGGCCAAAGTCCTCTAGAAGAAGCATGATAGTGAATTACAAATGAGAGAACAGGAAATGAGAAAGGAATACAAAGAATAAAGAAGGAAATGAGAGTCAATGAATAAAAAGAGCAAAAAGAAAAACGAGAGAAAAACATAAGAAGAAACAAGGGAGAAGAAGAAAAATAAAAAAATGATCAATGAGACCGGAGAAAATAAAGGATAACCAGAGAACAAGGAGAAAAATGAAGAAGATTAAGAAAAGCGAAGAAACGTGGAAGAATGTATATACATATATATGTATATATATATAAGAGATGAGGCTGCCCTGCATGGTCGGTGGCCCCCTAAGAAGCCAGCTTGTGTTTGTGAATTCGTTTGTGGGGGCATGACCTGCTTGCTTCCTTACTGCATGGCATTTAACTAAGACGTTGAATGGAGGTGAGCAAGGGATGGAGGGGATGTAATTTACCTCTCTTCTAGCAGTTCTAAAAACTTCTTGGTAGTTGTAAATGATTACAAAAAGGGACAACAGCTCTACAATAGTGCACTATTACGAATTTTGACGGTACCTGTGGTATCTTTTACACCATGCCAGCATAAATTAAGATTAAGTACTGCAGTTTAAAGGATATAACAACATGGTCCACTATGGGAAATGTAGTTGGTGATTATCAAGTCACATCGGTCACAAGTTAAAAGCACTGGCTTTATGAACATCTGCAACTACTTACCTATGATTAAGGCATTTCAGCCAAAACGCGTCAAGAGGATTCTGTGAGAGCTGCTTTTTACACTGTTAATAAATGCTTGGATGTTCTATAACTGGTGCCTCAGAATTTGTGCTGTTTGATGTTAAACTGGATGCTTCTCCTAAGAGCTGAGGCTGCCCTGCAGGGTCGGTGGCCCCCTAAGAAGCCAGCTTGTGTTTGTGAACATATATATATATATATATATATATATATATATATATATATATATATATAAATGTATGATAGAAGAATAAGACAAGCACACATACTGGACTAAAGTTCCAAAGTTTTCCTCTATAATGCACCTTGATTGGCAAGGAAGGGCCACGGTTCAGAGATAGCACAGTCTCAGCCAAGTCATGAAGTTCCTCTACTTATGTAGAAGAAAATATGTGATATTACACTGCCTCCTGTTGCATCTCCTGCTTTTCACATATTGTACCAGAAAGTGAAAAAAGGACCAAGGCTATATTTATTACAGGATCACCACCATATCTGAACAAGGTAGGCTACGTTTTTTGTCAACTATACATAACATTAAAATGAGCAAACATATGGAACAGCCAATCTGGAGCTCTAAAGACAATAGTCACCGTTTCTGTCGTCAACGTGAATGAAAGTCCTGCCCAAGGCCCGTGTATCACTATTGGCCAAGGGAGCCGTAAAAATTGCATCAAAATATAGAATTCTGACTGTGAACAAAACTGCAGAAAACGATGCACAATATCCGGTATTTCGACAATCCTTGCACCATAAAATATAACACATCCAGAAGACAACATAATATAATAATTATTTTAAAAAAACAGTTCCGCGCGCGAACGAACCGACAAATCCCTTCAAGAACTGCGTATTGTGCACTAGGATGTCAAGTGCCAGCGAAGGAGGAGGTTTTGCATGTGTTAATGAACTGTGTCCAATAGTAAAAACGTGCTAACCTAGAACATGCGCAATCTCATAAGCAGGGCCCTGTAAACAAATCACTCTTTAAATAGTTGTCAACCTCTTAAAAACAACATTGGGGCTCAGCAGCCTTTGCAAAACAAGATTTATGCGCGCTCTGCACTAAAACATAAATAAAAGGAATTTACTGTGGTGTATTTCTGTCTTGTGTATCTCTTGAGCAGTTTTTTTTGCCGAGTACAGCATTTTTTTATCACGACTGTGAAGGTGTTTTCATTCCAAATTCCACTGGGCTTGGGTATCTTCTAAATAATTCAAAATGAATGTTACTTTATACGAAATGATGTGATGCTGTCATATATTGTAGTTGATTCACCAGAAAACGGTCCCAATGTTTTTTCAAGCACTTCCTGTTATGGATTTTTCTTTGTATACATTACGATGCACCGAGTTTTTTCAGGCACAATGTGTTCTATGTGTGAGTTTCATCCTGTGGATACACCTGGAAATTTTACCTTTTTGTCTTCCAGGTGTGTGGCACGAGATTAGGGCCACTGGAAATATGAGGCACTAGAGAAGAGAACCAAATTATGCAGCAGAGTTTACTAAATTAAGAAGTTATGAGGCTTATTGTGGCACATTCTGTATTAGTATCAGTTAATTATTTTGTCATTTTTACACGTTAGCTCTGTCTGGACAAAGGATTCACCTCATTAGTGTTAATTTGATATCTAAAATCAGTATTAAACAACCGAACAGTGACCAGTCAACTCTTTCCAATAAGCTTCCACTTTCCATCAATATAAGTCACTCCATTTTTAATAACCTTTGGTTTGAGCTATAATATTACTGGGCTGATTTAAGAAAAGTGGCCCTGCACCCAGTGCAGCGCCACTTTTCTTGCGCCCCTTAGTGTCCCCCTACCACCACCATGTTTGCGCCGTAATTAAAATACAGCACACCATGGCACAGGTTCGGGGCAATAGCGTCAGAATTCCTGACTCTATAGATGTACTCTGCCGGAGTTGCTCCAAAAGTCTAGCATTACTCCTGCAGATTGCATAGGGCCCCATTGTATTCAATGGCATGCCCCCTTTTAACGCCTGGTCTGAGCAGGCATTAAAAGTCCCGAAAAAATGGCACAAGGAAATATATTAGATTTCCTTGCTCCATTTTTTCGGCCCCCCTAGGCCTGGCACAGGCATAATGTGGCGAAAGGGTTTATAAATATGGTGCATGTAAAAAGCCATTTTAACGCCACCTTAGCATAAAAAAAATAACTCTATGGTGGCGCTAAGGTGGAGCTAGGGCCTCTTAAATCAGGCCCTACGTTTTTAATTAAAAGCTGTCAGTTATGCTGCAAATGATTGATTATGTGTCAAATGTGTCAAACTCATAAATATGCTAAAAATACCCTGCACAAAATGACTACTGTCAAGTAAATTGCATATCAGTAAATTTGGGGTGCATAGAGACATAAGTGAGGGTGATTTTGTTCTTTCTCCTCATACCTCTGCAGTCCTCATTATAAGTGTAGATGGTATTTATTGCATATGATAAATAACAATACCACAGGGTACAGTATTTTTATTGAATGTGATAAATACCACCTATTATGAGTTGTTGGGGAATAATATGGAGATTTTGGTGTTTAACACACCAAATTCCGCATCACAAACTAAGGCCCATATTTATACTTTTTGACGCAGACCAGTGCCGGTGCTGGTTTGCGTCCAAAAATTTACCGCCGGCTAACGCCATTCCAATGCGCCAGGCAGGCGCCTTATTTATGGATTGACGTTAGCCGGCGCTGCAGCCTGTTTAGAGTAAAAAAAATGACTCTATCCGGGCAGCGCAGGCATAGGGAAGAATGGGGGTTGTGCGTCAAAAAATGGTGCAAGTCAGGTTAGAGTAAAAAATCATGGCTCTAACCTGACTTGCGCCATTGTTTGATGCACCCCCATTGAAATGACTCCTGTCTTAGGAAAGACAGGAGTCATGCCCCTCTGCCCAATGGCCATGCCCAGGGGACTTCTGTCCCCTGGGTATGGTCATTGGGCACAGTAGCATGTAGGGGGGCCCAAGTTAGGCCCCCCCTATGTCACTTAAAAAATTGAAAAATGACTTACCTCAACTTACCTGTACTTACCTGGGATGGGTCCCCCCATCCATGGGTGTCCTCCAGGGGTTGGCGAGGGTGGCAGGGGGTGTCCCTGGGGGCAGGGAAGGGCACCTGTGGACTGCTTCCATAGTCAGAGACCATGGAAATGACCCCACAGGTCCCTTAATGCCTGCCCTCACCCATGCGTTAAAAAAATGGCGCATATTAGGCTGTGCGGCATTTTTTAATGCCCACCCCCTCCTGTGCGTCAAAATTACGCAGGAGTATAAATAAGGCGCACATGCCTTAAAGTCATTTTTTGGATGGGAACGCCTACCTTGCATGTCATTAACGCAAGGCGGTTTACCGCATCCAGAAAATGATGCGCACTGCTGTATTTGACATTCGCAGGGTTGGGTGTCAAAGTATACATCTGGTGTTAGGTTTGCGCCGAATTTGCATCAAAAATGTTGACGCAAATTCGGTGAAAACAGAGTATAAATATGCCCCTAAATACCGAGGGTCAGATTCAAGAGCCCCTAGCACCTCCTTGCGCCACATTAGCATAATTTATTTTACATTAATGTGGCCCAACGACGCCAAAACCACTGCACCAGATTTACAAAGTGTCGCAATGCATTGTGTCACTTTGTAATCCCATTTTTCTCACATTTGTCTATTTGATTTGGTTTTATGACTTATAAAGCAAGGCAGGTACTGAGGTACAAACCCAGGTCTCAAGTACAAAACCATGGGCACTGGGAAGAACAACGGATGCCATCAAATTAGTAGAATGAGAACATTTATAAGGACTTCCTGAAGGCCAAGAAAAGTAATCAATCTGATCTGCAGATATAGATTTTTGCAGAGTGTAGCATCCAGCACCCTAAGTGACCCTCCAACAAGAGCCTCCTTAGGGATCTTCAGTAGCAGCATGTTTTCTGAATGATGGAGCTGAGCTGGAAGATACAGGTAGAACCAGGGAGGAATGAGAAATGTTGAGGCTCATAGAAGAATTTGTGCATTAGGCAAATGCATTTAAAATGGGTATTCTATCGGCTCTCAGCCAATGAAGATTTCTACAGGTGCCGGACACATGATGACAAATCAAGTTAACATGAATTTCAATTGCTAAACAACTGTTCTCCTGTTGCATTTGAGGAAAGACGTGTGTTCTCTTAAGCTACACCAACAGGGGGAAATGCCAAATTGCAAATTCCCTTGCTTTTGATTTGATGGTCATGCAAGGTTTCTGGAATTGGATTATTTTATTTAAATTACATTTCTGAAATGGTGGCTGATCTCCTTCAATTTGTTTTGCAAGGTTGTCTTAGCACAGGGCCACCAGACAAGTGAAGGTCCCAGTAAAACTGGAGTCTTAATATGTTCTGCCAGAACACAGGTGAAGAATTTCAAATGCTGCCTTTCAGCAATGACAATTTTGCACTGCTGTCTCATCCTCTGAAGCAAGGGGAAACATGTGAAATCATGTGTTGTTACATTCTGCAAAGGCACCTCTTGTTGGATGTCATGTCAACCTTTACCCACTGTTTCTGCACTGTAGAGCTCATAGAACACATCCATTCCTAGTGATGATATGACATTTTCTAAATATGGTATTTCTCTTTGACTGCCACCACACATGAGTAGGTCGATGGAGAAAGTAAACTTATATGTGGAGAAAAACAATCAACTGAACATTTTCAATAAATGCCTAGTTCCAAAAAGTAATACCATTAAACACAATGTTACCCAACACAGGTATGGTGTCATCAGTGGAGTAGATGTACACACTAATTGGAAATTATACTAAGCCCACTCCCATCAAAGTTAATGCAAGACAATGCTGGAGATTATGAACATTTTGTAGTTTGTGTTTAGCTACACATGTGTAAGGTCCGAGAAGAACTAAACTAGCTGTCATCAGACCACAACAGTTTATAATTAATAATGCAAAATATATGATAAAAAGATATTTTGTTTATTGTTTTCTCCATTACTCTTGGCATTTCTAAGTGCAGTAAAATGTGTTACTGATACACACTTTAATGATACTGACTACATAGACCAAGTAAGGATGGAAGACTGTGCTAAAGCGTGTGACCTGTAAATGACTGCCTATTACAGTCATTCTGCCATGTGATTGGGACCAAAGAGCTCTTACATGGATTTTCTGTCTGACTTTGTAATATGTTCAGAGAGCTTTGTGGTCACGAATAAATGAAGACATCCTCCAAATTAAAAATAAACTTTTGGTCAGAGCAAACTAACAATATTTGAATGGCAAGAGATCAAGATGGCGCATGCGTGTTGTTGTATCTTGCTGGAAGTCCCTGGGAGAAGGTCGCAGAGCCAATACCTCTGAACAGTACTTCTCAGTAATTGTTGTTATTTCGTTGCAGGTGTTGGTTGGATTGTACAACTGAACTATCACCTTACATGTCCTCAAGATTGTGACAGTGGTAAAGTTATAAAAAATCATTCCTCAAATAATGTGATGAGCATAAAGTGTAAGCCTAGTGAACATGAGCCATGTGCCATTCCAATATACTTTTAACTCTATCCATTGAGCTACAGAGAAAGTAATACATATTTTGATCACTTAAGTGAAATTAACTCAGTAGTAAATCACATCATTGTTAGAGAAAATCAATGCTCTGTAGACTCTACTCTTTTTTTTAATGCACATTGAAAGTCATTATATGAATAAACCCCTTGATTTAACAGGGGAAATATAATTTTTACCTATGCCCAATCCCTTGCGAAGATTTAATGATGAAACATTCTCACTTCATACTAGCCATAGCCCGAAACAAAATCCTCTTAATATGGTGTTAGCTAGGGGGTGAGGGCTCATGGAATAGCTACTCATTTCTTCTATACTAGATTTGTACAAGAACTAAATATTACATTAGGTAATAAATTAACTCTGGAATAATAGAGAATGTGTGATGGTTTAGAATGAGCTTTTGGATTGATAACTCACCACAAGTCTTTGATGAGTACTGATCTGCATGAATGACAGATTATGTTGGATGCATTTTATGTGACTTGGGGAATAGGTTGGCATATTCTACAAGACTCAGCTATTGTGTGGCACAATGTAGAGTTGATTTTCAGTGCATGAGAGTGCTGCAGAAATGCTTATCCAAAGGTACGAACTGTCCTGCTCTATTACAACTCCCTTCTCAAGGGAAAAGGAATACACAGTTACTAGATTAATGGTTCACGAGTTCTGTGATGAATGAGTGTAAGAAAACATCGGAATTAGAGTAGTGGTAAAGCCAGGGGGCAAGTCTTGTCCTCATTGAGCTTGAGGTAGGAGCTAAAGATGTATACGTGGCTTAACATCTATGACCACAGAGAAAACCATGAAGTATGTGCACCAAGGATACGAATTTTTTAACTAAGTGGTGGCTGTACAATGTCAGTGTCTGTTTGTGGATGGTTGTAACTCTGACAGAGTCATGAAAACATGACGGGCACAAATGTGACGTCTCTATGTATCTAGTTAGGATGTCCTGGTTTCTGATGAGAGGCTGTGCACTAGTGTGAGTGGTCACTGCAAAGGGTTATGCATTGAAGGACGTGTTCAGGGGGTAAGACCTCACCTGTGGGCATTTTTGGCAGTTAAACATGTGCAGCACTCTGGGGAGTGTATTATTGTTCATACAGTGTAGAAAACACTGACTCCCACAGGTATATACTCTATCTAACAGCTGTAACAGGGGAAGGAGCTATAGTAGACATTGTCCTGTAAATGAAATCACTTAACGTCTGTGGTGATCTTTCCTTTCCTGATCAACTTGCAACTAGTGACGGCTGAAGGCAGTATTTAAAGTGTTAAAGGTTAAAGTAATTGGATTAACGATCAGCAAAGGCCACCTAGCGGGATAGTTTCATGAAAAGTTTAGTAGCTAATGAGAACTTCCTGACAACTTACAGTGCCCATATTACAGCCAGGGCTCATGGTGCACCTTTAAATGGATTCAACAGGTGCAAAGACAGTGCACATTATTACAATAAATGCACTCCCCCAGTGCAGCTGCAAACGTGTGCCTGTCCACGGGGTCACCTCATTAGTGAAAGCCAGACTGAATGATTGAAGTTGCACAGGTGGCAACAGAGCCTGCATTTGAAAGGGGGGCAGAGATCCCCCTGCAGATGGGAGCAATGACTTACTGCAAAGGGATGTCTGGCAGACCATAGGATCCTATGTCCTCACCTTTAAAGAGGACATATTGAGGGATGCACTGCCGTTCATCCACCTCTACGCGACCCAGTGCGTCTTCTGACAGCTCCTTTGCCTTTGCACCTTAACCTCTTCCTCTATGATATGGTGTGGGCACATGGGCAAAGTATTTCCTCATTTACATGGAGCCATGTGCCCATGGAAACGAGGGGACACCCTCCTTGAGAACATGGAGACTCTACATGCAAGAGTGTGTGGCCCTTTCTGTAATACCTAATGCCCCTGGGACCCAAAAAGAAGGTGAACACGCACCTTACACCACCCGGGATACTTGTTTCTAATGCTAGCCCAATTATGTGTTTTTTTCTTACACAGTTTACATGATTTGTGTTTTAAATCTGATATTCTAGAGCATGATAACAATGGGAGGGCCAGAAATACTCACACTTGCTGCACTGTATTGCAAAAGAGGGAGACAGCAGAAATGCTCCATCAACTAAGATATTGTACCTCTCTGATGCCTACTGCGTGTTTCCTAACACCAACGCAGGCACCCCTGCATTATAGGCATGATTGTTTTTGTGCAGGAAAGGAAACCTTTCAGCACAAAAGTAGTCCAAAATGGTGTTTCACTTTTTTTTATGTGTGCTGCAAAATAATTCAAAATGCTGTACACATGGAAAGAAGAAATAACGAGGAGAAATGAAGATATTCCTCCTTGTTACGCTTCACTAGGGAAGTTGCAGAATTTTCAGGTTTACAAGTCTTTTCAAATTTCTGAAAGCACCAAAATCTATGGGTGGATGCATAGGAACACAAATGTTACACCCATGGAATATTTTTCCAATGCAAAGTGACACAAAACAGCACTTTGTGACGCCTTGTGTTATCTTGTACTTACTAATCCACAGAAAGACACGCAAAGAGGCTGTGCATAGCTTTTCTTTAAATAACAAAAATTATTTAACGTTGTGGCTGTGCCACAAACGTGACAAAACCCCACCGCAAAATGTTAATAAATCTGCCCCACATTGTCTTGTTTCTTGGAAGAAATGTCTATTGAAAAAACGCTTTTCAAACAGAATTATGAGCTCCCACCAGCCAGTATACTGTCATTGTAGTGGGCCCCAACTAGAATGTCAATTCTTTCAACAGCTTCTGAGTAACTCTATCAATGATGAGTTCTGAGACTGCAGAAAAGAATCAATTAGTTGTCACAAACTCACCCTCGGGGTTTCTATAGATCAAATATTTGAAAAGAAAATAACTCACAGTAATGCCTATGCCTTATCTGTGAAGGAACAAAACGGTATTTTCTTTAATCTGCATACTAGTGAAGAGGAGTTTAAAAGGGAGATGAAGAAGCGCTGAGAACTACGATAATTTCTGTAGGCAATGCAGTGTGACCGGACCAAAACTGGTCCGGATATTGGCTAAAACATGGTGAGATGCAAAACTGGATGACATAACATTTCTGCAATTCCCAGTCCCAGGAGAAAAACCATAATACAGCTGTAGGTAGCATCATTTTTCCTGGATGTAGGTGCTGCAGCAAACCTACAGTGAGAGTATGCCCATGCAAAATGTTCATTATGTAATGTCGCATAATTTCCATCATTTGATAATACGCTTGTTAGAAGCATTGCCTTCATTAAGCCATTATACCACGTTGCACAATTTTGAATCCACTCAGGGAAAATTCTATAGTAGGAGCTCGGGACAGCATGAATGAAAAAGAATACCAGTGACATCTGTTCATGCCGTGGGCAGAGAAGAGCTTTGTTTTTAGCATTAAATGTGTCTTTGCATCCAAAATGGAAACAAGGTTGTATTTCGTGCTAAACATTACCACGGAATGTCGGGTTTGGGATTTACTTAATTTTGAGTATTTTACCTGCAATCGTGCATATTTACCTAAAAGGAATATCCTTGAATTTCACACACCAATAATTCGAGATCATCTCTCCCTTAATTGGTTGGTCGTCGTGCTTTGGTGTCTCATGGTTTACCAATTATGGATAATTCTATAATCTAGCGATATGTGTTTTCCTCGTTTCAGTCCCCCAAGCTCCTCCCTGCCCCCACCATTTTTTTCTGCAGTTTTCTTTTACAGGAAGAGCTAGGTGTTACATTAGGAGCTTAGAGATGGGCCGTTCATATCTGAAGTTACAGGCTTAATGTGTTTCTTGTACTTAAATCATTAAGAGTTATACTAATATTTCCAAGCAAAAATACACAACATAAGTAGTGACTCAGCCTTGCTTAAACAGGAAGGTCTCATGCAGGCAAACTGCTGTGAAGGATCTTCCTGCTCCTCAAAGAAACATCAGCCACCGCCAGAGCATCCCAGCTTCTCATCTCTGTAGAAGAGAACACCAACTCCTTATTACTCTTCCCATGATACCACAACAGTGCAGCCCATAAGGAACATGTCCTCAAAATATTTAAAATATAGCTTTATTAAGAGATCCCTACCAGGCAGGTGGGTATGTTTGTGCCTTCATTTGAGTGCCAATATGATGGCTCCACTGAAGGCACTGATCTTTGCAAGGCCATATTTTGCCCACTCAACAAAGGTTGTTAGACTGCAAGAAACAAACTCTCAAATCAGGAGCTTGTTTCATGAAAAAAACAATTTCCTTAATGCAGGGGGGGTTTCATTCCTGTGTGTGGAGGCCATTGGCTGATTTCTCTGTATAGAACCTGCTAGAGGGCACGCAGAGGTCTTCCCAACACAAGTTCAGAAACTGCATGCGCTCTGGTGAGACACCAAAACGTATCCTACCTACCCTAGAAGTCGACTGGATCTTTTGAAGAGAGTGGTAATTGGATTCATTAACACAGATCATTAACATGAGAAACATAAACAAATTTAAACACCATGACCAACTTGAATACAAAATGAAGACTTCAAACTGAATAAAGTTTCAAAGCTTTATGACAACCACAAAGTCAACGGTGCATAAAACTAAGTTATAAACATACATGAAAACCATAGGCTGACCGGAATATCTACAAAGAATAAGTCTACTAAACATCTTTGCTATTAAACACTCTATCAGTATAACAGATTAACAAAACTAAAATATGCACATCAAACCAGATTTCAAAGCAGATAATTAATAACAATCAATTTTCAAGACTGGGCCATCCTTATCCCTAATACGAATTTGGACTTGCATGTGTGGGAATGGACTAACACATGAGGGTAAAACAAAAGAAGAGATAAATGTAATTTGGAAAAATCATCTAACTAGGATAACTCACTATTAAAATACACTAGTGTAATCATCTAAGCTGAAAAGGAAACAATAAAGGAAACAATAAACCACATTACATATTATACCTTTCCTCATGGGACAGCAGACAGGAAAGATTTGCCAGGTCAGAGCGTTCACAGCTTCTAAGCATCAGTAGACAGCAGCATCAGGGGCAGTGCACATAGGGCAGGCCAGCAGTTCTTAACTTATTGGGTATATTAGTACTGAACAGCATAAGTAACGGGATATACAGGACTAAAGGGAAACACACAACATAAAATCTAAAAATGTGGCAGAAGGCTTGCTGAGAAATAGGAGGTGATAGCATGAACACCCAGGGAAAAAAGTCTCTCCCTACCTAGAAATGTCCATTAATTTCTGATTGGTTGACTGTCTGGGCCTAACTTAATCAATATCCAATTGAAAACCATTGACAACATCAGATTTGCACCTACTCTGGATTTTGTAAGGGAGTATGAGAAGTCGTCTTGATGAATTCATACAGTCCTGCAAAAATATAACACTGGATCATCAATTGCAACTTTGTAATTCTTTGCCACAGTGCACAGGATGATTCAATCTGTTCTCATGTGAATTTAACAAAGGTTCCTGTCTTGCTTGACAGCTAGAACAAATACTGTTACATATTAGTTAAAACATGTTCTCTTCCTTTAATACAATAAGACATTCACCAACACATCAGCAACCTAGGAATTAATTCAGGTCAAAGGGAACATAAGGAATCAGTACTTTTCCTCTACTTCTGCAAAAATTAATCTTTAGGGCTAAGTTTAGTTAGAAAACTTACATACATATTAATGAAATTAATACATATAAATCATATTGTGCACCTCACAATTTGAATCAAATATGCAAAGCAAGTTATTTAATTGCAAACATTATTTCTGAAAGAAATGATTTAAACGTACATTTATTTCTCTGCACACATGTCACTCATGTTAATAAATTAGTTTAAATTAATATAAGTAAGATTAATTCATGTTCATTTAATACTCATAATATACTTTCATTTCTACTATTCCTCCAAAAATAATACTTTTACTTAATGTGAATTCATGTCAATAATTCTTTCGAATATAAATGCACAACATCTTTTATGGCAAAACACAATGCCAAAAAGAATGGAGGTCACAGTGATTCAAACGTGCACATTTATATTTTTCATGTTTATATCTCTGTTAGGCCTTTAAGTGAAGTTTTATAAGTTGCCATATGCTAATGTCTATACCACTAATGTATCTGTAACATTTGATCTCTATCAGAAGGAACCAGGCAGAGAAATCTAGTAGATATTTCTCCTCCATTAATAGGACAGTGGGTGGTCACAAAAGCATGGCAGCCTAGTGGCAGATGTGCTGCCAGGTCAAAGGTTTATGCTGGGGCATAGATTGGCCATTAAAATTGGAGGGATGTGAGCTTCACAGTTCCCAAAACTGGCATACAATGTTAAAATACATTATAAGACAAGGAGGGCACATGACAGGGTCTTAAAGGGCAGTGGAAAGGGTGAGGAATGTGAATTGGTAGTAGTACTAAGTGAGAGAAACACAATCTTTTGTAAAATAATCAACATTTTTAGGGCTTCAAAACAGAGTTAAAAGAGAGAGTGTGTCTTTGTTTTTGTCAGCGTGTGCATGCAAAAATCTGAGGTGAAATCCAGCAGACACCTCTCCTTACCCAGCTGAAAACACCTGTGTCCGACTATTCATCAGAAAATACATTAGAGGGGTGGAACACCCCAAACACACATGAAGCTACGTCTCTAGGTTTATGATGACAGAGTCCACCAAGATTCCGCTGGTGTAAACCTAGTGCTTGTCCATTTTCTAGATGGGCAGAAAAAAACTGAAGTTTTTGAGGAGAGTGTGATCTGATGGTTAATGGCAGTGCTCCTGCACCATCAAACTCTAATGGTTACCAAAGTAAATACATCAGTGTTATTCAAAGTGTACATTGATCGTCTCCATGTGCAAATTAATAATACGATATCCAGCCTGAAAAAATGGAAACATGACCATGA
The DNA here is from genome assembly GCF_031143425.1 of Pleurodeles waltl. Classification (NCBI taxonomy): domain Eukaryota; kingdom Metazoa; phylum Chordata; class Amphibia; order Caudata; family Salamandridae; genus Pleurodeles; species Pleurodeles waltl. The sequence goes on from NC_090445.1 coordinate 1,011,195,637, forward strand.
GTTAGATATACACTGTGCCTTTGACATCTCTTTCCATATATCTAATAACTCCTTTTCTCCATTCTCTTATTTTACTTCCATTGGTTCACTGGAGTTCTCTGTCTCTCAACTCTCCTCCACTAGCTTCTCATCCTACTAATCCTCCATCACCCATGCTCAATCTCCTAGCAAGAATCAGGAATATGAGAAGATGAAGCTTGGGAGTAGTAATAAGCATTCCCCTCCCACCTTCACTTGGCTCCCGTCCTGAATCATTTGCCTTTTGGAGGATTTGGATGAAACTAGGGCCGGGGCTGAACCACATTTCCACCTGCCCACCAAACTCCTGTGTTCAGGAGACCGCCAGTGCAGTCTCCTTCCCGCCGGCGCTATTATCAGTTTCCCACACAACAACATTGACGCCAGCTCATAATATGGCCGGAGGCAATGCTGTTGTGCATCAGGTGCACCAGTACCTGTCGTGCAAATCATTACAATCAGACAGTGATTTGCGTGACGGGTCTGGCCAGGGGGGCCCCTGCACCCTGTTTCTGCCAGTCTTTTCATGGCAGTAAAACTGCCATGTATGCTCCGGCGGAGAGAGGGGTCGTAATCCCCAGTGCAGTGCTACATGCAGCACTGCCCTGATAGATTGTGACCGCTAGCACTGGCAGGCCATCGGGTGGCTGAAAAGTGGTGGTGCTGACAGTCCGACCGTGGCCGAACTGCCTTGGTCATAAATTGGTAGTCTGACCACCGCTTTGGCAGAGGCCTGACCGCCACTGTGAGTCTGGCAGTCCCAGGACCGCCAGACTGGTAACTAGGGCCTAGGTGTTTGGACAAAATATCTAAGAAAAAATATTGTGTGAACAAAATATTGTGTTAAGAATATAGAGAACAATAATATTGAGATGGTATGTTTCTACTGGAAATCAAAAGTTTACTATGTTTAATTCCACATATATGTATCATGACCATATCTAACTAACTATCTATCTATCTATCTATCTATCTATCTATCTATCTATCTATCTATCTATCTATCTATCTATCTATCTATTTCTTAACCATAATGTCCCAGTAATCTTTGTTTTTTTTTAATGCATCGTAATTTTCATTAATATCAGTCAATCCACCACCACGCATGGCCTTTGGTCGTGCGCAGCGGCAGTTAGCCATAGGGCTTTCCCTCATCAGGCACTGCTAATCACCTCCCAAATTACGGCACGCATGACATCTTTGATAACATAATTGGTAATATGAATGTAATATCCGCAGCAACATTTCTGACAAAAAACCTGTGCATGGCGGGGGCTTGAGTTATATTTAGCTTAGGGCACGAGTAATAGTTACTTGAGGTAACTCTAACTATAACTGGTGAATTTCTATTGTTTTGTACATTTAAAATGTGAGCGTAACTATAATGTCCCTGTAAACGTTGGTTTTTTATGTGAAAAAATAAAATAAAATATATATATATATATATATATATATACACACACACATCTCTTCGAGGTACATAGATGTGGGTTAAGAATAGTAGATCTGTACTTACCGATTTGCACTTACCTTCTATACCTTATGTATGCTTTGGTCCTCAATATTTCTGACATGATATACAGTCCACACGACATTTTTCTCTTCGATTGTCCAGCCACTACAAAATATTATTAAATCCACAAGATTTGTAAAATCATTTCACCAAATTTCATGTGATTTTTGGGCACAAATAATTTTTGCCCCTGGGAGACATTTTCTACTCGAATCAGTCACCTGCTGATATCTCATGTGACTTTTGAATGTGACATATGCCCTTACTTTCAATTTTTATGTGGGATACCAACAAGTGAATTTTGGAACATTCTGCAAACAATGTTGATTATGACCCCCCACTTACTATCCTAGTTTTTGTTTCTGGAGAGAAAGTATGTGAAGTGTTAGGTTGGCTTTTCATCTTCACTACAACTCCATGCTACACGCCTTGGCACAAAGCTGAAGTTCAGGATGCAGGGAAGAAATTAAAAGGCTTTTGCACTATAGTCTCACCCCCATACAGTGGTTTCTGATTCTGCATCCAAATCTTCAGGAAGGATTCAGGAGGTTTGTGGACATTCCATGTTGGTCATTGAATGCATGCTAATGTTATATTTGAGGTCAATCACCCTTAAGGGTTTGGGTTAACATCAATAGTGAAAGATGTTGAAAAGATATTAAGAAAATTAAAGGGATCTCCCAGCTGGGTGGAGAATCTGATCTGATACATTTCCATGTCAACTCTCCTTACATCCCTGGTTCCCTCTAGCCTCAGCACAAACCATTAAGATGTATATTTCTACAACCTTTGGGAAAAGGCCCAAAACACACTTCATGGCCCTTATTAAAAAGAGGTGCAAAATGTAAGCCTATGTTAGATATAGGGGAGAACTGAAAGGGGTTTATCTATTCAAGTATGAAGTAAATTATTTACAGCAATAACATTTTGAACAGAAACATATTACTTAATTATAATGGCGATACATAAATGGTAGGCCAGGTGACATATTTAGAAAAAAAGATTAAGGCGATCACTGGCATGGCAGTCCGGACCACCATATAATGTTCATGTGGAGACCGCCACAGGCAGAACTCTGTCACTGCCAGGCTACCGCCGCCAGGGAGCCTGACGATGGTGGATTTCCATATCCCACAGGGCATTTCTGCAAGCAGCTCTGCCCGCCGGATAAAGAACCTGTGTTCTGTCAGCTTTTCCCTGGCAGTTTCCCTCACCATGGAAAGGCTGGCAGAATGGGTTCCCCAGGGCTCCCTGAGGGCCCGTGCACTGCCCATGCACTTGGCATGGGCTGTGCAGGGGCCCCCGTGCACAGCCCCGTCGCGCATGTCACTGCCCGATTTACGGGCAGTGATTTGCGCGATGGGTGCTGCTGCACCTGCACCTGCCGCACTGCTACATTGACGACGGCTCCTTGTGGAGCCGCCGGCAATGTCCAGCCCCAACATTCCACTGGGCCAGCTGGCAGAAACACTGTTTTCACCCAATAGCCCAGCGGAATGTTAGGTCCTCAACAGGCTGGCAGTCTCTGTTTAGACCGCCAGCCAGAACTTGGTGGGAAATCCCGCCGAGTTCATAATGAGGGCCTAAGTTTGGATTAATTGTGCCAATATAGGAATGTGATTGGTAGGAAAGAATGATATTTAGCTTATTGGTCTATCTCTAGATAAAAGGACATAGAGACATGTAGAGCACATACTGACACAAGTGTACATTTGTTATTGTTCGTGCCTTGTTCTGTTCTGATCTCTTGAAGAGACTCCTCGTAAGGAGCTCCTGTGTAGAAGGCCTAGATTTACAAGGTCCAGAACGTGGAGGTAATGCTTGGTGGCTTAGAGGTGACTGAAGGTTGTGATTGAGAGATCTAAGGTTCTGGGATAAAATGAAACATGATAAGATATCAACGAGAGAGTTAGGGCCAGGTCATTAAATCACTAGTAGTTTCCTATCAAACTGCTGACAATCAATTTCTCTTCCCATTTCTCTCTGCTTATACTGTAACACTTTGCGGAGTTCCCCATTTTTCTGCTATGACCCCATTGTTTTAAAAACAAGATATACGCCCAGCCACTTAGTGGCCTAGTCTACGTCTTTGGATTTAACATGCTATTTTATGCTAATTAAACCTAGCTGCTACCTAATTTAAATTAGTACTTTAACAATGCTATTGGTAGGCTACTGGAATGCCTGCTGGCCAGCTGGCAATGGATATCCAGCAACTTTTCCAAACTTAATTGAGATAAAACTAAGATCCTTTATTAGGGTGTTATTTTATATACTGGACTCTAGACTTGTTGCCAGGACAACTTGGTTTAATCAAAATTTCAGTGCCTAAAGTGAAGAACCTGAGCATCCTGTTTGATCAGAAATGCCCATTCCGCCACCAATTTAGAAAGTCTGGTTCATGGGTTTCACCTAAATAAAAATGTTGAAAAATGTTAAAAAAAGATCTCAACATTTCTTCCCCTGTTAAGCATGGACAAGTTTTGGGGCCTGTACTTAATATCTTTTCAGCATGAACTACTGAAATTGGCTATATTTCAGTCTCACAGAGCACTGCATTTTTAAGTTTCAAATCTACAGAATGAACTGGTGAATGGCCTACACAAATTTTCTACGTCCCTCAGTCTCTTTGCAACCTGTATTAGCCACCTATAAATTGAGAATTCCATTATAATTCATCCATCCAATACACTTAGCTTTCCACAGCACCAGACCTGCTTTTCTCCCAGGTGAGGTGACCCCCAAAGGCCGGCCAGTTCTCTGCATTCCACCACCTTCCTTCTCCTTGAAGTAGTTTTCTTTAGGTGTGATAGACACATAAGAAGAACCTTCCATGTTTTCGGACCAATTCTAGAATGTTCTCCTGCTGGAACTTCAAAGCATCACTTATTTTATCTTGTTCTGATTTCTGTGCTTCTAGTAACAAGATAGATACTTTGTTGAATGTGTATCCAGTAACAGTAAAAAAAAAATATAAAAATTATAAACATAATATTGGCAATAATAATAATATGTGACCCTGTTCTTGTCAGTAAAACAGCAAGTCTTGTGGCAGTATTCTGAGAAAGGGCGTCGTCTACAGTTCTGGTTACAAAGTTTAGAATCTTGCCTAGTAGTGCATAAGCAAAATTTGGGCCTAATAAATGACAATTACAATAGTAAGCTAGCGTGAGATTTCTTTAAATTAAGCATTACGCAGTGTTGTGTAATGCGGTTCATGCAGCAGAGACAGCAAATATGTCTTTTTTTCCATGAGATATGACCTTACATGAAAAAGTCACAAGAGTTATCACTAGTCTAGCCTGCAGAATACAGTTGTTCATAGAATGTGTCCAGTAATGATATTCATGTTGCAGAGGCTGATTATTAATAAAGCCTTCTATTTTTAGGTTTCGCCTTGTAAACTCTTATGTTACAAAAAAATTCCTTAAAGGGACTTAGGACCCACCTCTACCTTGCCCCTTACTTGCCTGAACTTCCTGTTTGTTCATTCAAAACGTGCTCCAATATTGCTTGAATTTACTTGCTTTCTATTTGCTAGCAGGCCGCTTCCTGCTCTTTTGCTCTTCTATTCTGTTCTGCTTTTGTAGTCACATAGCGCATGCTTAAAGTACACCTTCCGGTTTTTGCTGATTGGTTACTTGTTAGTGTTTATATGTGAAAAGATTAACTGAACACAAGTCAATTTGCATTGAAATGTGTGTAAACTTTTTAGCCCTCTTACAATTCAGTATTGAGTGCAGATGTAAAGCAAGCAGTAAATGAGCTCAATATGTTGTGTGTTTCATTACATAATTATATTTCTGATGAATAACAGTTGTAAATAGAAACATTATTTGTGTGTTTGTCTCTTAAACTACCACTCACTCATTTTTAAAGAAATGTTATGTGTGTAATTGGGCGATGCTTTATTTTGAATTGTTATTCTCTCACTTATTTACAGGTAGTCACAAGTACAGTTATCTTGCAGGCACTAGGGTCATGATTTGAATGTTGCAGCAGGTGCAGTGGCACCAGGGCCAAAAGTTGTCAGAACTCCTCTAAGCACCAGATATTGCTATATTTTACTAGCAAACAGGCATTCACAAGTGGAGTTACCTTGCAGGCATTAAAGTCATGATATGAATGGTGCAGTAGGTGCAGTGGAACCGGGACCACACGATGTCAGAACCCTTATGAACACAGATTTTGCTAAATTTTACTACTAAACAGGTTGACACAAGTGCAGTTACCTTACAAGCAAGAGGGTCATGATTTTAGTGGTGCATCAGGTGCAGTGACACCAGTGCCAAAAGTTCTACTAGCCCCTCTAAACACCAAATATTGCTATATGTTACTACTATACAGACACTCACAACTACAGTTACCATGGAGGCAATAGGGTCATGATTTGAATGGCACATCAGGTTCAGGGGCACCGGAGCCAAAACTTGTCATGATTCCTCTGAGCATCACATGTTGCAATATGTTCCTACTAAGCAGGCAGCCACACATGCAGTTATCTTGTAGGCACTAGGGTCATGGATTGAATGGTGCAGGAGGTACAGTGCCATCATACCCAAAAGTTGTCAGAGCTCCTCTAAACACCTAATATTGCTATATTTTACTATTAAACAATCAGTCACAAGTAGAGTTATCTTGCAGGCACTAGGGTCATGATTTGAATGGTGCAGCAGGTACAGTGACACCAGGCCCAAAAGTTGTCATAACTCCTCTAAACACCAAGGCCCTTATTACAACATTGGCGGTAAATGTCGCTTACCGCTGTGCAGAAGACCGCCAACACACCGCCAAGGCCGCGAAATTCCGCCACGGTCATTATGACCCAAAGCCCGGAATACGCCAAAATCTAGACACCCACACAAGTCCGCCACACCAAAGGTCAGTGATAAACTGGCGATAACAAAACCGACACGTCACGTCAACAGGAATACGCCCACACTATCACAACCTCGCGCTCAAAATACACACACATTTACAAAACACTATCATATTGGACAAATCGAAATACACACACCAGATACACATACACACACACCACTCCCACACACTCAATACAATATAAAACACACACCCACATCACCCACAAACTCCTACAACAACAATTGCGACTGAAGGCCAGAGAGAGACACCACCATCTACAAACTAGCGTCCACAGGCACTCAACAATATCACTCACATAACATCCACGCACGTCACACAACACACCTCTAAATATCACCCCACACATCACAACACACACCACCCCACACATCACCCACACCACCCCATGGCACCGCAAAGACACCCCAGGTTCTCTGAGGAGGAGCTCAGGGTCATGGTGGAAGAAATCATCCGGGTAGAGCCACAGCTATTCGGATCACAGGTGCAGCACACCTCCATAGCTAGAAAGATGGAGCTACGGTGAAGAATCATGGACAGGGTCAACACAGTGGGACAGCACCCAAGAACTAGGGATGACATCAGGAAGAGGTGGAACGACCTAAGGGGGAAGGTGCGTTCCGTGGTCTCAAGACACCACATTGCGGTTCAGAGGACTGGCGGCGGACCCCCATCTCCTCCCCCACAACTAACAACATGGGAGGAGCAAGTCTTGGCTTTATTGCATCCTGAGGGCCTCGCAGGAGTAGCTGGAGGAATGGACTCTGGTAAGTCAAATCTTTACTACTTCATCCCCCACCCACTTGCATGCCATCACATACCCCCACCCTCGCCCTCACCCCCATCACTCCAACTCCTCACACATGTCCCAATATCACAAACCACACATCCCAAACTCAAGCCCTGCATGCAACACCAAAGCATGGACACCCATCACCAAAACATGGCACTGCACATACCCATACACCCCCCCTAACCCATCATCAAACAAGGTCCTACATAGGAATGCAAGCACTGGGGTACACAGTCCCCCACCCATTACACACCATGGCACACACAGATGCAATATTCATGCTTTTACACCCCTGCAGGACCCCTACCCAACATCACCGGACAGGAGGGTCCAGATATGTCCACTTCACCCACAGAAGAGGCCCACAGTGATGACAGCAGCTCTGGCCAACTGGATCTAGATGACCAGTCCGGCCCATCTGGGACCTCGGGACAGTCGGTTCCCCTCACACTGGCACAAGCCACAACAGAGCCTCCCCCCTCTGGAACCACCAGCACAGCACCCACCCAGTGGGCCCATACCTCTGTCCCCAGGACACGTCAATCAGCAGTGTGTCCACCACTACAGGGAACCCAGGCTAATCCACCACCCCAACAACACATGGGACCTGGGGGCAGTGGCTGTGGGCACACGGTTCAGGGAACAGAGGCCCAGGGACACAGAGAAACTGGGAGGGCTGCTGTGTGACAGGGGGAGGACAGGCCCAGGGAACCCACTCTCCACGGGGCCCTCTCCAACATCATGGGAGCCTACCACCATTCCCAGGAGACGATGGCAACGGTACTGGCCAAAATTCAGGAGACCTGGCGGCTGCAGGAAGAACAGTATTTGGGATTCAGGGAGGAACTCAAATCCATCAATTCCACCCTGGGCACCATTGTAGGGGTGCTGAAGGAACTCGTCAACACTAGGAGGGACACTGTGGCACAACAAAGGGCCCCTGACACTAACCTGGACGATGAACTGCCCACCATCTCCGCCGGCGCTAGTGGACACGATGCACCGCCACAGGACCACAACACCAGCACCCCACCCCCTGCAGAGGGAGAACCACCCCGCAAATGGTCCCTGAGATTCAGGACAAAGACAGAGAATGATGCAAAGACCCCCGCCAAGAAATGAGACCACCCTGATTGTCATCCTTTTATCCCACCTTGTCACCCTGTCCTTCCTTAAACTGCCCCAGCTCCACTTCCTATGCCCCTTTGGACAATGCACCTCTGAGACTAATAGACTGGACTCTGCCATGGATATTCCTCCACCATCCCCCCTCACCATTTTACAACCCCCCCTCCACTATTGAGCACTTAAATAAACACCCTTAAACCACAAAACAATCAGGAGTCTGTCTGTGATTTTGAAATAGTTTATTAGCAATTCGAGTGGCAAAATGCTCTTTCACATGTAATGTCAACATACCTATGTCACACAGCTCTAGTCCATGAGGAAACATAGCAGATGTCACACAGTGGGACCCACATCTGTGAAATCGTAAGGGAAAGTGACAACTCAGTGACCATACACTGGGTGAAAATGACAGACAGTAGAGAGGTAGTAGATTAAAATCTGATGTAGCAGGCAGTGTTGTCTTCTTACCTGTGTCTCACTGGAAGTATTGCAGGATCACCATGTTCCTGTTGTCGATGTCCTCTTCTTCTGCTACCTCATCTTCACTGTCCACAGGGTCCACAGCAGCCACAAGACCTCCATCCTCCTGTAGAAAAGGCACCTGTCGTTGCAAAGCCAAGTTGTGAAGCATACAGCAGGACACGATGATCTGGCATACCTTCTTTGGTGAGTAGAATAGGGAACCACCTGTCACATGGAGGCACCGGAACCTGGCCTTTAGGAGGCCGAAGGTCCGCTCTATAATCCTCCTAGTTCGCACATGGGCCTCATTGTAGCATTCCTCTGCCATTGTCCTGGGATTCCTCACTGGGGTCAGTAGCCATGACAGGTTGGGGTAACCAGAGTCACCTGCAAATGGCGAGGGACAACTGTTAGACACACACTAACTCATAGGGACATCCACAGACCCAGACAACTATTCCCACTGTATTGGGTCCATGCCCTCACCTAATAGCCACACAGGTTGCCTCTGGAGTTGGCCCATCACATAAGGGATGCTTCTATTCCACAGGATGTAAGCGTCATGCACTGAGCCAGGGAATTTAGCATTAACATGGGAGATGTACTGGTCTGCCAAACACACCATCTGCACATTCATGGAATGGTGACTCTTCCAGTTTCTGTACACCTGTTCACTCCTGCGGGGGGTACCAAAGCCACATGTGTCCCATCAATGGCACCTATGATGTTGGGGATGTGTCCCAGGGCATATAAATCACCTTTCACTGTGGGCAAATCCTCCACCTGAGGGAAAACGACATAGCTCTGCATGTGTTTCAGCAGGGCAGACAACACTCTGGACAACACGTTGGAAAACATAGGCTTGGACATCCCTGATTCTATGGCCACTGTTGTTTGAAAAGACCCACTTGCTAGGAAATGGAGTACTGACAGCACCTGCACTTGAGGGGGGATTCCTGTGGGATGGCGGATAGCTGACATCAGGTCTGACTCCAACTGGGCACACAATTCCTGGATTGTGGCACGATCAAGCCTGTAGGTGATGATCACATGTCGCTCCTCCATTGTTGACAGGTCCACCAGCGGTCTGTACTCCGAGGATGCCGCCATCTCCTCACATGCCCCAGCGGACGTTGCCTATGGAGGAGAACAGCGAGCAGAGAGTCAACCAACTCTGAGGTACGTAAACACATCTTACTCTGAAAATATTAGCAAATCGAAATTTGCCTGTATGAGTGTTTAGGCAAGGCCTAGATATGTGTGACACAGTCCAAAATAATGCCATGTGGGCCCATGAAATGGCAGCTGCCTGACCTGTAAAGTTGGACAGGGGGATATGAGGTAACTGCGCTGGCGTTTTACACCATCCCAGTAGGCGGTCGAAGACCGTGGCGCAATCCTGCATTGGTTAACATTGGACCCTATGGGTCCCAGGAGCCAATGACGATGTATGCCGGTGGTGACGGTACGCACCACAGCGGACGTGACCGCCATTTTCTCTCTGTTCAATCACTTGACACCTGATCTTCAACAGGAGAGGACCTACACTGCAAGTGCTTCTGTGACCTCAGTCTGGAAGAGACAATGGCTCGTGTGTCTGGGGAAAGGGCCCCTGCCTTCAGCATGGAGGATTTGGAAAAACTTGTGGATGGGGTCCTCCCCCAGTACACGCTACTCTACGGTCCTCCAGACAAACAGGTGAGTACACTGTGAGCATGCTGTATGGGCAATGCCTGTGTGGAGTGGGGTAGATGAATGATAGGGGGGGGTGAGAATGAGGTGTGCATGAAACGACGGTGAGTGCATGTGCATCATGGCAAGGGTAGGGATGGGGGCCAATGACTGTGACGGTGCAGATGGTAATTACTTCTCTTTTTCCCCTGTACAATTCCTGTAGGTCAGCGCCCCCCAGCAGAAGGACATTTGGCGTGCCATTGCCAAGGAAATCCGAACCATGGGGGTCTACCACAGACGGAGCACCCACTGCCGGAAAAGATGGGAGGACATTCGCCGCTGGAGCAAGAAGACGGCAGAGGCCCAGCTGGGGATGGCCTCCCAACATGGGAGGGGTGCCCGTCGCACCATGACCCCCCTAATGTTCAGGATCCTGGCGGTGGCGTACCCGCAGTTCGATGGGCGCTTGTGGGCATCACAGCAGACACAAGGGGGTGAGTAGACTCTCATTCTGCTGATTCAGTGCACATTGTAGGTGTCTGGGTGGGGGAGGTGGGCTGTGGGTTCCCCTAGGCCAGGGCGAGTTTAGTAGGCAAGGACCCTTCTTCTGGCAGGTCCTGTGGCACCCCACCCCACCTGTGTGCAGTGCCAACTACACCTAGTCAGGCTCCTTTGACATCCATGTGTGCAGAAATTGGGCATAGCCTTGTAACCCATGTCCCTGGGACTGAATAGTGGACTCCAAGTGTGCGGCGTAGTGCAGGGGGCTTCTGTGTCTGTAGTGTCCGCCAACGGTAGCGGTATTGCATGCACTCAACATGTCTTTCTTCTGTCTTCCCACCCCTTTTTGTGGTCTCCCTGTGCTTGTGTGCATTAGCATCATCAGGCGGAGGAGCAGTGGCACCGGAGCAGGAGGGAGCTGCATCCCACATGGCCCTGGAGGGTGACACAACGGAGTCTGAATTCACCAGTGGGACGGAGGGCGAGGGGAGCTCCACGGCGGGGACAGGAGCTGACACCAGCGATACGCACTCCTCCTCTGATGGGAGCTCCCTTGTGGTGGCAGGCCCATCTGTGCCCCCCGCATCTACAGGTACAGCCGCCACCCCCCCTACCACCACCGCCCTCCCAGCAGCCCCTCAGCGTTAGCCCCGTACCCGCTCACCCAGGAGGGTGGGCATCACCTTTGCCCCAGGCACCTCAGCCCCTGCCCCAGTCACCCCTGCTGCCCTCAGTGAGGAGGTCATTGACCTCCTCAGGTCCCTCGCTGTTGGGCAGTCTACCATTTTGAATGCCATCCTGGGTGTAGAGAGGCAGTTCCAACAAACCAATGCATACCTGGAGGGCATTCACTCTGGTCAGGCAGCCCTTCAGCGAGCTTTTCAGACTCTTGCCTCTGCACTGATGGCAGCCATTGTCCCTGTCTCTAGCCTCCCCCCTCCAACTTCCTCCAACTAGACACACACCCCTGTACCTCAGCCTATCCCAAGCACACCATCAGACCAGCATGCACACACCTCAACACACAAGGGAAGCTCTGGAAAACATAAGCACCACACATCCCACAGTCACTCACGCAAGCATCATACACATGCAGACACACTAACATCCACTGCCTCCACTGTGTCCCCCTCCTCCTCGTCTCCCTCCTCCCTCGCTGTCTCGTCTCCACTCACACCTGCATGCACTACATCTTCAGCCACTACATCCATCACCAGCACACCCAGCACCACACCCCGCTCATGTGCAGTCACCACCCCCACTAGCATTCACACGTCCCCTGTGTCCTCTCCCAGTGTGTCTGTGAGGCCACCTCCCAAGGTACGCGAACGCAGCCACACACCCACCCAACAGCCATCCACCTCACGACAGCCTCCAACCCATGCACCTTCACCCTAAGTCACCAAACGTACACCTCCTACAACCACTACCTCTTCCTCCACTCCCAAACACCCTCCAGCTACCCATCCCAGTGTTCCTAAGAAACTTTTCCTGGCCAACCTTGACCTCTTTCCCTCACCTCCCCCACCCCTTCAGTCTCCTAGGGCCCGACTCTCCAGGTCCCAACCTAGCACCTCAGCCTCAACATCGGCTGGACCAGTGGTGCCAGTAGTCACCGGATTCTGGAGTGCAGCAGGCATCAGGGCAGCCAGTGTGGCAAGGAGCCAGAGCACGGACAGTCCCCCACCTGTCAAGCATCAAAAGTTGGACAGTGCCCGGCGGGAGAGGGGAAAGAAATCAGCCACCAAAGCCGCTCCCAGGGGTACAGTTGGGAGTGTGGGGACAGCTGCAACACCATCCAAGGTGGGGAAGGGGCACAGTAAAACTGGCAAGACTGGGAAGATCAGCATGGTGGACAAGACCACAACCAGCAGCACCGCTGCCCAGGACAAGACTGCACCAGCTCCGCTGCCCAGGACAAGACCGCCACCAGCCCTGCTGCCCAGGACAAGAGCACCACCAGCCCCGCTGTCCAGGACAAGACCGCCACCAGCCCCGCTGTCCAGGACCCCACCGCCAGCAGCACCGCTGCCCAGGACAAGACCGCCAGTTACACCGCAGGACAGTGAGTGCCAATGATTACAACGGGTAGGATGAAGCACTCTGGGCACCAAGCCCCCTCCAGAACCAGTGGAGAGTTACATCCACTACCTCTGTCCTTGGCAGGATGAAGCACTCTGGGCACCAAGCCCCCTCCAGAACCAGTGGAGACTGTTATCCACTTGAGAGACTGTGGCTTTGCACTCCCCAGGATTGATCAGTGGGCAACCCACCCACTGTAGAGACTTGAAAGACTGTGGCTTTGCACTCCTCAGGATTGAACAATGGGCAATCCACCCACTGTAGAGACTTGAGAGACTGTGGCTTTGCACTCCCCAGGATTGAACAGTGAGCAACCCACCCACTGTAGAGATTTGAGAGACTGTGGCTTTGCACTCACCAGGATTGAACAGTGGGCAACCCACCCACTGTAGAGACTTGAGAGACTGTGGCTTTGTACTCCCCAGGATTGAACAGTGGGCAACTCACCCACTGTAGAGACTTGAGAGACTGTGGCTTTGCACTCCCCAGGATTGAACAGTGGGCATGGAGCCCCCTCGTGGATCTGGCATCATGCACTCATCCGGCTGAGGTGCCTGTTTTATTTCTATCTGATGCCCCAGCAGTGTTCTCTCCGTCTTGTTCGGGTATTATGTGTGGGCCTCGCCCACGCATTTAGGGCTCAGTGGTCCACAGACTATGATGGTGGAATACCTTGGACTTGTGTTTGTAGTGTATATAATTGTTTATACTGTAATTGTATATATATATGTAAATATTTTTGATTTATGTAATTGAATATATTTCAATTAATCGACTCATTTCCTTTTGTCCTTGCATTCTTCTGGGGGGGGTGTAACTGTAATGTATCATGCTGTAGTTGTGTGTGTGTTGTAGTGGGTGAGGGTGGGAGTGGGGGTGTTGGGTATTGCGTGTGTGTGTCACTCTCTTTCCCTCCCCCCGTGTTGTAGGTGCAGTACTCATTGTGGTCTTCGCCGCCGGCGTTCATGCTCCTGGTAGTGGAGCAGGAAGATGAAGGCTGGGAGTATCTGAAGTTCCGGTTCCATGGCGTCCTGGTTCCTCGTGGGGTGTGTAGATGTGAGCGTTTTCACTTCAAAGTCCTGTTTACGCCGTGTTTTTGTTCGCGGTGAATCCGCCCCGGAAAAGGTGGCGGATTGGACTGTTGTAATTCTGTGGGCGGTACATTGTCCTCTGCCTGTCTGTTGGCGGTTACCGCCGCAGTGTTTGTTTGTACCGCCTTGGAGGTCAGAGTGTTAAAGTGGCTGTCTATGTTGGCGGTTTCCGCACCGGTCGAAATTCCATTTTTTTTACCACCGGCCTGTTGGCGGTTTTACCGCTGCTTTAACACCGACCGCCGGGATTGTAATGACCACCCAAATGTTGCTATAGTTTACTACTAAACAGACTGTCACAAGTGCATTTACCATGCAAGCAATAGGGTTATGATTTGAATGGTGCAGCAGGTACAAAGGCAGCAGAGACAAAATTTGTAATAAGTCCTGTAAGCACCAAATATTGCAATGTTTTACCACTAAACAGGCAGTCACAATTGCAGTTATCGTGCAGGCACAATAGTCATGATTTGGATGGTGCAACAGATGCACTGGCACCAGGCCCAAATGTAGTCATAACTCCTCTATACCCCAAATGTTGCTATATTTTGCAACTAAACAGGCTGTCACAAGTGCAGTTACTTTGCAGACACTATGGTTACAATTTTAGTGGTGCAGCAAGTGCAATTACACCAGGGCAAAAAGCTCTAGCAACCCTTCTAAACATCAAATATTGCTATAGTTTGCTATGAAACAGATAGTCACAAGTGCAGTTAGCATGCAGTCAATATGGTTATGATTTGAATGGTGCAGCAGGTACAGTGGCACCAGAGCTAAAAGTTGTCATAACTCCTCTAAACACCAAATATTGCAACATTTTGCAACTAAAAAGGCAGTCCATGTGCAGTTATCTTGCAGGCTCTACGGTCATGATTTGAATGGTGCAGCAAGTACAGTGGCACCAGGCCCAAAACTTGTTGTAATGCCTCTAAACACCAAATATTGCTATATTTTATTACTAAACAGGCTATCACAAGTGCAGTCGTCTTGAAGGTACTGGTGTCACGATTTTAGTGGTGCAGCAAACTGCAAAAGCTGTAGGCACCCCTCTAAACATCAAATATTGCTGTATTGTACTAGTAAACAGGCAGTCACAAGTGCAGTAACCATGCAGTCACTGAGGTCATGATTTGACTGGTGCAGCAGGTGCACAGGCACTAGAGCCAAAAGTTGTCATAAGTCCTTTAAGCACCACATATTGCAATATTTTACCACTAAATAGGCAGTCACACGTGCAGCTATCTTGCAGACACTAGGGTCATGATTTGAAAAGTACAGCAGGTGCAGGGGCACCAGGTCCAAACGTTGTCATAACTCATCTAAACACCAAGTGTTGCTATATTCTACTACATATCAGGCTTGCACAAGTGCGGTTACCTTGCAGATGCTAGGGTCACAATTCTAGCGGTGCAGCAGATGCAGTTACACCCGGGCCAAAAGTTCGAGAAACCCCTCTAAACACCAAATATTGCTATATTTTGCTACTAAATAGGCAGTCACAAGTGCACTTACTATGCAGGCACTAAGATCATGATTTTAGTGGAGCAGCTGATGCAGTGACACAGGGACTAAAAGCTCTAGGAACCCCTCTAAACACCAATTATTGCCATAATTTACTTCTAAACAGGCAGTCACAAGTGCAGTTACCTTGCAGGAAATAGGGTCATGATTTGAATGGTGCAGCAGGTGCAGTAGCACTGGAAACTAACGTTGTGATAACTCCCCCAAACACCAAATATTGCAATATTTTACTACTATACAGGCAGCCACAAGTGTGGTTATCTTGTAGGCACTAGGGTAATGATTTGAATGGTGCAACAGGTGCAGAGGCACCAGGCCAAAAATTGTCAGAACTCCTCTAAACACCAACTATTGCTATATTTTACTGACAAACAGGCAGTCACAATTACAGTTATGTTGCAGGCACTACGGTCATGGTTTTAGTGGTGCAGCAGGTGAAGTTGCACTGGTGCCAAAACATGTTAAACTGCCTCCAAACACAGATTATTGCTAAACGTTACTGCTGAACAGGCCATCACAGTTAGTAAGAAAGAATGCAAAAGAAAAAACAAAGGGAAAACCTATTGGCTTTGCCAATGCTTGTTGTAGGTGGACTAACAAAAAAACCTAAGGTTTCCAACTGCAGTGGTGAATGTCAGATAGACTGGGGGAAAGAGGTTACAAATGGTAAGAGGCATGGGTGCAGGTGTATATGGGAGTTATATGATCTTAGTTTTGGAGGAGTTCAAGATAAGTGACTGTAATATCATCGACACAGTCCCATATAG
This sequence comes from Pleurodeles waltl, assembly GCF_031143425.1. NCBI lineage: Eukaryota > Metazoa > Chordata > Amphibia > Caudata > Salamandridae > Pleurodeles > Pleurodeles waltl. The sequence goes on from NC_090445.1 coordinate 1,011,212,068, forward strand.
GTGAGTAAATGGGGTGTAAAAGTTGCAAGAGAGAAAAAGATTTGCTAACAATCAGTATAGAGAATAAGCAATAAGCCAAACGAAAATATGATACAACCAGAAGAGGTGGTGCAGATTGCGAAGATAAGCGGGCCAAAGACTAATCCTTGTGTGGTTCTAACTGGGAGTTGAGTAGGTGTAAATACTTTAGGTCCCAAATGATAGATTAAGATACACCTGGTGAGGTGAGAGGTGAGCCATTTATATGTCAGACTAGTAGTGCCTTGTAAGTATATAAGGATGAGAGTGGAAAGGTCTGGCATGCAGAATGCAGCAGATAGGATTACATGTCTGAGAATGGAAGAGAGTTGGTTGTGATGAGGAATGAGGATAAAGTTTGATAAATGGATAAATTCTGTTTACATGGAGTGGATGGTAGGTAGGAATAATTGAAGGAGGTTAATTATGTTGTTTTAGGAGAGATAAAGATAGAGGTGACAAAGACCAATCATTCCTTTATCTTGGAGAAAAAGATACTGGGTGATAGAGACAGATGAAAGTTATGCATTAGTTTTTAAGAGAGGCAGAACCTTCAGCCAGATATTAGGAAATATTTGCAGAGATAGCATTTGACGCTGGACATCAGGTGTAGAAACTTGGTAGTCTGAGGGCTGAATGGATCAGGCAAAGTAGAGGCTTAGATTACTGGAAATATTTTAGAAGGGGATGTCTGGCAAGGTTTGAAAATGTGTATGTATGAGACTGGATTGTGATGGATGTGTAGGAGGGTATGGCATGATAAGTAGTGGTGGAGAGGTAAGTAGTGTAGTCAGGGTGTCCCTTAAAGTTGCGATTTCCAAAACGTATGCAGCAAAACCATTGAGTGATGGGGACTGATCATTGATTATTGAGTTCTGGAGGAGACAGTAGGCTGTTGATGGCTTTTGCAACTCATTGATGATGAGGCTTGAGTTAGAGGACAAGAAGAGAGGCATTTAAATTGCATCCAAGATGCTTTCATACGATGGTTAACATTGACACCATATTGGGGACATGAAGTGCTATATCAAGGAAATGTTGATCCATTGCACCACTTTTTTGTCATCACCCTCGTGTTTACTTCCTGGTCGATGTAAATACATTCCAGATTTGAGTAACATCAGGAACCAATAGATAAGAAATGATATTCCGTGGACTATCTTCATAACAGCGCTTTTAATGATGTAACTGGTTTCAAGCAAATTCAGAAGGAACAATCTAAATTAACCCCTTTGCTGCCAGTCCTTTTCCCCTGTGGATGCAAGGCCTTTTGTTGGCTATTTGGGGCAGTTTGGTCTTAGGCCCTCATAACTTTTTGTCCACATAAGCTAGCCATGCCAAATTTGCGTCCTTTTTTTCCAACATCCTAGGGATTGTAGAGGTACCCAGAGTTTGTGGGTTCCCCCGAAGGAGACCAAGAATGAGCCAAAATACAGCAAACATTTCGGTTTTTTCTTTTTAAATGGGAAAAAAGGGCCGCAGATGAAGGCGTGTGGTTTTTCCCTGAAAATGGCATCACCAAAGCGTTTGTGGTGCTAAAATCACCATCTTCCTATCTTTCAGGAACAGGCAGACTTGAATCAGAAAACCACATTTTTCACACAATTGTGGCATTTTGCTGGGACATACCCCATTTTTACTATATTTTGTGCTTTTAGCCTACTTCCAGTTAGTGAAAGAAATGGGTGTGAAACCAATGCTGGATCCCAGAAAGCGAAACATTTCCGAAAAGTAGACACAATTTTGAATTCAGCAAGGGGTCATTTGTGTAGATCCTACAAGGTTTTCCTACAGAAAATACTTGCTGAAATAAAAATATATTGAAATTGAGGAAAAAAAAAACCAGCAATTTTTCTCTATGTTTTACTCTGTAACTTTTTCCTTTGATGTCAGATTTTTTTAAGCAATTTACCCTTACATCTGCTGGACGCTTCTGGTTGTGGGGATGTATAGGGCTTGTAGGTTCATCAACAACCCTAGGTACCCAGAGCCAGTAAACGATCTGCACCTTGCAAAGGATTTTCATTGTATACCGGGTATACAGCAATTCATTTGCTGAAATATAAAGAGTGAAAAATAGGTATCAAGGAAACCTCTGTGTTTCCAAAATGAGCACAAGATAAGGTCTTGAGAAGCAGTGGTTATTTGCAAATCTCTGAATTCCGGGGTGCCCATACTAGCATGTGAATTGCAGGGCATTTCTTAAATATATGTCTTTTTTACACACTGTCTTACATTTGGAAGTAAAAAATGTAGAGAAAGGCAAGGGTCAGTAACACAAATGTTGCTATTCTGTGATCTCACAAGACTCCTGATAAAAATGGCCTAATGCGCGGGACAGGAAACGCAACATAGACACATCACATTTTTACATTGAAAACTGACGTGTTTTTTGGAAAGTGACTAGCTGAGGATTTTGGTTTCTAGCTCAGCCGGCACCTAGGAAACCTACCAAACCTGTGTATTTTTTTAAACTAGACACCTAGGGGAAGCCACAAAGGGGTGACTTGTGGGGCTCGCACCAGGTTCTGTTACCCAGAATCCTTTGCAAACCTCAAAATTTGGCCAAAAAAACACTTTTTCCTCACATTTCGGTGACAGGAAATTCTGGAATCTGAGAGGAGCCACACATTTCTTTCCATTGAGTGTTCCCCCAAGTCTCCCTATAAAAATGGTACCTCACTTGTGTGGATAGGCCTAGTGCTCACAACAGGCAATGCCCCAAAACACAATGTGGACACATCACATTTTCCCAAAGAAAACAGAGCATTTTTTTGCAAAGTGCCTAGCTGTGGATTTTGGCCTCTAGCTCAGCCGGCACCTAAGGAAACCTACCAAACCTGTGCATTTTTTAAAACTAGACACCTAGGGGATTCCAAGATGTGGTGATCTGTGGGGCTCTCACCGGGTTCTGTTACCCAGAATCCTTTGCAAACCACAAAATGTGGCCCCAAAAAATGCTTTTTCCTCATATTTCAGTGACAGAAAGTTCTGAAATCTGAGAGGAGCCACAAATTTCCTTCCACCCAGTGTTCCCCCAAGTCTCCCGATAAAAATGGTACCTCACTTGTGTGAGTAGGCCTAGTGCCCGCGACAGGAAATGCCTCAAAACACAACATGGTCACATCACATTTTCCCAAAGAAAACAGAGCTCTTTTTTTGCAAAGTGCCTAGCTGTGGATTTTGGCCTCTAGCTCAGCCGACACATAGGGAAACCTACCAAACCTATACATTTTTGAAAACACATCAAAATTATCAAATACAAAACTTCCTGTTTTTTGCGGGGGCACCTACGTTTTTGGTCCTGGGCTCAACCGCCACATAGGGAAACCTACCAAACATTTCTGAAAAGTAGGTACCCGAGGGACTCCAGGGAGGTGTGACTTGTGTGGATCCCTCAGTGTTTTCTTACCCAGAATCCTCAGCAAAGCTCAAATTTTGCAAAAAAAAACCTCATTTTCCCCACATTTCTGTGTGGGATCACTGCACCAGGACAAATTTCTTACCACTCAAGTTTCTCCTCTGTCTCCCAATAAAAATGATACCTCATTTGTGTAGGTGGGCCAAGTGCCTGTGACAGGGAAGAGCCAAAAACATGTCGGGATTGAAGGGGAACCAAAGCGGGACTAAAAGGACAGTCTGAAAAAAAATATTTTTAGGCTTTAAAGTGGGGCAGAATTTTTATCGGTATAGATGCGACAATGCTGGGTGGTAGGAATTTTGTGGATTCCTGCAGATTCCGGAAGGTTCCATCACAAAAATGTGGGAAAAGTGTGATTTCCAGCAAAATCTGAGGTTTGCAGAGCATTGTGGGTAAGAAAATGGTGCAGGGTACATGTGAAGCACACCACCTTGGATTCACCCAGATGTTTAGTTTTCAAATGTGTCTAGGTCTTGGAGATTTTTCTACATAGCAGCATCTCAAAGTCCAAAAAGTGCAGCCCTCACCATTCCAAGTGAGACGATTTTGAGAGCTAGCCAAGCTCTCCTGGCCCAAATGTAAAACCAAAACCCAAAATAATGAAATGTCCTCTTGCTTGCCGTGGGATAACATGTTTTAGTGTGCAGGGGAGCGCTGAAAGACTGTTACCCCCTTCAGTTGGGGTGGGGGCATAACCATACCCATACTGGTTGGTAGCCACCAGCCCACTATTTTTTTTTTTTTATTCTCTGGAATCTAGTAGGCTTTCTACCCCCACTGGTGAGTGGCTCAGGGGTAGTTGCCCCATTTGCCCAACAGTGGGCAAAACAACTTTGTCCCCATTTATTTGGGGTGGGGGTATTGCCATACCCACACCCTCTTTTTTTGAAAAAAATTCTTCACTGGTGTCTGGTAGGGTTTCTGCCCCCCCTGGGGGGCAGATGAGCCTTACAAAAATAGGGGCCAGAAATGGACTAATATAAATTTGCCCCCCAAGGAAGCAACCCTTGCCTAAGGGGTCCCTTTCCTTGTGTGAAATTGGCGCACAAAGAAATCCCTGGTGTCTAGTGGTTTCTGCCCCGTTAGGGGTAGATTGGCCTAATAAAATAGGCTGACCTACCCCCAAGAGGGGCAGAAATGGCCTAAAAACAATTCTCCACCCCCCCTCCTCCAGGGGAGCAACCCTTGCCTAAGGGGTCGCTCCCCTTATCAATGTACACAAATAAAAAAAAGCCTGGTGCCTAGTGGCTTCTGCCCCCCCCCCACCCTGTGGGCAGATCGGCCTAATCAATATAGGCCTATCTGCCCCAGGGAACTGCGGCAGAGGGCAAGACAAGCTCATCCCAGGCACCCTACGGATTAAACAAATTTCTAAGAACCTGGCACTCAAAAGGAGTGACCAATCTTATGGGGTTTACACAACACAGCACAACAAATAAAGTTGCTGCGCTGCACAGGGTAAGCAGGAGAGAGCCAAACCAGTCATATCTACTAAGAAGTGGTGCAGTTCTGCCTTCTCCCTGAGCTCGTGTTCTTGCGCCAGAGTTCAAAGGTGCATTATGGTCAGCATAGTTTTTGTGCAGGAAGGGGGCCCCTTTCTGTACAAAAAATATTTCTCATGGCATTTTCCTCTTTGTGTGTGTGCTGTAGAATGCAGCACACCTGTAAAGGGGAAAAAATGGCGACAAATGAATATGTTTCTCCTTGTTATGCCTGCCTCAGAGAGGTGTTGGATTTTGACACAAATCCATGCCCACAATTCTCTGCAGATAGGGTTTTGATACAGCACCTATGGGCTGTTGCATGGAAAAGATCTTAAAAGACCCATGGAAGCAAACTAAAGACCGCGACTTTCAACGGGTTGCGTTCCTTTCGGTGGCAATCCAACGCGACTCAAGATGTGTTTTGGATTGTAAACCCCAGCAGCAGACTTTGCAAATCCAAAGCAAAGTCTTTGTAAATCTGGGCCCACGGGCATATTCTAGAAGCTTTTCATCAGAGAAATTAACCTGGGGCAGACATTAGGATTAGCATCCAATCTGGGACCTGCTCTCTATTACTAATAAAAGGGGAAACTAATAAAAGATTAAATTACCTTGCAGTGTTGTAACTTGTCTTACTGCCGGCACGGGGGCGCCGTCACATCACAAACTGATACATACAGGGTGAGCCGGAGAGCCAGCCGCTGCTGCCTCTACTATCCCTTATCAGCCTCAGTCTGAATACTATATTGATTTATAATTAATCTTTTATGCTGTTTTTGCTGAGGCCTTGGGATAAGGCTGTCATCTCTGTGTGTCAAAACTCACGAGCGTCCTTGTCTTGCCGGTGAAGCAAGCAGGAATAAACAGGCAGCCGATCCTTTTCCAGGATACAGAACAGATGACACTGTCATAAAAAGAGACACGTCAGTAGCTGATAGCTGTCGGCTGAACCACCTGTGTATCTTCACAGAGATGAGAAACGGGCACACGTTTGAGTGATTCCAAAGTACTGCCTCTGTCTCAGATAAGCACAGCTTTTTAGGTTATTACTTTGTTTATAACTAATCGTAGGCGGACCTAGCGCCTCCTTGCGCCACATTGGTGTTTTTTTTTATTTCTTTAACGCTAATGTGGCCCAACGATGCCTAAATCTCCGCGTCAGTTTTACAAAGTGGCGCACTGTATGCATTGCGCCACGTTGTAAGCTCTTGCGCTACATTATGCCTGTGCCATGCATAATGTATGCAAGAGGGGTGTTTCCCCGTTAGAAGGTAAAAAAAAATAGCACAAGGAAATCTAAAAGATTTCTTTGTTCCATTTTTTGCAGCATTTTTAACGCCTGCACAGAACAGGTTTTAAAAGGAGGTGCACTATTATTTATAAAGGGCCTCAATGTGCTTTGTAGGATTAGCGTAATTTTTTTAACGCTAATCCTGCACAACACAAAACTACAAAACTAGCATCAAAAATGTTGATGCTAGTTCCCTAACTACCACCATGGTGCAGCGTATCTTGAAGAAGGTGCACACATGGTTGCGTTAGGGGGACGCTAAGGGGCACAAGAAAGGTGTTGCTGCATTGGATGCAGTGAGACTTTTCTAAAATCTGCCTCATAGTTTTAGGAAGTTGTGTGATGCCTGACAAGAAGCTTTAGCGGCCCAGGCATTCTCTGATGTCAGATGGGATGAGAAATACAGAAAGACAGAGCAATTTTTCACTGGGTCCTGAGGAATTTCCCTCCATTATTGAAACAATATTTAAGTAACAGATATCAAGATCCACTAGGCAGCTTGATTGTGCATAAGCAGGATAAGAAGTGAGCAGGATACTGCTGTATCTTAGTACATAAGTGAAAACAACAAGATGATGGATGGAATGCTTGAATTAATCTCAGCCATGAGCAATGGCTTTTGACTGTATCCAATTGTGTCTTTTTTTTTTTGCCCACCATGCCATTCCAGTTTGGACCCAGCCATATGCAAATTTGTCTTTCCCCTGATCCCTATGGGAAAAGTCTAGTCCGAAGTGCCAGACCAGGTCCTCCCTGGACCAGAAACAAGCATCCTGGGAACAGTTTGGAGGTATCATCCCTCGTCAGTAAGGCTATCTTGAATCTAGTGGCACAATGAGACCAGGACTGCTGTCTGGGCATACCCGGTGCACTTAAGCCGGCATATGCAAAAGCAACAAATTGATGGATGGACAGCTTGAATTAATCTCAGCCACTGGCAATTGCTCAGGGCGCATCCCAGTCTCATCACTCTTTTGCCCACCATTCCACTCCAGTTTGAGTCTAGCCATATGCAAATCAGTCTTAACCCTACTCCCCATGGGATGAGTCTAGTCAAACTGCCAGACCAAGACCTTCCTGGACTTGAAACAAGCAGTCTGGGACAGGTTTTGGGGTCACACCCCTCATGAGCCAGGCCAGCTTGAACTCAGTGCCACAGTGAGCACAGGACCCATGTCCAGGTATAACTTGCACACTTATGGCTGCAAGTGCAAAAACAACAAGGTGATGGAGTTCTTGAACTAATCTGAGCCACTGGCAATTGCTCGGGCAGCATTCCAGTCCATCATTTGTGTTTCCTACCATGCCACACCAGTTTGGACCCAGCCATATGCAAATCAGTCTTGATCTTGCTCCCCACGGGAACAGTCAGCCCAAACTGCCAGACCAGGTACACACTGGACTAGAAAGAGGCATCCTGGGAACATTTTTGGGGTATCACCCCTCCTCAGCCAGGCTAGCTTAAATCCAGTGGTACAGTGAGCCGTGAACTCATGTCTGGGCATACCTTACGCACTTAGGGTGGCAAATGCAAAAACAACAAGGTGATGAATGGAACGCTGGAATTAATCTCAGCTATTGGCAATTGCTCTGGCCAGAACTCAATCCATCTTTTTTATGCCTCCCCTCATGCCACCCCAGTTTGGACTATGCCATATGCAAATCAGTGTTAGCCCTGCTCCCCATGGAAACAGTCCAACTTGAATTGCAAGACCACATCCTTCCTACACCAGAAAGAAGCATCCTGGGACCGGCTTCGGGGTATCACTGCTTTTGGAAGTTAGTACCTATGGCACTTTCCTGCTATTTCCCTCCCATGCACACATCAACTTTGGTTGCTGCACTATGTTGTGTGACAGGTTTGTAAATCAGGGCCAAAATATCATTTTTGCACTGATCAGTCAGTACAAATGGTCTTTATCTAATGATTGACCAGAATGATGCACAATTACTGTAAACAACTGCAGAAGTGCAACCCACTCGAGCAATTTATGTGATCTGAAGTCAGAGGTGACCAGCATGTCCAAAGTTCGAATCCTGGAAAGTCAAAGGCCTTGATTATGAGCACCCTGCTTAATTCCAATATCTGCTGTAATGCCTGTTAAACATATATATCGGAACTAAGAATTTTGGAGGAAACACCACTAACCTGCAATTTTCACCATCTAAGGTTCAGCTGGTCGAATTTGATGATATATGGTGGGGAAGATATGCAAAATAAATACCGGGCCAATGCAATTTTGATCTAATGATAATTATAAAGTTGCTGACACCTGAGCATCAGATTTTATTGGGTGCAATATTTATTACATTCAACACCTCACACTTGACAAATCAGAACCTATCTGGAACATCACCATCTTCTGGACAACAGGATTCAGAAAGAACTGCAGCACCAAAACAGCACTCATCGCAGCCACTGACAACATTTGAAACATCTTGGACTGATGAGAAACAGCAGTCCTCATCCTGCTCAACCTCTCCAAGACCTTTGACACTGTCTCTACAACAGTTTCATTGGAAGACTCCACAAGATAGACATACAAGGATCTGCTCTCAAAAGCATCTGTTCTTCCTCACAAGAAGATCCCAAAGGATCAGGCTGCCACCCTTCAGATCAAAGACTAAAAAACTGATCACAGCCTCACTCTCATGACACCACTTCCTAACATCATCTGATCGTAAGACATCACTGACATTTCCCATGTCGATTACACCAACTCATCCTCTCCCTAATGGACAAGACAAACACCACCAGGATCAACTTTATCAATTGCATGTTCATGATAGCAGAGGGGATGCAAAAACAACAGTTTGAAGCTCAACTTCGACAAGATGAAAGTACTGCTCTTTGGAAAGAAGACACCCACAGGACATTGCACCTGGTAGCTGTGGGAGTTAGTACTAACACTCACATCCACTGACCATGCAAGAGATCTAAGTATCATCTTAGATGACAAGCTCAACATGACGGCTCAAGTCAGTGCATTGGGCACTCCCTGCTTCCACATCATATGCATGCTGCCAAAGATCTTCAAACAGTTGCATCAGAACACTAGATATACTGTCACACAAACACTCATCACCAGCAGGCTGGACTATGGCAAGACTCTCTATGCCGGAATCGCCAAACAACTCTTACACAGACTCCAGACCATCCAGAACGCAGCCACAAGACCTTCCATGCTGCACTCCCATCACATCACACCTCAGGAAACTTTATTGGCTCCCCATTCACAAGTGTAGTCAATTCAAACTTCTCATGCACACATACAAAGTCCTACACATCACAGGACCAGAATACCTGAACAGCAACATACTCTCTGCCTTACTCTCACACCAAACACACTCCTTGCATCCTCCAAAGCAAAACTGGAGGTCGCTCATTCTTCCACATCACACTCAAGACATGGAATGACCTTGCTCAACAGATCAATCAGAAGCTGAAGACTTGTATGTTTATATAAGCACCTTAGGACCATACACCTAAACACTTAAGCGAAGCGCCTTAATACCTCTTGGGTGATTAGTACTCTATACAAATCAACATAACATACCATAATAAAAAATAACACAACACCTAGCCAATTTTAATGTGGTCTAAAGTCACAATTTAAAGCCTTTGAGGTCTAAAAATAAATGGGCATATTTAGCAATTTATGACGTAGCGCAATGCAGCAAGCCACCTTGCTGCACTGCTGCACTGCGCTGTGTAAAAAAGAAAAGGCAGGAATTTGCCATATTTAACATTATACAGTGCATTCCCGTCATTTTCTAGAGCTGACGCAACATTATTGCAAGGGTGCCTGTGTTGTGGACAGGATTGTTTTTGTGCAGGAAGGAGCGTCTTCCAGCACATTTACTAACTTTAGAGGCATTTTCCTCTTTATATGTGTGCTGCAGAATAAAGCGCACTCAGAAAGAGAAAATCACAAAGAGAAATAAAGATATTTCTCCTCATTGCATCCCTGGTGGAGAGGCGTACAATTCTGACACATTCCCTGGTCTACCAGTGTTGGTAAATTTGGGAATGTGTCAAAATCCATGGGTGGATCCATGGGAACACCCATGCTCCACCCAAGGAATGCCTCCCTGCCACAAAGTAATGCAAAGCAGTGATTTGTGCTGCCTTGCATTACTCTAAATTTATGAAGCCAAATATGTCCAAGCCCCTTGCAAGGGGAACCTGTGCCGCTTTATTAATTTAGATTTTGCATCGTCCTTGTGACGCCTTGCCTGGTGCAAGGGGGATACAACACTTTGATAGATCTGGCCCCAAGTACAGTTGCACTAAATTATGTGCACATTTGTTACAAGTATTGTTTAGCAAAAAAGGCAAATATATGAGTTTAAGCAACAAATAAACTAAACCACTGAAGGCATTGCTAGAGAAAGATGGTAATTTCCAGTTGCATCCTGTTTTACTGTTGTCACTAGATTAGTCCAGAGCTGTGATTATGAGATTTGTGGAGTGGAATTCCCATGTGAAATTCCACACTGCAGAAATGTAAGTGGCCTGATCTTCACATATCAGGACCTCCCAGATGTGAGCACATGGCACCTGATAACATAGCTTTGGGAAATGGCTGCTGTATAATTTGGTTCCACTAACCCTCCACTGATGTGCGAGGGACATGTATTGCTCTCTGACCAGGTACCATCCTCCACTTATGTCTCCCACAGGCACCAGTCCTGATCGTCCTACCCCACCCTGCACCAGCCACTTCACTGAAATTTACACACTAGCTCACAGCAGGTGGTAGAGACTTGAATGAAATCCCTTAGAAATGGGAATCCCATGTGGAAGTCTGAGTACAAATACAGGTCTAAATAGTTATTCTCCATTGTCAGAACTCCGTTTGGGGGCCACGAGGCACACAGGAGTTGCTGGGCTCAACTGAGATGGTTGAGACCTTTTATTCCTGATGTCCTGGTGTCACCCTACTATGGATCCCACTCAAGAAGGTTAAGCACCCCTTCTGCACCTGACTCTCAGCGGGGTAGCTTAGCTTGAGCAGTCAAGGCTCCCTCAAGGGAATCTCAGCTTCAGCTCAGTGAACACAACTCATAACTCAATATGTGGACAGTGCATGCAATAAATCAATGTCTAGTCAAATACTTTTTGTATATAAAGAAGTATTTTATTTCTAACTCTACACATGCAAAGTTAAACAAAATTCAAAAAGCAATAGCACTATTACCTTCAGGTCGGGGCTCTAGTAGTTACCAGGCCACTCCTTGTCCTCCCACCTCTAGTTCAACAGATTCAGTGTTATTCCCTGTTCATGGAAGGCCGCCTCCACGGAATGTAAACTATTAGGGCGTATTCAAGAGTTCCTCCCTCTGACTCTGTAAGTAAGTTCCGTTTTTAGAGTCTAGAGATTAGCATCACCAATGGTGGTATGCACCTTGGGGGCCCCAAAGTCCCAGTTCTCAGCTTACCCGCTCCAGCAGCAAAGTACTTCATGGCGGTGCAGTTCGGTCCTGTTCTGGTTTGGCTGAGTCAAGCCGCCCGTGGTCACACACAGCAGCACCTGGCAGGCACCAGCTATCTTTCCTGAGCCACGTTACCTGCGGATTTGAGACTGGTGATGTGTTCCAGCAGTTATGCGTTAAGTGGGGGTGGTGGTCTCCTTGTTCTGATGGGGTTCCATTGGGGAGGTCCTCAACATTCAGTTGAGTCCCGCATTGGTCACAACAGTTTCTTGGGTGATGACCTGGACTTCTCAGTTTCAAAGTCTCCGACGGCCCCTCTTGGCATGTGTGGTCAGTTCTCTGGTTTTCACACTCTGGTCACTATAGTCTTACGTCATTTCTCACAGTGGCACCTCCTGGCATACGGGGTTGCACCACAAGGACAAAGACCCGATCGATGTGGGGACGTGTTCCTTCCATCACAGGCCTTGATCCACTCAATGGCAGCCCCCTGGGCAGAGGCCCAATCATTGTGGGGATGGTTTTCTCCTGTCACAAGCTTTTGCCAATCAGTGACGGTCCCTGCTGGCCTACAAGGTTGCCACATCAGTTAGGCACATGGGCAATGGCCCGATCAATGCGGGGATTGGGCATCTCCCACTGCGCTTCCTCTACCTCAGTCCATGGCAGCCCCTCCTGACATATAGGATCACCAATAAAGTCTAGCACACTAGCTATGGTGCAGGGCTGAATTCCTCACAACTTGCACAGAGCTGCGTCACGGCAGTGCTCCCTTCTGAACCTCACTCCCTTCTATGCTCTCCTCTTCCTCACAGACACACCCGTCTTGGTGAGCAGGCAGGCAGGCACTGGTGCTCTAGGCTCCTAGGCAGGTGATCTTGACTTCTCTGTGTGATGTCCTCTCACACACCAGGGAGAATAGCCGGCTGGGCCCCTAGTCCTAGTTACAGGCAGAAGTTGTGCAGAGCTTCCCCTCCTCAAACAGCCCTGCTGGGTGCTCAGCAGAAGAGTCTCAGACTCTTCTACTTATAGTTCTTTTCCAGACACAAAGGCCCTGATTTTAACCTTGGCGGACGGCGGAGGCCGTCCGCCAAGGTTCCGCCGCCAAATGACCGCACCGCGGTCACAAGACCGCGGCAGCCATTCTAACATTTCCTCTGGGCCGGCGGGCGCTCTCCGAAAGAGCGCCCGCCGGCCCAGAGGAAATGCCCCTGCAACGAGGACGCCGGCTCAGAATTGAGCCGGCGTAGTTGCAGGGGTGCGACGGGTGCAGTTTGCACCCATCGCGTATTTCAGTGTCTGCATGGCAGACACTGAAATACTTTGCGGGGCCCTCTTACGGGGGCCCCTGCCGTGCCCATGCCATTGGCATGGGCACGGCAGGGGCCCCCAGGGGCCCCGCGGCACCCCCTACCGCCATCCTGTTCATGGCGGGTTTCCCGCCATGAACAGGATGGCGGTAGGGGCTGTCAGAATCCTCATGGCGGCGGAGCGCGCTCCGCCGCCATGAAGGATTCCCCCGAGCAGCGGTAAGTCGGCGGGAGCCCGCCGACTTGCCGCTTCTGACCGCGGCTGAACCGCCACGGTCAGAATGCTCGTGGGAGCACCGCCAGCCTGTTGGCGGTGCTCCCGTGGTCGGTGGCCCTGGCGGCCACCGGCCGCCAGGGTCAGAATGACCCCCAAAATGTGATTTAGTTTCCTGGATGTTTAAAGTTTTATGTTGGGGCTCTGCTCCTTTGAAATTGACATCTCTCCCCTTTCTTCTTCCTCCTGAAGGAATTCTCCCAGAGCAGGCAGGACTTCGAAGCTGATTAACCAACAACAAGATTCGGGGAGAGTGACCAGAGTTCACACCTGCATGCCAGGCACAGTGATATGTGCATCAAAGGTTAATCTTGGACCCTTCTCTTTATGATTCCCTTATCAACTCTATCTTCCTCTTCTTGACATGTGTCCAAGCCCCTTTCATTGTGATCTGTCACCGAATCAAAGAGCCCTTTGAAATTCACAGGGAGAGCCTGGATCCCTCTCATCCAGTGCTTATTCCACCTAGCTTACAGGAATGCAGCAAAACACAAATCTCTCATGGGGGATTGCTGTACTCATGTTTTCACCAGACAGATCTTGTTTTCCCAAATTGGAACCCAAGGACCTCCATGTCATGTACAATTGCAGGTACTTCTAGATTCAGTGTACATTCACAGTATATGCCACTGTCTAGCACTGTTATCCTCCTGTTTAATGCTACCACCAGCATGCTGGACACATTCAGCCTGCACACACTGTTCCGTACTGCAGTCTCTCTGTACTGCACCTGAGTGTGTTATTTTAAAAGAACACCCTGCTAGCACACACATTTTACCATGTGCGCACTGCACCACGCTTTACCTTTTGTGTGGTGTATTCCTTGCAAGCACACGTGCACTCTCACATGTTTTCACCTCGCACAGACTTTCACATCAATGCGATGCACACCAGTAGTGAGTTTGTCACACATAGAAGGAACTTTTGAAAAGGTGAGTGAGCCAGTAGGTCTTCCTCCAGTGACACAGGGTAACACGGACCCTTACACTACTACTGATCACTACACAGTATGCTGTGCTGCCACCACTGCACTTGTGCTGTTTATCTTCCAGATCCAGACAATCACTCAGGGCAAGGGAACACACCTCTTACCATGCAGAGGATTTTTCCATCCCAACACCGATCCTTTGGAATTGAATTCATATTAGAGGGATATATATTTGCAGAAATACTAGGCAGTGATGGAAATTTGGAAATCCAGAATTTATGAACATATCTCAGTGTAGGAAAGCACCCTTTTTGATATGGTTAGCCCCCACGTTTTGCCTGGTTTCTGGTGTGGCTTTGATTGCACTTGCTCTGGGTCCCAGCTAACCAGGTCCCCTGTGCCAGATCTCTTTCCCCAAAACTGCACAGTTGTTTTGCACAATTGGCAAAGTCTTTAGCTACCACTGTAAGGCCTTAGTAAATGGTACTCCTGGTACATAGGATCTGGAATACTAAGGAAGGTCTCTGAGGGTGCACCAACAGTTGTGCCTCCCCCAGATACCCCTCACCAAACTCACATAGGTGCTGCCATTGCATACTCCATGTTTTGGTGCATGCTAAATTGAAAACATGGCATGTCACACATCCCTGTGTGTAAGGTCCCCTATCACTGCATGTGCCAGGTGTAAGTCAACCCTAAGACAGGGTGCATCAAGGCACATGTGAGAACATATATGCATGAGCAGATATGCCCCTGTTATGTCTCTGTCACTTCAGAGTCATAGTAAGTGCACAGGGAAGCCATTTTAAATGCATGTGCTGGACACTGGTCATTATGAGTTCCCCAGCTACATGACGGCTTCTCCAAATCCTGGGATGTATAGTATCAAACATCTCAAAATAATAAACTGACCACAGTGATGGATTCATTAAAATGTGCACACATTGGGCATCTTAAAGGTGCACTCTGAAAACCTACCAGCTACAAGTGTACTGACTGACTGGTCCTGACGTGTTCAGCCACCACAGATGCGTTTCTGGTCCCCCAAGGTGGAAGCCAGCTCTCTTGAGGGCGAAGATAAAAGCCTGCATGGGGCCAAGGTGTGACCTTCTCTCCTGGGCAGGATAGACATTCCAGGGTGAGGAGCGTCAAAGGCCGTGCCGCCTTTGTAATGCGACCAAGGTCTCTCCAGATGGTGGAGATGACCAACCCCCCTCTGTCTTGGCCCCACTTTTGGCAGCAGCACAGGTGAGAAAATTGGTTAAAATAGGAGTGCCCCGTTCATGCCAGTCCCACCCATAAGGTGGACGAGCTGAAATGGGCACTGCTTTTCAAATTCCTCCATCTTGCTTGGAAGGAATTAGACAACTAGTGTTATGCTTACACCCACTTCCCAGCGGAAGTGGTCATAAGAAGGGAGTAGTCACCTTAAAGGCAATCCCTGTAATGCCCCTAATTGAGTATTTTGGTGGCACCTCTCAATGCTAGAACTCAGATTTTCCCAGACAAAGAAGAGTTGCACCCACAGAAAAGGAAAAGAAGAAGCAGTGGACCTGAAACCAGCCTCTTCGGCCTCCCTGCTGACCTCGAAGGATCCTGCACAAGAAGACAACTCATCCAGTCTTCAATAAAGACTCAAGTCTCCTGTGGGCAGCGGACTTGTCCTGCAAGAAAAAACTCCAAAGAAAAAACTCTTTAGTTACTGGACCCCAGAAAGCCCACACCAGAAGTGACCACTGCACCCTATGTCCATGACCTGAGGTGAAGCCAACCAACTGTGCCAACGCAGGTCCCCAGCTGCTCAGAGACCGAGTTCATTCTGTTCCCACCCATTTGGGGCTGTCACGAGACACCTGCAGCCTCTGCACGCAAGCCCCCTATCGTACAGGCTGGTGGAGAGAGAAAATCATTCATGTCCAGCAACCCCTGCACCGTGACCCATGACCCCAGCTAAGGAGCTTGAGTCCACCCTGGGTCTACCCCTGCCAGACTCCCCGATGACTTCTGCAGCATCAACACACAGGACCCCCCTGACATCAAGTGCTCCTGGACATGAAAATTTGACGCCTAAAGGCACCCCTGCATCCATCGCCCCTGGGCACAGGAGAAGAGGACCAAAAGTGCAACCAGGTCTGCACACCCCAAGTCTGCTACTTACCTGCCTGACTAGCTTTCTAGCTAGAGCCTGCAGCCTGTCTTCACAAGAAACAAACTCCCATAGGAAACCATTTGGCACCCAAAGCCTTACTGCATCTCTGCACCCTGCTGTCCCTGGTGTGACCTGTTGGTGTGGTTCTGACCAGTGCCCACTACATACCATAACTCCCTGAGATTGGCTTGGTAAGTCGTTGTTATCCCTGTGTTTGCTGAACATTGTTTTCCTTCATTAGATAACATTGAGAGAACTCTGACAATATCACTGTCTATTTCTGAAACTGCAAAGTATTTATGCTTAAAAGTATACTCACCTGATTATGAATTTCTTGGGTTTGAAACAGATATAACAATAATTGTTATTTCTCTAAATTGGTCTTGGATTTATTTTTTGAGTGTGTGTCTCATTTACTGCCTCTGTGAGTACAACAAATGCTTAGCACTACCCCCTGATTAGTCTAACTGCTTGCCCACACTACCACAAATAGAACATTAGTAATTTCTAATTGTGCCTCTACAATACCAATTGAGGATTCACTGGACTCTCTGAACAGTGTACCTCATTTTAGTGCACTATAAGGATAGCCAGCTTCCTACAGCCAGCATAACCTATACTCTGACTTTCAGCATCCAAAGGCCTGGCAAGCTTAGAATATAACAAGAGATCACATTCCTGCCAAGACATGTTTTCAATGGTAAACGACTTTCAGGTACAGATATCCCAGATACTCTGCACCTTTGGCATACACATTTGACACAGAGGGCCTGATTACAACTTTGGAGGACGGTGTTAATCCGTCCCAAATGTGACGGATATACCACCTACCGTATTACGAGTTCCATAGGATATAATGGACTCGTAATACGGTAGGTGGTATATCCGTCACATTTGGGACGGATTAACACCGTCTTCCAAAGTTGTAATCAGGCCCAGAATGTATCCCACATTGTTGAGGCATGTATAATCTAAATAGAGCCTTTTCCTATAGTTGCTGTTTATATACCATCTCTTTGCTAGGGGTGGGTGAATAATTATGCCTCACCAGTGGAGTTTGAGGAGTTTTCCCTGCCCCGCAGGGAGTTCTGAAAAACTCCTGGAAGTGATGCGAAGTGGAGTTTTTTTCTCTTGAGCAAGAGAAATTGCTAAGTTGGCGAGTATGAGTGAGATTTCTGAACGTGGGTGGTTGCAGCAGATCAATATTCCTCGTACTGAGAAAGCTGCCACTTGCGTTGCGGAAGCTACCTCTAGAGTAGAAAATTTACTCAAGTGCCAGAAAGAACTCAGAGTCCTCTGGCACTCTGCATGATGCCATTCACACTGATGCAGGAGAAACTTCTGGCCCTGAAAATGAGTGCGAACAGCGCTACTTACCCAAACTTCGCCACTCGTGGAACTCTGCGTAGCGTAGCAGAGTTTTTTCAGCATACGCAGCAAACTCTGCCCAGGTCACTCTTTGCCCTACAGAGGGGCTGAACATAAAACACACCTCTACTTAAACTGTGTAACTTTATTACTGCACTCTATACTGCCTTCTACTGTGTGCATTTTCAAGAAATTGTTTTTTTTAACATAAGGCATAAAAATAGAGCTCACTCGATACCACTAGGTAATAGGCATTTATTATGAAATTCGTACTCACAAATATGATGTTTCAAATGCTATTGTAATGTCAAAAATTGTCCATGCTGTTAGGTTGATAAATATGCAGATCACATGTTTGAATTGAATAATGACCAGATTTACTAGCATTTTGCATTGTGGCTGCCCCAATTATTCAGCTCAGCCACAATTCAAAATGTTAGTCAAGACTTACAAAGCCACGCAAGAGTTGGTTTGCATTGCCTTGCGTGGATTTGCAAAAAAAGTAACATAGCACCTTGTACTGCGCTGAGTTACATTTCACTTGGTAGGCAATACAAGGGTGGAGAATGGGTGTGTCTTTGCATCCACCCATGTATTTCGAGGCAAACCTGGGTTTGTGCCAAAATGGTGGGCCTATCCAAAAGAGGCATAAAAAGAAGAAATATTTTCATTTCTCCTTGTTACTTTCTCTTTCCATGTATGCTGCATTCTGACACATGCATAGATAGAGGAGTCTACCTCTAAGGATTATTTTTGTGGAATCCCTGCTGATCACGCAGGCCCCCTTGCATCATGCCTGGGTAAGCACTAGACTGTCTGAAGTGCGCAAGTGCAATGAGAGAGTAGACGTGTACCATATCGTAGAAGATATGACACATTTCTGCTCTCTCCCATTCACGCAACAAAGCACAGCTGGATTCTATTGAATAAAATGGTTAGTAAATCTGGGCCTATATTTTCACCATGTGGGCAGTGGTTCACCAAGGAAGCTATAAACTACCAGAAATACTTTTGGTATAATTTACCTATTGTGGGACACCATAGATATGAAGTTCTACATTTTGTATTTTAAAATACAACACAACAGTAATAAGGCATGGGTCCTGGATTTGCTTTTCGTCTGATTTTGCACAGGTTCATTGTAACCTCAAAAATGATAGTCCTCAGGCCATGGGAATGGTCCTCGGGCCCTGAGGAATTTTTCACAAATTGAGGAACTTTGACTAGCCATATTAATCAGGTTAAAATATTAGCATTCATTTTTAATAGTGTGCTAAAAGGCACATACAGATACAACTTAGAGGTCCTCATTGATGTATTACATAGGCAACATGATTAGTCCCTTTGCAAGTGGAGACTTTCATAACTATGAGGGGGAAGGTGCAGTGCAAAAGATCATTTAAAACAAGATATGATGGTTGAGAATACAAAATAATAAGATACAGTCTAATAGACTATCAACTCATCATTTATCTCCACCCACAAGCACTCACAGGAGGTTGCTAATGATGAGAAGACTTGGGCACTGTATGAAGCCAATCAGTGTGGTCCAAAGTTGCTACTGTGAGGCGTCTCATCACACTTACATGAGGTGAAGATTTTTCTCATCCTGTAATCTTTAAACAACACAAACCTTAGGCAGGGTACCTAGCTTCGGTTTAAGCAGGTTATTTCCCTTGAATGCAATTACCATATGGAAACATACCCCTACTGAATATGTCCGTAGGTGTAGCTGAAAAGGGCAATATGCCAGATCACATCCCGCCTATCCAATCAGTTTTGCAAAATGCTCTGGTCATTCTCACTCTTACATAGTTTCCCGCTTTCTGCACATTTCCCCTGAAGTCCTAATTTTTGCGATCTCAACCACTGTGGTGGCACTCTCCCAAATGGGAAAGCGCAGGAACAATTATTAAAATGTAATGTTTTAAAAAAAACTGTAAGAAAATATAAATACATTTTATATTTTTAATTAGTTGTAATGAGTTTTAGAACTAAAGTCACCATAATATTTTAAATAGTTATTTTTAACTAAGAAATGACAAAATAAAATCTTACAGCAAAATAACTCAAAAATAAATAAATGTGTTATACATAATTAATTAATTTAAATATGTCAATTTAACTTATTAAAAATAATTAAAGAATAATTTTAAAATAATGACTAATTTTTTTTTATTGTAATAGACTTATTACAAAGAAAATCATGAATCGTGTTTAGTTAATTTAAATTATTTGTAATTTTTTAATAGATAGATAGATGTCAAAACCATACCCTTTCAGTTTTAGCATGCTGCATAAATTATGTTAAAAGGAAGCTGAGAACTCTGGGTAGTTCCCAGATTTAGGTAGAGAGTACATAGAGCATGTAGGGCACCCTACAACTAGGCCCAGGCAAAGAACTCCCTCCGCTGGTGGAGATAGCAGAATTCTAGCACTTTGCACTACAAAGCAGGGAGTTCCCAAATTCTGCAATCCGGTGCAGAGCGGAGTTCGTTCGCGTGTGCAAGATTTATTTTGGAGCTCGCTTGTGAGCGCACAATATTCTTAAGCTGCTAGCGAGTGCTCACAAGCCTTTGCATTTGCTTGCGATGCTTTCGGCCATGTGTGTTAGACTTCAAATTTACTTGTGCTGCTTCTGGCCACAACAGCGGCCAAAGCAGTCCTACTCACAAGCATGAATTCACCTGGAGTGGACTGTCTACTTGAGATGCATCTAAATCTAGTCAAAAAGAGGTTTTTTGAATGGATTTTCTTCTCCAATTGACCCTTCAAGTTGTTTTTAGTGTGAGAAGCCTTTTTTTTTTCGATGGGAAGGAAGTGCCCCAGAGACTCCAGCTTCCTTTTCCTGTCCAACAGGCTCCTCTCAGCGCTTCGTCCATCTCCTGGTCGCTTTTCTATGGGCTTTTGCAATGGAAGGAATACTCTCTTTGTCTCCTAAATATACCTTTGGATTAAAAGACTTTTTGGGGGGGAAGTCACAAAAGTAAGTTAAAAAACTATTGTATAATAGTGTTGTTTGTATTTCTTGTACTTTAATGAGATTGTTACGTTTCAAAGTGGTGGGTGGTCTGGAGATTAAGTAGTGGTCTAGTTATGATTTAATTTGCATTTCATTGATTTTTCACCTTTTGTAAATTAAAATTGCTGCACAGCTCAGTACCTTTTCTACATGTTTGTAACATTTGCAATGTTATGTAACTGAATGGCCTAGATTTTCAATGGGCCATCTAGCAAGGTAGGAACCAGTACTAGTGTATGAAATAAATGTTTCAGTGGTATATGTTTTTTAAACTTCATTTAGGGCAGAGTTGGCATGGGATTAAATTAAACCTGTTGCCTATTGTTTGTATTTCATGTGGTTTTCACAAAAAGTGTATTGTTGTGGGGTATTATTTGATGGCATAGGAGGACATGCAACATCACAAAACAAAATAAAATGATGGACGGAGTGTTGAAACTTTTCCAACACTCACCCCCAGTCACAAATCTGGGTTGAATCCATCATTATTTTGCTTGCCAGGTCACCCCAGTTTGGACCCAGATATATGCAAATCAGTCATGACCCTGTTCCCCATAGGAACAGTTCAGCCCAAACTGCTAGGCCAGGTCCTCTCTCGACAGGAAACAAGCATCCTGGGACCGGTTTCAGGGTATCACCCTTCATCAGCCAGGCTAGCTTGAATCCAGTGGTGCAGCGAGCAAGGGACCCACATCTGGGCATACCCCTGCCACTTAGGGCACACAAAGCAACATCACAAAACAAAATAAAATGATGGACGGAGTGTTGAAACTTTTCAAACACTCACCCCCAGTCACAGATCTGGGTTTAATCCATTGTTATTTTGCTCACCACTTCACCCCAGTTTGGACCCAGCCATATGCAAATCAGTCTTGACCCTGTTCCCCATAGGAACAGTCCAGCCCGAACTGCTAGGCCAGCTCCTCCCTGGACAGGAAACAAGCATCCTGGGATCGGTTTCAGGGTATCATCCTTCATCAGCCAGGCTAGCCTGAATCCAGTGGCGCATAGAGCAAGGGACCCATGTCTGGGCATACCGATGCCACTTAGGGCACACAAAGCAACATCACAAAACAAAATAAAATGATGGACGGAGTGTTGAAACTTTTCAAACACTCACCCCCAGTCACAGATCTGGGTTTAATCCATCCTTATTTTGCTCGCCACGTCACCCTAGTTTGCACCCATCCATATGCAAATCAGTCTTGACCCTGTTCCCCATAGGAACAGTCCAGCCCGAACTGCTAGGCCAGCTCCTCCCTGGACAGGAAACAAGCATCCTGGGATCAGTTTCAGGGTATCACCCTTCTTCAGCCAGGCTAGCATGAATCCAGTGGCGTAGCGAGCAAGGGACCCACGTCTGGGCATACCCCTGCCACGTAGGGCGCACAAAGCAACATCACAAAACAAAATAAAATGATGGATGGAGTATTGAAACTTTTCAAACACTCACCCCCAGTCACAGATCTGGGTTTAATTCATCGTTATTTTGCTCACCACCTCACCCCAGTTTGGACCCAGCATATGCAAATCAGTCTTGACCCTGTTCCCCATTGGAACAATCCAGCCCGAACTGCTAGGCCAGCTCCTTCCTGAACACGAAACAAGCATCGTGGGATTGGTTTCACAGTATCACCCTTCATCAGCCAGGCTAGCTTGAATCCAGTGGCGCAGCGAGCAAGGAACCCTCATCTGGGCATACCCCTGCCACTTAGGGCACACAAAGCAACATCACGAAACAAAATAAAATGATGGACGGAGTGCTGAAAGTTTTCAAACACTCACCCCAGTCACAGATCTGGGTTTAATCCATTGTTATTTTGCTCACCACGTCACCCCAGTTTGGGCCCAGCCACATGCAAATCAGTCTTGACCCTGTTCCCCATAGGATCAGCCCAGCCCAAACTGCTAGACCAGCTCCTCCCTGGACAGGAAACAAGCATCCTGGGATCGGTTTCATGGTATCGCCCTTCATCAGCCAGGCTAGCTTGAATCCAGTGGCGCAGCGAGCAAGGGACCCACGTCTGGGCATACCCCTGCCACTTAGGGCGCACAAAGCAACATCACGAATCAAAATAAAATGATGGACGGAGTGCTGAAACTTTTCAAACACTCACCCCAGTCACAGATCTGGGTTTAATCCATTGTTATTTTGCTCACCACGTCACCCCAGTTTGGACCCAGCCATATGCAAATCAGTCTTGACCCTGTTTCCCATAGGAACAGTCCAGCCCGAACTGCTTGGCCAGGTCCTCACTGGACAGGAAACAAGCATCCTAGGACCGGTTTCAGGGTATCACCCTTCATCAGCCAGGCTAGCATGAATCCAGTGGCGCAACGAGCAAGGGACCCACGTCTGGGCATACCCCTGCCACTTAGGGCACAGAAAGCAACATCACAAAATAAAATAAAATGATGGATGGAGTGTTGAAACGTTTCAAACACTCACCCCCAGTCACAGATCTGGGTTTAACCCATCATTATTTTGCTCACCACCTCACCCCAGTTTGGATTCAGCATATGCAAATCAGTCTTGACCCTGTTCCCCATAGGAACAATCCAGCCCGAACTGCTAGGCCAGCTCCTCACTGGACAGGAAACAAGCATCCTGGGATTGGTTTCACAGTATCATCATTCATCAGCCATGCTAGCTTGAATCCAGTGGTGCAGCGAGCAAGGGACCCACGTCTGGGCATACCCCTGCCACTTAGGGTGCACAAAGCAACATCACAAAACAGAGCATCCTGGGACCGGTTTCAGGGTATTACCCTTCATCAGCCAGGCTAGCTTTAATCCAGTGGACATGTGTCATGTGATTTGTATAGAAGTAAATGTTTGTGTTTTGCACTGCTGAATTAATGTTAGTGTTTTCTTCAGTGTACCACCATGCCTCCTTATGGCCAGTGTGTGTGTGTGTGTTTGTCATCATCCACCGTTTGTCTCTGTTCTCCATGCCATGTAGTCAGGGGCCATTTTGTGTAGTTCATAGCCATATGCTTGTATGTGCTCTTTTTTCTCCATGCCTCCTTGTTTACAGTTAATGTGTGACCATGTGGCTGGTGGCCCTTTTGTGCATCCAGCCATGTGTTTTTGTCATAGGCTTTCATGTGTTCTTTGTTCCCCATGCCTCCTTGCTTGCTGTTGTCGTTTGACAATGTGGCTGGCAGTCCTTTTGTGCATCCAGCCACTGTGTCTTTGCCATAGGCTTGTATGTGTTCTTTGTTCCCATGCCTCCTTGCTTCTTGTTGTTGTTTGACCATGTGATTGATGGCCATTTTTTTCATTCAGCCAGTGACCCATTGTTATAGGTTTGCACATATTCATTGTTTGCTATGCTATGCCTGCTTGTTGTTTGACCATGTGGCTAACAGCCATTTTGTGCATCCAGTCATTATGGCTTTGCCATAGGCTTGCATGTGTTCTTTGTTCCCCATTCCCCCTTGCTCGCTGTTGTTGTTTGGCCATGTGCCTGGTGGCAACAGTGTACATCGACCTAGTGTCTCTTTGCCAAAGGCTTGCATGTGTTTTTTGTTTGCCATGCCTCCTTGCTCCTAGTTGTTGTTATTTGACTATGTCGCTAGCGGCCATTTTGTTAATCCAGGCAGTGTCCCTTTGCCAAAGACTTGTGTTTGTTCTTTGTTGGCCATGTCTCCCTGCTCTTTGTTCTTTGACCATGTGGCTGGCAGCATTTTATGTTTCCAACCAGTGTGTCTTTACCATAGGCTTGCATACAAACATTGACAATTATAGATCTTCTTATTTGTTTAATTTAAGCTTATATTTTATTTTCTTATTATTATTTTTCTATTTTAATTTTTTTAATGTTTTATTTTATTTTTTATTTCAATGTTTTTTATTGTATTTTTTATTTTATTTTTTATTTTTATTTTCTAATTTCTTGTTTATTTTAATTTTAAATTAAGTGTTTTTATTTTTTGTAATTATTTTTTAGTTGTTTAATTTATTTCATTTTTTTTTAGCAATATGCCTTGTTCTTTCCATTCCTCCATCAATTCCTCCATCCATCCATCCACCCAGTGTGCACAGCACTGCAACAGCATTCATTTCCTTAAGGTGTATAATAATTCCATTTCCTCCTGGACACCCTGGATACAGTGCACTGCAGACACATCAGCAGCATAATTCATTTTTTAATGATTATTCCCTTTCCTCTGGGTTACCTTGCTGCCATAGATGTTTTAAGGATTATTCCATTTACCTATGTACCTCTATCAGACTACCATTGGTGTCTCTTTTAAAACAGATGTAGAGAAATCAAAGAGCTATATCTGCATGTTGTTCTACTTGATCTGAAATTACATTTCATGGTGTGGTGGTGTGGTTTGACTTTACAATGGCTGAACAAATTGCTATTAATTACATAAGTAACCAACTATACTAATATTGCATTTGCCTGTACTATTTCAACTTGCAACAATGCCAAGTTTCACTAAATACATGTGTTACTCGTTTGGTTGCTTTCAGGGGCACAAGAAAAGAGACGTCACATCACCAGCAGTAATGCCAAAGAGAAGGCCGGTATAGTTACTTCAGTCCTCCAAACTCTTCTGCTTGTGCATCTTAGTACCACTGCTAACTGACAGCTTAAGATGGCCCCAAAGAATGTTGCTCCCAAGAAAGTGGTCAGTGATAAATAGCTTTGCAGCTGTGGTGTGCCAACCGCAACCTTTTTCAAGAGACGTGTGCCTGTCAAACCGGCCTCCGGGGAGGAACCTGGGTGCAGCACTCCCGCATCAACAGCACCAGCCCACCCTAACTTAAGCCCAAGACCATGTCTTTCTGTGAAGCAGCCACTGCAATCATGGGGATGCCAACAAGCAGTAAAGTTGAACTGGACTTGTCCCTTTCGCAAAGAAGTACCCAATTGTTTTAAGGAAACAGAGACTAGTGGATAGACAGCAGCCTCAACAAGCAATAGTTGACCTTCCCAAACTTGAAGCAGAACAGGAGGTCGAGCTTCCTGCCAAGTAAGAACCTCCTCTTTTAGAATCAATGGCATCCAGATCTCCAGCAAGAAAAAGGAAAGGCACTACTCTATCATCTTCTCCAAGCACCACTTCTGATGACAATGATAGAGACATGGAGTGGACCCTGGCAGAGTCCGGGAGATGCCACGAAAGGCAAGGAAAAAGAAATGTTCCAGAAAGCCGTAGAACCCTGGAAGGGTATGGTGATGAGGAGAATGATGATGACAAGCCAGTCATTGTGGAAGCTGGCACTGATGACTCCGACATTACTATCCAAAATGTTCAGAGGGATGTGACTCAGGCAGCACCACTAGCTCTCATATTTGTAAGGCCCCAGCAGAGACCTGCACCAACCCGTACCTCAGTAGAAGTATGCACTGCAGAAAGGCAATCGACACACCCACCCACCTCCAGTTCTTCTTCAGGCATTGGCAGTGGCCCAGTAAGAAAGTACTTCTCCCTAGTTTGGGACTTTTATACGATTAGCAAACAGGAGGAGAACATTGAGCTATACAACATTTGCCCCACAAGTGTTTGTCGAGGAAAGCCTGGTTCACATTATAGTACTGGAGGCCAGAAAACTCACATGATAAAACATCCCACAATCCAGTGGGAGGAGCATCTTTAAAAACATTGCTGAATGTGGTCACAGTGGTGGATGTGAGGAGAGCCAGGACACGTCAGCTACAACTGGTCAAATCACAGTGGAAGGTGAGGAAGACAAGGGCAACATCCTCATGCAAAGCAGCCCTGTCCCCATCAGTGTGCCAGAATACTTCTCCTCAGCGACCTCACAATGGTACAGGAAGTCTCAGAGTCAGATGGAACACACCATGGCGTATGGTGACTGTACTACAATGCACATTGAGTTTACCACCACCTACATCTCAAAAGTCTCCTGCATCAGTGCCCCACAAAAGAAGACAATCAAGGCTACTATTATGGGAATGTTTAGGTAGGAGGGGCACTACCATTGCAACCACCCAATGGCATGTTTGAACAATGGGAAGCTGGCAAACATATTAGTGCTGGACCTCCTCCCTATTTCTTTTATGGAAGGAGTAGGATTCTTAGAGTTTGTAGCAGCCATCTGCCTGAAATGGAAGGTTCCAAGTCAGACCTATTTTGCCAGAGTTTCTGTTGTAGCACTACATTCAATGTGCTGTTTGGACAACTTTTGCAGCAAAGTGTTGTCCATACTATCTACCTGACAACAGACATGTGGAACAATTGTCAGGCTACTGATTACATGTGCATCACTGCACATTGGATCTCTTTTAGGGGAGTAAAGCAAAATCTATCTACAGGTCTTGGCCCTGAAGACATTTTTAAGAGTGTTCGGCGGCATGTAACAGTAGCCATGTTTGCCATGAAAAATTCACATACAGATGGCAATATCTTGGATGAATTTAATAGTAAGGTGTCTGAATAGCTGCAACCCAGAAGTTTCTGAACTGGATTTGTTGCTACGGTCAATGGCAGGATCATAGTAGAGGCCATGGCAGAAGGTGGCTATTTCTGGGTCCTGTGTTCAGCCCAGTGCATCAATTTAGTTGTGCAAGACTTTCTCAAAAAGGAAGACATAGTCAGCAATATTCTGACCACCTGCAGATGAATCTGCACTCATTTAATCCATTCTTTTAAAGCCCGGAAACAGTTGCGGTAAAACCCTGATACAAGTGGTGCAAACACGTTGAAACTCAACCTATTATATGTTGCACCGTTTGTTTGAGCAGTACAGCTAGATCAATGACTATGTCATTCTAAGAGGAGGGAATGCCATTGGGAAAGTTATGACCATGGATGTGGACAAATGGGGCCTAGTCATATGCCTGACACAGATGCTGCTCCCTTTTGAGGTTTTCACACAGTAAGTTAGCAAGGAGGACAGTATGATGGACCAAGCTATCCCACTGTTGCATCTGCTACAGGACCAGCTAAAGAAAGTGCCTGAAGGGTTCTCACTTGGAGGTGTGAACGAAAACCCAGAAGCGATATGCCTTGGTTGAGAGCCTAAGCTATCACTTGAGTTATAATGCAAGGCTGCAAAAGACTTTATTGAGTCCAAAGAGTAAATTTGTGCCACCATACTTGATCCACCCTACAAAAAATCTTTCCTCTTTCATTCCTTTTTCTGAAAGGGAAGTTTCATAATACAAGAGGTGGATTGTTGAGCAAGCCGGAGAACTAGAAGAAGAATGGTTGGAACTTAGAGTCCAACTCAGCAGATCTGGGATGCCACCTTTAACTTCCAGAGAGGGTAGTGTTGTCTCACAGCAACCAACACCAAGCAACAAGAACACCGGCAACAACAGCATCAGACAAATCAGACCAAACCTCTGGACTGGCTTGGTTTCCAGTGCAGGTATTAAGTCCAGTGCAGAAGCGAAGGTAAAAGCGGTCAAGCAAGTGGCAGCACCAATGGCATTTCAGAGGGTGTTCCCGGAGTACATGGGTGACAGAAAAGAGGTGTATGTGGATCAAAACCCATAGGTGTATTGGTGTGGGAAGATGTGCCACTGCTCAGTGCTCAGCAGGCTGTCAGTAAAGTATCTGGCTTGTTCTGTAGCCAGTGTATCTGCTGGATATGTGTTCAGTACAGCTGGTGCAGTTGTTACAGGGAGAATGACCAGTCTCTTGCCTCAAAATATGGAGAGACCATGATCAAAATAAACAAGTATTTTATACAACCTGATTACACTGTTCCCGAACCACCACAGGAGGAGGAAGAGGAGGAAGAGGATGATTGGTCAAAAGTAAGTGTGCTGACCAACTTCTGGGTGAACCACCTGAGTTTGATGATAAACTCTACCTTCCCGGACTGGGTATGCCAGTGCCACATAGAGCTTTTTAATTATTTCTCATTGAACTTCTTTCTTTCTTTGCAAAAATAAAAACATAGTTGGACCTGTGTTTAGTAAAGAAGCCCCCAAATTCCCTTAAGGGCATTGGAGACAATGCCTATCTCCCTCACATGCCTTTGCCTATTTTTTTTTTACATCATCTAGCAGAGATGGCTTAGAAGATCACTGAGTAAAAGACTGCCAATGTGTGTGCCAAATTCCAATGTGTTGCTACCAACAAAAAGGAAGTAATATTTTTTATCAATCAAGCAGTATGCTTGGATTGGAGACAGGGAAGAAGTTCAACAATTTTGTAAACTTGATTTTGATGATTTGCAATGTTTGGGGGCTGAGGGGCGATTATTTTTTCCAAAAATTGTTGACCTTTCAAAAGTAGTCAAATTTACCTGCAGGGTCCGCTCCGTTTTTCTGGTTCCTCAGAGACCAGACCAGTCACATTAGTTACCAAACACAAATCTACACAAAATACTGCAATGCTCTTTCTCTGTTTGTTCTTCAACAGGAACTACATATTTCTACCTCACTTGGTTTGGGACTGGGACGGGGTTACTCAAAATCAGGAGAAGGAGGAGGAGGATGGAGGGCCTCAGGGTAGGACTCCATCAACAGTTAGGAAGAGAAAGCTATCGACTTCAAAGTGAAACCATGATGATGGTGAAAACTATGAGGCCTGGTACTCACTCAGCTCTGTGGACTGGAGAGCGGTATGTTCTTGCTCTGCCTCTGAGTCTTCTTGGTACATTCCTGACTCCTGATGAAGTTTACCATTATTCCTTTTGTCCTTCTCCCTTACTCTGTAACACAGTTACTGATTTTCAATGTGCAGAACTTCTCCTAGTCCTCCTGCACAAACAAAACTTGGTGAAAGCTCAACACTTCAGGTTACCTTCCGGACGGGTTCAGTCAGCCACCCAAGAGTGACAGACATTCCAAGAAGAATGGAGGTGCACCGCCAAATTTGGCAACACAGAATCATTTTCCTTTTAGCAATCATAATTTTTAGAATTGGGTGGGTTAAATTTAATCCTCCATAGTTTTATTGTTTCAAACCTAGAAAACAGAATATGTAGAGATATACTATTGGGGGTCTCTCTGGGGCAGAAGGGCTGTTTGCAATGCATTTAACTGAACTGTATACTAATTTTCCCCTCATTGTTCCCTTCCACAGCAGATTGTTGATGGTGTGCTGCTCAGCACCCTGAAGAAAATTGTTGTGGTTTCTTTTGTATAGTGTTTGTCTTTGTCACATGTTTCCTCAAATCCTGCTTCACATACATTCATCAAGCCCCTAACCCTTCTCCTCCGGGGCTATGTGATTTATTGAGGTGTGACTTAATTTTATACCATAAATGGATCACACACTTGCTGGGGCAGATGTGGTGAAAGCAACACACATTCACTGGGTGACTTTCTATTACCTGGGCAATATTCTACACCAGCCCCATCAACACCATCATGAAGGCATTGTGTTGTGTGTTGTGTAAACACTTAAACTTGGCCCACCACTCCTGACTCTGAGCCCACTTCTTCTGAATCAAGGATTTTCTTTCCTAAGATTAGTTTTTGAATACTAGCTCCCCATTGCTCAGAGGAAGTCGATAGTGCTAGTTTTTATTATCACATCAGGTCTTTGTTGTGTGTCAAATACTGTCATTGTGATAGTCTGGTCTCATTCTTTCTAATGTCATGATATAATATATGACCCACTAACTTTCTGTATCTTTTAATCTAGTTGAGAGTGATGGATAACCCTTTGATTGTTCCTGCAATTGGGGTTTGCATAGGTAGGAGTGGTACCTTTTTGTATTACCTGTTAATGCACTAGCCTAAGTTCAGGTGCCACCTTGGGAAAACCCTGCAGTAAGAAGACTGAGGTATTAGCATTCTCTTCATCTATTCAGGTAGGAGGAGAACAATAGATTTAAGTGAACTTCTTTAGTTAGTAAATAACTTCTACCAAAAAAGATGTTGTTTGTCTGTATCTAGGTTTTTGTAGACAAAATATGTAATGCAATCATCCCCTACTGGTCAATATAGTTGCAGCAGGCAGTAGAGCAAGGGTATAAGTACATGACAAACACTTTTTTAGCAGATTTAAGAAACAGGCTACAACAAAAGACAGCAGTGCAAACTAAAACACCAAAATAAACAGTTGAGGCATAAATTAAGTTATTAAAATGGCAGTTTTTATTTCTAACAGAGAAGAAAACCCACCCTTTCCACTCAGAATAGGCCCATCCTTCTCCCCAAACAAATTGCCCATCCCCAAAAAGCCCAATAAAAGTCCAAAGTTTAACCCGGTCCCAACTCCCTCCCCACCCCCTCCATCCAAAACAAGTGCCTCCCACCAAAACAATTTTTTATTTAAAAAAGGTCTCAGAAGAGAGCACTGTCTGTTTGGACCCGGAGCTCCTCAAGTCTCTGTTCGATCCTAGCTTGCTGGCTCTCCATAGAGTCCATCCAGTGCTGGATGCGCTAGAGTTATTCTCTATCAGAATGGGAGGGGGTGGTAGCAGGTGCAGTTAGTACCACTGACATCTGGCAGCAGCACCAGCGATGTGGTGACTGAGAGGCACGAGGCTGGGGCTCGCATGCTGCTGATAAACTGGGTCCTGGGTCAGAGGCAGCGATGTCCACCTCCTCATCTTCCAGGACCACGAGCCTCCGGTATTCATCCTGGATGTTCTCCAGCCACTGCCACCACAGACAAGCTGCTCTCTTCTGCCTGGGTGGTGGTGCTGGTTGACCAACAGGAGTAGCTATGTTGAGAAAAGACAAAAATAAAAAAGACAAATTGTAAACAAGGCTCTGAGCAAACACTTCTTTAAAAGTAATTAGTGGGTGGCACAATAGCAGTACATTGCTGGTCCCCTAGGGACATTAGAATTTGATTTGATTATGATTAGGAGAGTCACAGAGCTAATTATATTTCTTTACCCACATATGCCTCACATAAAAGCACTGATTGTCTGGTAGAAAATAATAAAGGCAGATTAGCACTAGATTACAAAACAGTGATTTGATTCACTGCATTACAGGGTAAAGACTGTATTTGACATGTTCATGACAGAGTATCGCTTACGCCAAAGTTAAAATCAAATCAGGCACTTACTAGTCCCACTTTACTCACTGGTCTTGCCCATCACCACAAATTATTTTGATAACACATTCATTCGCTGGGCAGGAAGGAAAGGAAACTTGACATACTCTACTGCAGGGTAAGGCAGATGGATTAGGCGGATAGGTCGAGTTTTTGCTATAGAATAGAGTGCTATCAATGATCATCAATTCTTCATGTGCATAAGCTTTGGCTTATTCAGTCACAGTATAGACAAAAGTCTAAAAGGAAAAATCTGAACTTGCATAAAAAGATCTGTTATAAAAAGCCATAAAATATATTTTGGAAACACTTCACATGGCCATAGAAATGCGGCACATGCCAAGTATGGATTTTTTAATTTTTTGGTAGGCAGGGATGGAAGAACTTAGTGAAAAAATAAAGGCGTGAGGTACTAAGCAGCACAGTCAATCTGACCACTGTGCACATTACAAGGTGCACGACTGCCATGCTGACTGTGGGGTGGAGACCACCAGCTAACAGCTACCAGAATCAATGGAAATGGGTGTTGCTCCCCCATTCTCTTCTCTTTCTGGCAGTCCTCTGTGTGGACCGCCTTGCACAGCCCCTCCTCACAAATGTCCTCCCACGGGAAATATCCCCTACCGCAGGTAGGTACCTCTGGCATTGTACTGCCATTGACTGGACTGAGCATATATGCCCGGAGTCCAGCAATGGGGTGGTACATGCACAGATTTGTGTACCACATGTTTCCATGCACATGTGCACAGTTTGTACAAAATGGACTCATTGTATGGACTCATGTCAAAAAACCACCCTGCA
This sequence comes from Pleurodeles waltl, assembly GCF_031143425.1. Lineage (NCBI taxonomy): Eukaryota > Metazoa > Chordata > Amphibia > Caudata > Salamandridae > Pleurodeles > Pleurodeles waltl. Next base: position 1,011,244,522 of record NC_090445.1, read on the forward strand.
TACCTACCTGCAGACACCGCTGCCCACAGCAAGACTACCAATGACATGCAATCCACTTGTAAAACAGCTGTTGGGAGACAGTCTGCTCGGTGGTATGTTTGGGCCCGCCAACATAGTGGTCTTGGACTGCCACCCGCCAAATATTTAAGGAGGCTAATAGTTAGTACTTACAGAACCCTGGAATCTCTACGCCTAGTAGGTCAAACAGGTCCTGTTTGTGGTAGATAATATCCCCCAAACGATGTGCCAGCTGCTGGACCTGGGTGATGCTCCGAACATACCTGCGCACTCTTCCCAAATGCAGGTGATGCTCCTGCAGGGGGAAACTGCTGCAAGGCCTGCCTCCTGCTGCCGCTACATGTAAAAAACAAGTGCTGCCAACTCTGCCTCACAAAAGATGGGCCGGGGCTGCACCTCTCGGTGGCGCTGCCACCCACAAGGTAGACGGCTGCTTCTGGCTGCTTGGAGGGCGTGGATTTGCCACTCCCCTGTTCACTGGCACTGCCCTGCTCTGCCATGGCACTGGGTGATGGAATCAATAAAAGAAACAGAAGAAGGAAGTAAGGAAGAAAGTACACAGAAGTACAAGAAAGTCACAAAAGCATAAAAGTGCAAGGAAACAAAAAGACACCCTAATACAATAAATAACAAGCATTGGCGTAGCCAATAGGTCTCGCCTTTGGGACATTATGGGGGTCATTGCAACCCTGGCGGACGGTGTTAAAGCGGCGGTAATACCTCAAACAGGCCGGCGGAAAAAAAGGGAATTATGACTGTGGCGGAAACCGCCAACATAGACAGCCACTTTAACACTCCGACCGCCATGGCGGTACAGACAAGCAGCGCGGCGGTCACCACCAACAGACAGGCGGAAGACAAAGTACCGCCCCCAGTATTACAACAGGCCAATCCGCCACCTTTTCCGGGGCAGATTCACCGTGGATAAAAACACGGCGGAAACAGACATTTCAATGGGAAAACGCTCACCTGAACAAACTCCAGGAGGAAGGAGGGCACCATGGAGCCGGAACTCGAAATACTCCCTGCGCTTGTCTTCCTGCTCCTCTACGAACATCAGCAACGGCGGCGCCGAAGACAACGGTGAGTACTGCACCTACGACATAGGGGAGGGGGGAAGCAAAAGTCACGGACACACACATGCAACACCCCACCCCCAACCCGACCCTCACCCACTACAACACACACACCAATGCATTTCCGAACATCACAGTAACAACCCCCAACCCCCCCGGAAGAATGCTAAGACAAAAGGAAATGAGTTCAACCATTTTAATGTATCAAAAAACAGTAAGCTCATATATACATCAAAATATACACATTCCAAATATATACATCAAGATTAGTAGTACAGGTATGCACATTTCAATATCCGTGGACCACTGGGCCCAAAAGGCATGGGCGAGGCCAACACACGATACCTGTCCTGGAACGGAGAGAACACTGCAGGGGCATCAGATAGAAATACAACAGGCACCTCAGGGGGAAGGGAAGGGGGACACCTCAGCCGGATGACTGTACCACGCCAGATCCACGACGGGGGTCCATGCCCATTGATGTATCCTGGGGAGTGAAAAGCCACAGTCTCACAAGTCTCTACAGTGGGTGGTTTGCCCACTGTACCATCCTGGGGAGTGCAAAGCCGCAGTCTCACAAGTCTCTACAGTGGGTGTTTTGCCCACTGTACCATCCTGGGGAGTGCAAAGCCGCAGTCTCACAAGTGTCTACAGTGGGTGGTTTGCCCACTGTACCATCCTGGGGAGTGCAAAGCCGCAGTCTCTCAAGTCTCTACAGTGGGTGGGTTGCCCACTGTACCATCCTGGGGAGTGCAAAGGTACAGTCTCTCAAGTCTCTACAGTGGGTGGGTTGCCCACTGTACCATCCTGGGGAGTGCAAAGCCACAGTATCTCAAGTCTCTACAGTGGGTGGTTTGCCCACTGTACCATCCTGGGGAGTGCAAAGCCACAGTCTCTCAAGTGGATAACAGTCTCCACTGGTTCTGGAGGGGGACTGGTGCCCAGAGTGCTTCATCCTGTGTAGGATAGATGGAGTGGATGCATGTCTCCACTGGTTCTGGAGGGGGACTGGTGCCCAGAGTGCTTCATCCTGTGCAGGATAGATGGAGTGGATGCATGTCTCCACTGGTTCTGGAGGGGGACTGGTGCCCGTGACGGTCCCTGTTGCGTCACTGCCCCTGCCGCTCATGGGCTAGCGGTGCTTGAGTTGCCGGTGCTTGCCCTGTTCAGCTGTGCTTGCCATGGCGGTCTTTGCCCTGTTCAGCGGTGCTTGCCATGGCGGTCTTTGCACTGTTCAGTGGTGCTTGCCCGGTTCAGCGCTCTTTGCCCTGTTCAGTGGTGCTTGCCATGGCGGTCTTTGCCCTGTTCAGCCGTGCTTGCCATGGCGGTCTTTGCCCTGTTCAGTGGTGCTTGACTTTGCTTTCTCTGACCTGTTCAGCGGTGCTTGCCATGGCGGTCTTTGCCCTGTTCAGCGGTGCTTGCCATGGCGGTCTTTTCCCTGTTCAGCGGTGCTTGCCCTGTTCAGCGGTGCTGTCCATGGTGGTCTTTGCCCTGTTCAGCGGTGCTTGACTTTGCTGTCTCTGACCTGTGCAGCAGTGTGTGCCATGGTGGTCCCTCATTGCCCAGCGGGGCTGTGGCTGCCGGGGCCCTCCTGGGCACTGACTCCGGTGCTGCCCTCCTGGGCACTGACTCCGGCGGTGGTCTCCTGAGCAGTGAGGATAGTGCTGCCCTCCTGGGCACTGACTCTGGCGGTGGTCTCCTGACCAGTGAGGATAGTGCTGCCCTCCTGGGCACTGACTCCGGCGGTGGTCTCCTGACCAGTGACGATAGTGCTGCCCTCCTGGGCACTGACTCTGGCGGTGGTCTCCTGACCAGTGACGATAGTGCTGCCCTCCTGGGCACTGACTCCGGTGCTGCCCTCCTGGGCACTGACTCCGGCGGTGGTCTCCTGACCAGTGACGATGGGGCTGGCGTCTTGGACAGCGGGGAGGATGGCGGCCTTCTCCGCCGTGCTGCTCTTCCCAGACTTTGGAGACTTCTTCTGCCCCTTCACCACTTTGGGAGGAGTCACAGCTGACTCGACACTCCCCCTGGGACCCTTGTGGGCAGCTTTGCCGGCAAGTGTCTTCCCCCTCTCCTGTCGGACACTGTCCAACTTCTGGTGCTTCACAGGGGGTGGACTGGCAGTGCTTTGGCTCCGTGTCACACTAGCTGCCCTGGTGCCCGGTGCACTCCACATACCTCGAACAGGCACCAATGGTACCGGAATCTTTTTGGCTGAAGTGCTACTACGGGACCTATGAATTGGAGGGGGGGTGATGGGACAGAGGTCAAGGTTGCTCAGGAAACGTTTCTGACGAACACTGGGACGGGTAGCTGGAGGGGGTCTGGGAGTGGAGGAAGAGGAGGTGGTTGTAGGAGGTGTAACGTTTGGTGATTTGGGTGCAGGTGCATGTTCTGGAAGCTGTCGTGAGGTGGATGGATGTTGGGTGTGTGCCCACGTTTGTGTACTTTGGGAGGGGACGTCACAGACACACTGGGAGAGGACACAGGGGACGTGTAAATGGTAGTGGGGGTGGTGAGTGCAGGTGAGCGGGGTGTGGTGCTGGGTGTTCTGGTGCGAGTCCTAGTGGCTGTTGTGGTAGTGCATGCAGGTGAGAGTGTAGACGACACTGGGAGGGAGGAGGGAGACGACGAGGAGGGGGACACAGTGGAGGCAGTGGATGTTGCTGTGTCTGTATGTGGGTGATGCTTGTGTGAGTGCCTGTGGGATGTGTGGTGCCTATGTTTGCCTGAGCTGCCCTTGTGTGTTGAGGTGTGTGCAGGCTGGTCTGATAGTGTGCTTGGGATAGGTTGAGGTACAGGGGATTGGGTCTGGGTGGAGGAAGTTGGAGGGAGGAGGCTAGACACAGGGACAATGGCTGCCATCAGTGCTGAGGCCAGAGATTGCAGGGTTCGATGATGGGCAGCCTGACCAGAATGAATGCCCTCCAGGAATTAATTGGTGTGTTGAAAATCCCTTTCTACACCCTGGATGGCATTCACAATGGTAGACTGCCCAACAGTGAGTGACCTGAGGAGGTCAATGGCCTCCTCACTGAGGGCAGCAGGGGTGACAAGGGCAGGGGCTGAGGTGCCTGGGGCGAAGGTGATGCCCACCCTCCTGGATGAGCGGGCACGGGGCGAAGGCTGAGGGGCTGCTAGGAGGGCGGTGCTGGTAGAGGGGGTGGCGGCTGTACCTGTTGAAGTGGGGGGCACAGATGGTGCCGCCACCACAAGGGAGTTCCCATCGGAGGACGAGTCCGTGTTGCTGTTTGCTGATCCGCTGACCGCCGTGAAGCTCCCCTCGCCCTCCGTCCCACTGGTGTACTCAGAGTCTGTGGTGTGGCCCTCCATAGCCATGTGGGATACAGCCCCCTCGTGCTCCGGTGCTACTGTACCTCTGCCTGATGATGCTGATGCACAAAAGAACAGGGAGAGCACAAAAAGGGTGGGGGGGGGGACCGAAGAAAGACAGGTTGAGTGCATGGCTTACCGCTACCGTTGGCAGACAATACAGACACAGCAGCCCCCTGCACTACGCCACGCTCTTGGCCTCTACAGATGCAGTTCCTGGGATATGGCCTACATGGCTGTAGGAGGCTGGACTGGCTTGTAGTGGGTACCAAGGGGTACTTACACCTTGCACGAGGCCCAGGTATCCCTTATTAATGTAGAGGGGTTTCTAGCAGCTTAGGCTGATAGAAAAGGTAGCTTAGCAGAGCAGCTTAGACTGAACTAGGAGACGAGTGAAGCTTCTACAGTACCACTAGTGTCATATGCACAATATCATAAGAAAACACAATACACAGATATACTAAAAATAAAAGTATCTCAGTGAGTACCCTCAGTATGAGGATAGCAAATATACACAAGATATATGTACACAATACCAAAATATGCAGTAATAGCAATAGCAAACAGTGCAAACAAGGTATAGTCACAATAGAATGCAATGGGGGCACAAAGGGAGAGGGGCAACACAAACCATATACTCTTGAAGTGGAATGCGAACCACGAATGGACCCCAAACCTATGTGACCTTGTAGAGGGTTGCTGGGACTGTAAGAAAACAGTGAGGGTTAGAAAAATAGCCCACCCCAAGACCCTGAAAAGTGGGTGCAAAGTGCACCTAAGTTCCCCAAAGAGCACAGAAGTTGTGATAGGGGAATTCTGCAAGGAAGACCAACACCAGCAATGCAACAACGATGGATTTCCTGGAGAGAGTACCTGTGGAACAAGGGGACCAAGTCCAAGAGTCACGATCAAGTCGGGAGTGGGCAGATGCCCAGGAAATGCCAGCTGTGGGTGCAAAGAAGTTGCCACCGGATGGTAGAAGCTGTGGATTCTGCAAGAACGACAAGGGCTAGAAACTTCCCCTTTGGAGGATGGATGTCTCACGTCGTGAAGAGTCGTGCAGAGGTGTTTCCGTGCAGAAAGACCGCAAACAAGCCTTGCTAGCTTCAAGGGTTGTGGTTAGGGTTTTTGGATGCTGCTGTGGCCCAAGAGGGACCAGGATGTCGCCAATTGCGTGAGGAGACAGAGGGGGCGTCCAGCAAGACAAGGAGCCCACTCAGAAGCAAGCAGAACCCGCAGAAGTGCCGGAACAGGCACTACGAAGTGGAGTGAACCGGAGCTCACCCGAAGTCACAAATGAGGGTCCCATGACGCCGGAGGACAACTCAGATGGTCGTGCACTGCAGGTTAGAGTGCTGGGGACCCAGGCTTGGCTGTGCACAAAGGAAATCCTGGAAGAGTGCACAGGAGCCGGAGTAGCTGCAAAACACGCGGTTCCCAGCAATGCAGTCTAGCGTGGGGAGGCAAGGACTTACCTCAACCAAACTTGGACTGAAGAGTCACTGGACTGTGGGAGTCACTTGGACAGAGTTGCTGAGTTCAAGGAACCTCGCTCGTCGTGCTGAGAAGAGACCCAGAGGACCAGTGATGCAGTTCTTTGGTGCCTGCGGTTGCAGGGGGAAGATTCCGTCGACCCACGGGAGATTTCTTCGGAGCTTCTAGTGCAGAGAGGAGGCAGACTACCCCCACAGCATGCACCACCAGGAAAACAGTCAAGAAGGCGGCAGGATCAGCGTTACAAGGTCTCAGTAGTCATCTTTGCTACTTTGTTGCAGTTTTGCAGGCTTCCAGCGCGGTCAGCAGTCGATTCCTTGGCAGAAGGTGAAGAGAGAGATGCAGAGGAACTCTGATGAGCTCTTGCATTCGTTATCTAAAGAATTCCCCAAAGCAGAGACCCTAAATAGCCAGAAAAGGAGGTTTGGCTACTTAGGAGAGAGGATAGGCTAGCAACACCTGAAGGAGCCTATCAGAAGGAGTCTCTGACGTCACCTGCTGGCACTGGCCACTTAGAGCAGTCCAGTGTGCCAGCAGCACCTCTGTTTCCAAGATGGCAGAGGTCTGGAGCACACTGGAGGAGCTCTGGGCACCTCCCAGGGGAGGTACAGGTCAGGGGAGTGGTCACTCCCCTTTCCTTTGTCCAGTTTCACGCCAGAGCAGGGCTGAGGGATCCCTGAACCGGTGTAGACTGGCTTATGCAGAGATGGGCACCATCTGTGCCCATCAAAGCATTTCCAGAGGCTGGGGGAGGCTACTCCTCCAGCCCTGACACCTTTTTCCAAAGGGAGAGGGTGTAACACCCTCTCTCTGAGGAAGTCCTTTGTTCTGTCTTCCTGGGCCAAGCCTGGCTGGACCCCAGAAGGGCAGAAACCTGTCTGAGGGGTTGGCAGCAGCTGCAGTGAAACCCCGGGAAACGTAGTTTGGCAGTACCCGGGTCTGAGCTAGAGACTCGGGGGATCATGGAATTGTCTCCCCAATGGCATTGGGTTGACAATTCCATGATCTTAGAAATGTTACATGGCCATGTTCGGAGTTACCATTGTGACGCTACACATATGTTGTGACATATGTATAGTGCACTCGTGTAATGGTGTCCCCGCACTCACAAAGTCCGGGGAATTTGCCCTGAACAATGTGGGAGCACCTTGGCTAGTGCCAGGGTGCCCACACACTAAGTAAATTAGCACCCAACCTTTACCAGGTAAAGGTTAGACATATAGGTGACTTATAAGTTACTTAAGTGTAGTGGTAAATGGCTGTGAAATAACGTGGACGTTATTTCACTCAGGCTGCACTGGCAGGCCTGTGTAAGAATTGTCAGATCTCCCTATGGGTGGCACAAGAAATGCTGCAGCCCATAGGGGTCTCCTGGAACCCCAATACCCTGGGTACCTCAGTACCATATACTAGGGAATTATAAGGGTGTTCCAGTATGCCAATGTAAATTGGTGAAATTGGTCACTAGCCTGTTAGTGACAATTTGGAAAGAGAATGAGAGAGCATAACCACTGAGGTTCTGGATAGCAGAGCCTCAGTGAGACAGTTAGTCATAACACAGGTAACACATACAGGGCACACTTATGAGCACTGGGGCCCTGGCTGGCAGGGTCCCAGTGACACATAGAACTAAAACAACATATATACAGTGAAATATGGGGGTAACATGCCAGGCAAGATGGTACTTTCCTACAATGGCTATGGTGGACATCTGCACACATAGATGACACAGGGGCATGTATACCTTTACCCGGCACTCTACAGAGGTGGGGTGGAGTGGCACATGGCCTGCATTACGGAGGGGCCTAGCCTACGGAACTCGCCCTGGCCTAGGGAAACCCACAGCCCTCCTCCCCCACCCAGACCCCTCCACTGCACGCAAAGTCAGAGTGTACTCACCCCCTTGTGTCTGCTGTGATGCTCTCATGCGCCCATCCAACTCAGGGTAGGCCACCGCCAGGATCCGGAACATCAGGGGGGTCATGGTGCGACAGGAACCCCTCCCACGTTGGGAGGCCATCCCCAGGTGAGCCTCCACCGTCTTCTTGCTCCAGCGGCGAATGTCCTCCCATCTTTTACGGCAGTGGGTGCTATGTCTCTGGTGGATCCCCAGGGTCCGGCCGTCCTTGGCGATGGCATGCCAAATATCCTTCTTCTGGTGGGCGCTGACCTACATGACATGTACAGGGGAAGAAGAGAAGTCATTAACAACTGCACCGTCGAAGTGAGTGGCCCACATCCCCGCCCTTGCCATGTGGCACATGCATTCACACTCAGTCATGCTCGCTGAACTGTGCCCCCTTCCTTCTTACATCCAGCCCTCTCCACCCAGGCATAGCCCATACAACTTGCACCCTATGTACTCACCTGTTCATCTGGAGGACCGTAGAGTAGTGTATACTGGGGGAGGACCCTGTCCACGAGCTTCTCCAACTGCTGTGCAGTGAAGGCAGGGGCCCTTTCCCCAGACGCACGTGCCGTTGTCTCTTCCAGACCGAGGTCACGTACGCGGAGGTGCGTATCATCACCGCCGGCGCACTTCGTCATTGGTTCCTGGGACCCATAGGGTCCAATGTTAACCAATGCAGCTTCGACCGCTTACCGCGATGGTGTACAATGCCAGCGCAGTTACCTCACATCCCATTGTCTCACTTTAGAGGTTAGGCATCCGCCATTTCAGGGGCCCACATGTCTTCATTTACAACTACGTCACACATACCTAGGCCTGGACTCAACACACATACAGGAAGATTTTTGTGTTTTGTGTCGTGTTCTGTGTAGCTGTGGGTACATACCTCAGAATTGGTTGACTCTGTGGTCGCTGTTGTCCTTTCTAGGCACCGTCAGCTGGGACATGTGAGGAGATGGCGGAATCCTCTGGTGTACCGACCGCTGGTGGACTTGTTGACAATGGAGGAGCGACATTTAATCATCACCTACAGGTTTGACCGTGTCACAATCCAGGAACTGTGTACCCAGTTAGAGCCAGATCTGATGTCACCAATCCGCCATCCCACAGGTATCCCCCCTCAAGTGCAGGTGCTGTCAGTACTCCATTTCCTAGCAAGTGGGTCATTTCAGACAACAGTGGCCATGGCATCAGGGATGTCCCAGCCTATGTTTTCTAACGTATTGTCCAGAGTGTTGTCTGCCCTGCTGAAACACGTGAGGAGCTACATTGTTTTCCCTCAGGTGGAGGATTTGGCTACAGTGAAAGGTGACTTCTATGCCCTTGGACATATCCCTAACATCATAGGTACCATTGATGGGACCCATGCGGCTTTGGTCCCCCCCCCACAGGAGTGAACAGGTGTACAGGAACCGGAAGAGTTATCATTCCATGAATGTACAGATGGTATGTTTGGCAGACCAGTACATCTCACAGGTAAATGCTATGTTCCCTGGCTCTGTGCATGACGCCTACATCCTGCGGAATAGCAGCATCCCTTATGTGATGGGTCAACTCCAGAGGCACCGTGTGTGGCTATTAGGGGACTCTGGTTAACCCAACCTGTCATGGCTATTGACTCCAGTGAGGAATCCCAGGACTAGGGCAGAGGAACGCTACAATGAGGCCCATGGGCGGACTAGGAGGGTGACGAACGCACCTTCGGCCTCCTGAAGGCCAGGTTCAGGTGCCTCCATATGACAGGTGGTTTCCTATTCTACTCACCAAGGAAGGTGTGCCAGATCATCATCGCCTGCTGTATGCTGCACAATCTTGCTTTGCGACTCCAGGTGCCTTTTCTGCAGGAGGATGGTCCAGATGACGGTGTTGTGGCAGCTGTGGAGCCTGTGGACAGTGATGAGGAGGAAGTAGAGGAAGAAGACATTGATAATAGGGACTCTGTCATACAGCAATATTTCCAGTGACACACAGGTGAGAACAATTTTTTTACTATTATATTTACTTTCACACTTTTACCTCTATCCTGTCTGTCAATTTGAAGCAGTATTTGCTAACTGAGTGGTACATTTCCATTACGGTTTCACAGGTGTGGTTACCGACGTGTGTCATCTGCTTGCATCCTTCATGGGCTTGTGATGTGTTACATAGGTATGTTGACATTACATTTGCGAAGGGATTTTGTCATTGTCATAGATAATACACATTTTCAAAATCACAGACTGACTCCAGATTGTTTTGTGGTTTAAGGGTGTTAATTGAAGTGCTAATTATTGGAGGGGGTGGCAAAATGGTGATGGGTGATGGTGGAGGAATGTCCATGGCAGAGTCCAGTCTATTAGTCTCACAGGTGCACTGCCCATATGGGCATAGGAAGTGGAGCTGGGGTAGTTCCAATCTGGACAGGGTAACAAAGTGGGACAATGGGATGACAATCAGGGTGGTCTCATTTCCTGGCGGGCGTCTTGCCCTCTTGCTCTGTCCTGTTCCTGGATCTCTGGGACCGCTTGCAGGGTGGTTGTCTGTCTGCAGGGGGTGGGGTGCTGGTGTGGTGGTCCTGTGGTGGGGTGTCCTGTCCACTAGCGCCGGCGGAGGTGGTGGGCAGTTCATCGTCCAGGCTAGTGTCAGGGGCCCCTTGGAGCGCCACGGTGTCCCTCATGGTCTTCTGTATGTCCTTCAGCACCCCTACGATGGTGCCCAGGGTGAAGCTGATGGTTCTGAGCTCCTCCCTGAATCCCAAATACTGTTCGTCCTGCATGCGCTGGGTCTCCTGAAACTTGGCCAGGACCGTAGCCATCGTCTCCTGGGAGTGGTGGTAGGCTCCCATGATGGAGGAGAGTGCCTCGTGGAGAGTGGGTTCCCTGGGCCTGTCCGCCCCCTGTCGCACAGCAGCCCTCCCAGTTCCCCTGTGTTCCTGTGCCTCCGTCCCCTGGACTGTGTGCCCACTGCCACTGCCCCCAGGTCCCTGTTGTTGTTGGGGTGGTGGGTTATCCTGGGTTCCCTGTAGTGGTGGACACACAGCTGATTGACGTGTCCTGGGTACAGAGGTATGGGCCCGCTGGGTGGGTGCTGTGCTGGTGTTACCAGAGGGTGGAAGGTCAGTGTTTGGTTGTGCCTGTGCGAGGGGAACCGACTGTCCCGAGGCCCACGATGGTCCGGGCTGGTCATCTGGATCCAGTTGGCCAGTGGTGCTGTCATCACTGTGGGCCTCTTCTGTGGGTTGGGTGGAGATGTCTGGACCCTCCTGTCTGGTGACGTTAGGTAGTGGTCCTGCAGGGGTGTAAAAGCATGATTAATGCATCTGTGTGTGTCATGGTGTGCAATAGGTGGGTGAGCGTGTACCCCTGTGCTAGCATTCCTGTGTGTGGGCTTGTGTGATGATGGTTGGGGGGTGTTATGGGTATGTGCAGTGGGCATGCTTTAGTGATGGGTGTCCATGCTTTGTTGTGTCATTCAGGGCTTGGTGTTGGGATGTGTGGTTTGTGTTATTAGTACATTAGTGAGGAGTTGGAGTGATAGGGGAGGGGGTGAGGGTGGGGGTGTGTGTTAGCATGCAGGTAGGGTGGGGGATATGATAGTTAAGATTAGACTAACCAGTGTCCATTCCTCCACCGACTCCTGCGAGGCCCTCTGGATGCATAATGGCCAAGACCTGCTCCTCCCATGTTGTTAGTTGTGGGGGAGGAGGTGGGAGTCCGCGGCCAGTCCGCTGAATCGCGATGTTGTGCCTGGAGACCACTGAAAGCACCTTCCCCCGTAGGTCGTTCCACCTCTTCCTGATGTCCTCCCGATTTCTTGGGTGCTGTCCCACTGCGTTAACCCTGTCGACAATTCTCCGGCATAGCTCCATCTTCCTAGCTATAGAGGTGTGCTGCACCTGTGCTCCAAATAGCTGTGGCTCTACCCGTACGATTTCCTCCACCATGACCCTGAGCTCCTCCTCCGAAAACCGGAGGTGTCTTTGGCGTGCCATGGGGTGGTGTAGGTGATGTGTGTGGGGTGTATGTGGTGATGAGTGTGGTGATGTGTAGTGATGTGTGGTATTTTGTGCGTGGATGTTGTGTGGGTGACGGTGTTGTGTGCCTCTGTGTGGTGGGGTTGCCTATTGCTGTGCTATCTCTCTGTCGCCTTCGTCTCTAATTTTTGGTCGTAGGGGTTTGTGGGTGATGTGGGTGTGTGTTTTATATTGTGTTTGGTGTGTAGGAGTGGTGTTTGTATGTGTATCAGTTGTGTGTATTTTGAATTGTCCAATGTGGCGGCGTTTTGGAGATGTGTGTGTATTTTGAGTGCGGCGGTGTGTACCGCCAATGGAATACCGCGGTTGAAAGACCGCCGCGTGGATTCGTGGGTCGTGATAGAATGGGCGTGTTTCTGTTGGCGTGACGGTGGAGGTTTTGTTTTCGCCAGTTCATCACTGACCTTTGGTGTGGTGGACTTGTGTGGGTGTCTGAGTTTCGACGGATTCCGAGATGTGGGTCATAATAGCTGTGGCGGAATTCCGCGGCCGCAGTGGTGTGTTGGCGGTCTTCTGCACGGCGGTAAGCGGCTTTTACAGCCAATGTTGTAATGACCCCCTATATGTCTTTAGCCATGCAGCACCCTAAACCTTTATCTGCCTCACTCACTCTACCCAGGATGTGGCATTGCTTTCAGAGCTCTGACTGGAGAACCAGTTTCGACTCTCAGCTTTGGCTCAACATTCTGGACAAAGTACCTCATCTCTCGGACCTATAAATAAAGTATGTGACCTTATGTAACATAAGTGTTGCCATTAAAAGCACTCAGTCTTCAGTATGAGTCTGCACTCTATATAAAAAATAAAACACTGAAGTAAAACAAATCTTTAACATAAGGAACGATACCCATTTACTGGCTGATTTGAACAAAGTGAAATAGAAAACCTAATCTGCACGTAAATTGGCTGATCTTAGGCTAATATTTCACTTCACCAAAACTCTTTTTCTTCATTATCTCATTTGAAAGCACTTTCAATTATTTGACCTCAGAATACCAGTTGTACAAAAATATCATTTAATAAGGACTTTTCACTGCAACGCTATAATGTGCCATATTAATGGCAAAGCATCCACATGTTAAATGAATGCTGCTTTTTTTTTTTACTTTTGAAAAGACTTTGGGGCTGATTATGAGTTTGGTGGATGGAAGTATCCGTTTGCAAACTCCTTACGGGGAAGTCGCCACGGTGCTGGTGACCTCCCCACCGGCGCCATTACGACTTTCCCTCTGGGCTGACCAGCAGAAACCAAGGTTTCCGCCTGTGACTCCAGTGAGAAAGGTGCGGCAGCATTGTCGCCAGATCATAAGAGAGCTGGTGCAATGTTGCTGAAACCAGGGGGAACCAACATCTTTGAAATACACACTCTCTGCACAGCAGACAGTATCCATTTCGAGGGTGCTGGGCAAGGGAACCCCTATACTGCCAATGCCATATGCATAATGTGACACAGCCATAATGTGGCACAAGGGTTTAATAAGTGACGCAATGTGTGGATTGTACCACTTTGAAAATATGGTGCTGCGTTTTTGCCACACTGTCACCACATTAGCTTAAAAAAATGACTCAGATGTGGCGATAGTTGATGCTAAGCCCTTCCTAAATTGGGGACTAAGGCTGCAATGTCCAGATGGAAGAAGGGAGGAGGGGCCATCACACGCTATACCAGGAGAAAGTGTGATGGCCAACAAAAATGTTCTCTTAGTGAAATCACCTGGGAGGGAACTAAGCACACAAAGGAAGGGACAGTTAGAAAAAAGCACCAATAAAAAGGACACATTTATTCAAACAAAACAAAGAAAGAATGGCAATAGTCGGCATGGTTAAAAGCCCATAGATTGAATAAAGCATATCTTGCAGACAGCGCATGTGCACTGCCAGGCTCGATCTAAAAATGTGGGGTAGATTAATTAGGAGGGTGGAGGATTGAAATAATTATTAAGGGATGAAAAAAACAGACCAAGTACCATAAGTGGAGTAAAAAACAAGATGGGCACGACCACGTAAACTGCATGGTGCTATTGGAGCATGATTTTGAATGCGAGAATATACTCCACGTTGTGTTAGACATAAAATGCTACAGAAACAGGCCTGACAGGTACACTCAGACCACCGGCGAACTCCACGTTGTTCAGCAGAGTTTTTTTACCACCTTGCGTAGTTCTGCGTAGCATTACTCTGTGAACTCCGCCAATCCCTACCTACAACACCAGCAACACTTTAAATTTGTTCACCTCAAATGTCTGTTTTTCTAGCAAAGTTTTTGAGCATAGAAATAGCATAGCGCCATACATGCCAAGCTAGAAAGGGGCAAAGACTTTTGCCATTTACACAGCAAGATCCTTAAGCATAGGACTGGTTAGTGCCATTTATGCCGAGCTGTCAATTGATAAAAGTCCTTCACCACTCAAGGCACAGTATTACAGCTTTCGACTGGCAAAATACCATCCAAGCCAACCTAAAATGAATACAAGCAACCCTCTACAAGTGTTTCTCTGTCATTACAGCTCTTCAGAGAGCTTCAGTGTTGTCCAGACCCAAAGGAGTGCTGCTTACATTATGCGAAAAAGAAGCAGAGAACTTTAGTTAGTTCCCAAGTTTAGGTGCAGAGCAGCTCCTATATAGAGTACCCAATAACACCAATGACACTATAAATTTGCTCACCTCAAATATCTGTTTTTAAGTATAGGATTAACACTGTGCCATCAACACTGAGCTACAAAAGGACATAAGGTCATATTTACAAGGAACTGGCGCATCGACTCCGACGCACCCGTTTCTTTGCGTCAACCTGCGCCCCCCTAAAGTCAACATGATAACACTGTGTTTACAATGTTGCACATTAGGACAATAGCATCAAAATGGTTGATGCTGTTGTGGTACTTTGCTGGACTTGTGGCAAAAATGTTGGTGCTAGTCCAGAAAATCACTGGGGGGTCCACAGGTTAATGCACTAGCGTCACTTTAATGCCTGCCCTGGGCAGGCATTAAAAAATGATGCTAGAATTGTGCAGTGAAATCTAGTAGATTTCACTGCGCCATGTTTTTGGGCCTCCCTGCGGAGGAATGCTCCCCTTGAATACATTATACCTGGTGCAGGTATAATGTGGCGCAAGGGGTTACAAAGTGGTGCAATGCTTGCATTGCATCACTTTGTAAATAACGCCTAGGGAGGGGGACTGGATAGCTCCACCTTAGCGTTAAACAATGAGGCTAAGACAGTGGTAGGGCCTTTTAAATATGCCCCAAAGTGTTTTGCCATTTATATAGCAAATTCTTTTATCAAAGGATTAGCTTGTGCCATCCTTGCGAACTGTCAAAAGACGAAAGCCCCTCACCACTCCAGGCACTATACTACAGCATTGGATTGGTAAAATACCATCCAAGTCACCCTGGAATGAGTTAAAGCAATCCCTGACAAGTGACATGCGTTTCATTGTCATTATAGCTCTTCAGAGAGGTTTAGCTTTGTCCGGAAAACAAGGGAGCACCCAATATAAGTCAAAAGAATATCCTTCAGGCTTCGAGTGCTGCATATATTATGCAAAAAAAGAAGCAGAGAACTTTAGGTAGTTCCCAAGTTTAGGTGCAGAGCATCTCCTATATAAAGCACCCTAAAACACCAGTGATACTATAAATTTGCTTACCTCAAATATGTGTTTTTCTAACAAAGTTGTTAAGCATAGGATTAATACTGTGCCATCCACGCCAAGCTAGAAAGGGACAAAGTATTTTGCCATTTATAGAGCATGGTCTTTTAGCATAGGATTAGCTAGTGAAAGCCACGCAAACTGTTGAATGACGAAAGCCCTTCACCACTCCAGGCACAGTACTACAACTTTGGATTGGTAAAACACCATCCAAGTTATCCTGGAATTAATCAAAGCAACCCCTGACAAGTGTTTCTTGATCATTACAATTCTTCAGAGAGGTTTAATTTTGACCAGACACAAAGGATCACCCAGCATTTGTCAAAACAATACACTTTCAGGCTTAGAGGGCTGCATACAGGTTGTATGACAGAACTATGCATGCCTTAACAACGCGGTCGGAACCATGATCCTGTCATTTCCATGCATGCCTTTACCACGCATGCCTTTACAATGAATTCCATTGTGAAAGCATGCCTAGTAAAGGCATTAGCGGAAATGGCAATGTGGTTCTGTCAAACAATCCCCGCACCCACCCTGTCATACAACTCCCACCTGCTCTGAGGCCCAAAACTACCCCCACCCCTAATAGCTAAACTACTCTGACCCCCCATCCACCCTAAGCCCAAACAAAAAATGACCCTGACCCCCCACCAATGCCCCTAAAAACTAACTACCCTCACACCCCCACCTGCTCTGAGCCCTAAAACCGACCTCACCCCTAATAGCTAAACTAACCCAAACCCCACCAAACCTAAGGTCTAAAAAATAAAACTACCCTGACCCCCCACCACACCCTTAACAAATAAATGACCCCACCCGAAGCCCTAAAAAAACTACCCGACCACTGCACACCTGCCCCATAAGCCCTAAAAACAAAACTTCCCCAAATCCCTCTACTCCTGCCTCTATACAAAAAATAGCCAGATCACCCCATGCCCTTAATCCACCCCACCCATAAAACCTACCCCAACCCTACTCCAGCCCCACTTACCTAACCGCATCCTCTCCTGCTCTCTGCCTTTCTCTGTGCCTGAACCACACATATGTATAGTTTGGCACGTGCATGGTTAAGGCACAGAAAAAGGCAGTTGTTGTTCCGGCAAGTATGGTTACATTTGCGTGTTAAACGACTGCGTTGTTCACAATGCATGGTTAAGGATGCTTTTACCCTGCATAAGTATGCAAAAAATAAGCAGAAAACTTTGGGGAGTTCCCAAGATTAGATACAGAGCAGCTCCTATATAGATCACCCTACAGCACAAGTGACACTATACATTGGTTCACCTCAAATATCTGTTTTTCTAGCAAAGTTTTCAAGCATAGGATTATCACAGTGTCATCCATGCCAAGCTGCCAAATGACAAAAGCTCTTTACCACTCAAGGAAAACTACTACAGCTTCGGATTGGTAAAATACCATCCAAGTCAACGTGAAACGAAAAAAGCAACCCCTGACAAGTGTTTCACTGTTATTACAACACTTCAAAGAGGTCTAGTTTAGTTCAGACACAAGGGAGCATCGAGTATAAGTCAAAACAATACCCTTTTAGGCTTAGAGTACAGTATACATGCTAAATGGAAGTAGAGAACTCTGGGTAGTTCCCAAGTTTAGGTGAAGAGCAGCTCCCATATAGATCACCCTACGAAACAAGCAACACAATATATTTGCTCATCTCAAATGTCGGTTTGTTTCTAGAATGGTTTTCGAGCATAGGATGAGCTAAGTGCCACCCTTGTTGAGCTATAAAGGGGCAAGGGGCCTCATTATGTGTTTGGCGGGCGGCAGAGGCTGCCCGGATGGGGACTCGTAGTCCCCAGGGAAGTGCTGCTTGGAGCCCTGCCCTGGCTGATTGCAACCACCGGGACCGGCAGGCTGGCGGCAGCCTGGTGGTGTCGGTGGTTGGACCGTGGCAGCTCCGTCACAGTCATAATGTCATGGTCGTACCACCACTTTGGTGGCGATCTGACCTCGACCGTGACCCTGGTAGTCTGGTGACCGCCAGGGTCAGAGTGAGGCACAAAGTCCTTTGTAAGTTTTACAGCAAAGTCTTCAAGAACAGGATTAATCCCTTCACCACTCCAGACACAATATTACAGCTTCGGATTAGTAAAATACCGTCCAAGCCATCCTAGAATTAATAAAAGCCATCTCTGACATGTGTTTGACACTCTTTACAGTTCTTCAGAGAAATTTAGCTTTGTCCAGGCACAATGGAGCACTCAGTATGTCAAAACAATACCCTTTCAGGCTTAGAGGGCTGCATGAATTATGCAAAAAGGCAGAGAGCTTTCGGTAGGTCCAGAATTTAGATGAAGAGTAGCTCCTATAAAGAGCACCCTACAACACCAGCAACACTAAGGGGGTCATTACAACATTGGCGGTAAAAGCCGCTTACCGCCGTGCAGAAGACCGCCAATACACTGCAGCGGAATTCCGCCACAGCTATTATGACCCACATCTCGGAATCCGCCGTAATTCAGACACCCACACAAGTCCGCCACACCAAAGGTCAGTGATAAACTGGCGATAACAAATCCTCCACCTCCACGCCAACAGAAACACGCCCATGCTATTACGACCCATGAATCCATGCGGCGGTCTTTCAACCGCAGTATTCCATTGGTGGTACACACCGTCGCACTCAAAATACACACACATCTCCAAAACACCGCCACATTGGACAATTCAAAATACACACACCTGATACACATACAAACAACACTCCCACACACCCAATACAATATAAAACACACACCTACATCACCCACAAACCCCTATGACCACAATTCACGGACGAAGACCAGATAGACAGCACAGCAAAGACAACTCCACCATACAGAGGCACACAACACCATCACCCACACAACATCCACGCACAAAACACCACACACCACTACACATCACCACACACATCAACACTCACACCGCCCCACACATCACACACACCACCCCATGGCACGCCAAAGACACCCCCGCTTTTCCGAGGAGGAGCTCCGGGTCATGGTGGAGGAAATTGTCCGGGTAGAGCCACAGCTATTTGGCTCACAGGTGCAGCACACATCCATAGCCAAGAAGATGGAGCTATGGCGAAGAATAGTCGACAGGGTCAACGCTGTTGGACAGCACCCAAGAAATAGGGAGGACATCAGGAAGAGGTGGAACGATCTACGGGGGAAGGTGCGTTCAACGGTCTCCAGGCACAACATCACGGTTCAGCGGACTGGCGGCGGACCCCCACCTCCTCCCCCACAACTAACAACATGGGAGGAGTAAGTCTTGACCATCATGCATCCAGAGTGCCTCGGAGGAGTCAGTGGAGGATGGGACACTGGTAAGTCAAATCTTAACTATCCTATCCCCCACCCTACTTGCATGCTATCACACACCCCCACTCTCACACCCTCCCCTATCACCCCAACTCCTCACTAATGTATTCATAACACAAACTACACATCCCAACACCAAGCCCTGCATGACACAACGAAGCATGGAAACCTATCACCTAAGCATGCCCACTGCACATACCCAGAACAATCCCCTAACCATCATCACACAAGCCCCCACACAGGAATGCTTGCACTGGGGTACACAGACACCCACCCATTGCACACCATAACACACACACATGCAATAATCATGCTCTTATGCCCCTGCAGGAACACGAAGGACCGTCACCACACCAGAGGGTCCAGACAACACCACTCCACCCCCAGAAGAGGCCCACAGTGACGATAGCAGCTCTGCCCTACTGGATCCTGATGACCAGCCCGGACCATCGTGGGCCTCGGGACAGTCGGTTCCCCTTGCACAAGCACAGCCCAACACTGACCTTCCACCCTCTGGTAACACCAGCACAGCACCCACCCAGCAGGCCCAAACCTCCGTACCCAGGACAGGTCAATCAGCGGTGTGTCCCCCACTACAGGGAACCCAGGATAACCCACCACCCCAACAACAACAGGGACCTGGGGGCAGTGGTAGTGGGCACACGGTCCAGGGGACAGAGGCATAGGAACACAGGGGAACTGGGAGGGCTGCTGTGCGACAGGGGGCGGACAGGCCACGGGAACCCACTCTCCACGAGGCCATCACCTCCATCATGGGAGCATACCACCACTCCCAGGAGACGATGGCGACGGTCCTGGTCAAGTTTCAGGAGACCCAGCGCCTGCAGGAGGACCAGTATTTGGGGTTCAGGGAGGAGCTCAGGACCATCAGCTCCGCCTTGGGCACCATCGTAGGGGGGCTGAAGGGCATACAGCAGACCCTGAGGGACACCGTGGCACTC
This sequence comes from Pleurodeles waltl, assembly GCF_031143425.1. NCBI lineage: Eukaryota > Metazoa > Chordata > Amphibia > Caudata > Salamandridae > Pleurodeles > Pleurodeles waltl. Next base: position 1,011,264,308 of record NC_090445.1, read on the forward strand.
CAAGGGGCCCCTGACACTAGCCAGGATGATGAACTGCCCAACACCTCCGCCGGCGCTAGTGGACAGGATGCCCCCCCACAGGACCACCACACCAACACTCCACCCTCTGCAGACGGACAACCACCACGCAAGCGGTCCCTGAGATCCAGGAACAGGACAGAGCAAGAGGGCAAGACCCCTGCCAGGAAATGAGACCACCCTGATTATCCCCCCACTGTCCCACTTTGTTACCCTGTCCATACTTGAACTGCCCCAGCTCCACTTCCTATGCCCATGTGGGCAGTGCACCTGTGAGTCTAATAGACTGGATTCTGCCATGGACATTCCTCCGCCATCACCCATCACCATTTTGCCACCCCCTCCCATTTCTGAGCACTTCAATAAACACCCTTGAAACACAAAACAATCTGGAGTCAGTCTATGATTTGTTAAAATGTAATATCTATTACAGTGTCAAAATGCGTTGTGAGATGTAAAGGCAACATACCAATGTCACACATCACAAGTCCTTGAAGGATGCAAGTAGATGACACACGTTGGTAACGACACCTGTGAAACCGTAATAGAAAGAAACAACTCAATTACCAAATAATCCCCTTAAATTACACACAGGATAGAGGAAGACGTGTGACAGTGAATGTAATGGTAAAATGAAAATGTTCTCACCTGTGTGTCACTGGAAATATTGCTGTATGACTGACTCCCTGTTGTCATTGTCTTCTTCCTCAGCTTCCTCCTCATCACTGTCCACAGGCTCCACAGGCTCCACAGGCTCCACAGCTGCCACAACACCGTCATCTGGGCCATCCTCCTGCAGAAAAGGCACCTGGCGTCGCAAAGCCAAATTATGAAGCATTGAGCAGGCGATGATGATCTGGCACACCTTCTTTGGTGAGTAGAATAGGGAACCACCTGTCATATGGAGGCACCTGAACCTGGCCTTAAGGAGGCCGAAGGTGCGTTCGATCACCCTCCTAGTCCGCCCATGGGCCTCATTGTAGCGTTCCTCTGCCCTGGTCCTGGGATTCCTCACTGGGGTCAATAGCCAGGAAAGGTTGGGGTAACCAGAGTCCCCTAATAGCCATACACGGTGCCTCTGGAGTTGACCCATCATATCAGGGATGCTGCTATTCCGCATTATGTAGGCGTCATGCACTGAGCCAGGGAACATAGCTTTAACCTGGGAGATGTACTGGTCTGCCAAACAGACCATCTGTACATTCATGGAATGATAACTCTTCCTGTTCCTTTACACCTGTTCACTTCTGTGGGGGGGGGGGACCAGAGCTACATGGGTCCCATCAATGGCACCTATGACGTTGGGGATATGTCCAAGGGCATAGAAGTCACTTTTAACTGTAGGCAAATCTTCCACCTCAGGGAAAATGATGTATCTCCTTACGTATTTCAGCAGGGCAGACAACACTCTGGACAACACGTTGGAAAACATAGGCTGGGACATCCCTGATGACATGGCCACTGTTGTCTGAAATGACCCACTTGCAAGGAAATGGAGCACTGACAGCACCTGCACGTCAGGGGGGATTCCAGTGGGATGGCAAGTTGGTGACATCAGGTCTGGCTCCAACTGGGTACATAGTTCCTGGATTGTGGCACGGTCAAACCTGTAGGTGACGATTACATTTCGCTCTTCCATTGTCAACAGGTCCACCAGCGGTCGGTACACCGGAGGATTCCGCCATCTTCTCACATGTCCCAGCTGACGGTGTCTACGAAGGACAACGGCGACGATAAACTCAATTTTCCTCCAGGTATGTACCCACAGTTACACAGAAGACTACACCAAACACAAAACCCTTCCTGTTTGTGTGTTGAGTGTAGGCCTAGCTATGTGTGACGCAGAAGTAAATGAAGCCATGTGGGCCGGAGATGGCGGCTGCCTGACCTCTAAACTGGGACAATGGGATTGTGGGGTAACTGCGCTGGCGTTGCACACCGTCGCGGTAGGCAGTCGTAGACCGCGGCGCAATGCTGCATTGGTTAACATATGACCCTATGGGTCCCAGGAGCCAATGAACAGGTGCGCCGGCGGTGATGATAAGCACCGCCGCGGACGTCACCGCCATTTTCTATCTGTTCAATCACTAGATACTTGATCTTCGACAGGAGAGGACCTACACTGCAAGTGCTGCTGTGACCTCGGTCTGGAAGCAACAATGGCTGCTGCGTTTGGGGAAAGGGCCCCTGCCTTCACTGCACAGGAGTTGGAGAAACTGGTAGACTGTAAGAGGGAAGGGGGCAGAGTTCAGGGAACATTAATGCATGTGAATGAATGGGCCAGATGGCTAGAGTAGGAGGGGGGCACTGACATCGACGGTGCAGTTGGTAATGACTTTTCATCTTCCCTTGTGCATGTCATGTAGGTCAGCGCCCACCAGAAGAGGGACATTTGGCGTGCCATCGCCAAGGACGTCCGGACCCTGGGGGCCCACCAGAGACGGGGCACCCACTGCTGGAAAAGATGGGAGGAAATTCGCCGCTGCAGCACGAAGACGGCGGAGGCTCAGCTGGGGATGGCCTCCCAAAGTGGGAGGGGTGCCCGTCGCACCATGACCCCCCTGATGTTCTGGATCCTGGCGGTGGCCTACCCTGAGTTGGATGGGCGCTTGAGGGCATCACAGCAGACACATGGGGTTGAGTACAACCTCACTCTGCAGACTTTGCGTGCAGTTCAGGGGTCTGGGTGGGGGAGGAGGCCTGTGGGTGTACCTAGGCCAGCCAAAATAACGTAGACTAGGCCCCTCTGTAATGCAGCCCATGTGGCACTCTACTACCGCAGTAAAGTGCCAAGTACAGGTATATATGCCCCTGTGGCATCCATGTATGCAGATGTCCACCATAGCCATGTAGGCCATATCCCAGGAATTGCATATGCAGAGGCCAGGAGCACGGCGTAGTGCAAGGGGGCTGCTGTGTCTGTCTTGTCCGCCAGCGGTAGCGGTATGCCATGCACTCAACCTGTTCTTCTTCTGTCTCCCCCCCTTTTTGTGCTTTTGCTGTTCTTATGTGCATCAGCATCATCAGGCGGAGGTACAGTGGCACCGGAGCACGAGGGAGCTGTATCCCACATGGCCATGGACGGCCACACCACGGACTCAGAATGCACCAGTGGGACGGAGGGCGAGGGGAGCTTCACGTCAACCACCGGATCACCAAGCAGCGACACGGACTCGTCCGCCGATGGGAGCTCCCTTGTGGTGGCGGCACCTTCTGTGCGCCCCACTTCTACAGGTACAGCCGCCACCTCCCCTACCAGCACTGCCCTCCCAGCAGCCCCTCAGCATTCGCCCCGTGCCCGCTCACCCAGGAGGGTGGGCATCACCTTCGCCCCAGGCACCTCAGGCCCTGCCCCAGTCACCCCTGCTGCCCTCAGTGAGGAGGCCATTGACCTCCTCAGGTCACTCACAGTTGGGCAGTCTACCATTGTGAATGCCATCCAGGGTGTAGAAAGAGAGTTGCAACATGGTAATGCATTCCTGGAGGGCATTCATTCTGGTCAGGCTGTCCTTCAGCGAACCCTGCAATCTCTGGCCTCAGCACTGATGGCAGCCATTGTTCCTGTGTCTAGCCTCCCCCCTATAACCTCCTCCACCCAGACCCAATTCCCCTGTACCCCAGCCAATCCCAAGCACACCTACAGACCAGCATGCACACAAGTCAACACACACAGGTAGCTCAAGCAAACATAGGCACCACACAACCCACAGGCACTCACGCAAGCATCACACACATACAGACACAGCAACATCCACTGCCTCCACTGTGTCCCCCTCCTCCTCTTCTCCCTCCTCCCTCCCAGTCTCGCCTACACACACACCTGCATGCACTACATCTACAGGCACCAGGACTCGCAACAGAACACCCAGCACCACTTCCCACTCACCTGCACTCACCACCTCCACTGCCATTTACACGTCCCCTGTGTCCTCTCCCAGTGTGTCTGTGATGCCCCCTCCAAAAGTACACAAACGCGAGCACCCACACACCCAACATCCATCCACCTCACGACAGCCTCCAGTACCTGCACCTGCACCCAAATCACCTAAAGTGACACCTCCTACAACCACCTCCTCTTCCTCCACTCCCAGGCCCCCTCCAACTACCCATCCCAGTGTTCATCAGAAACTGTCCCTCTGTAAAGTTGACCTTTTTGCCCCCCCCTCCTATTCATCAGTCCCGTCGTAGCGCCTCAGCCAAAAAGCCTCCAATACCAGTGGTGTCTGTTCAAGGTGTGTGGAGTGCACCAGCCACCAGGGCAGGCAGTATGACCCGGAGCCAAGGCACTGGCAGCCCACCCCCTGTAAAGGCTCTGAAATTGGAAAGTGGACGACGGGGACCGTGTGAAGACTCCTGGAGGGAAAACAACTCACAGGGGTCCCAAGGGGATTGGAGAGTCAGCTGTGACTCCACCCAAGGTGGGGAAGGGCCAGAGGAAGTCTGCCCAGCCTGTTGTGAGTATCACGGCGGAGAAGGGCGGCATCCTTCCCGGCGGTCGAGACGCCACCGCCAGCACCGTCGTGACTGGTCCGGAGACCACCGCCAGAGTCATTGCCCAGGAGGGCCCAAGTATCGTCACTGGTCAGGAGACCACTGCCGGAGTCATTGCCCAGGAGGGCCCAAGTATCGTCACTGGTCA